>NC_081180.1:109827378-110427378 GCF_029867415.1 Vicia villosa | reverse complement strand
TAAATGAATGTTGAATTAATATGTGGAAGAAAGAGAAGATGATGTGGTGAATAAAAAGTGAAAAAAGAAGGTGTTGAATATGCAAACCATTGTACATAGCCTTAGATCATCCGAATCCGACACATAAGCGCCCTGGGACCCACCTAGGCTTCTGCTGTCACTCGTCACTATCACGATATCAAGGTGAATCCATTCAAAAATAAGTATTCTATCTATCAGTCCCAAAAGAAAAACAAAAATAGTCATATATACTCTTCTTTCCATTTATTACACTTTAGAAAAATAAGTATATTTTTTTGTTTTTATAAATTTAAAGTTTTATTTCGCATTCTCATGAAAAATCATTTTCTTTTCGCTCCATTGAATATTTGAAGTTGGCCTTTTAGATTTTAAGCAGCATAATGCATTCATGGACCCGTTTACGAATATCGTGCGACAAGCTTGGCAAAAGATCAGAGTAATGTTGCCTTCCTTATCTCTTGATAATGTTAATAACATGAAAGAAGACTCTTTTATTTTTAATAATGAAAAATTTTAAAATATCTTTATCATTGAATTTGAAAATTAGTCGGGACATTGGCTAACAGGCTCGGGCCTAAGCAGAGCAAAAGACTCTACAACACAATGCCTCAAATTTTAGAGGCCTCTAGTTTTTGAAAAGCCTAAAAAAATGTTATAATAAAAATTCAATACAATTAAAAAATAAGATTGATCAAAGTTTAAATAATTATAATTAATTTTTTTATTAATACATAATTATATTTTATATGTGTCATTTTTATTTATCATAATCGTTGTTTTTTTTAAAGAATTAGGTCCATTTTTTAGATCAACCTTCTTTTTTATTGGACCGACCCTGTTGACTAATAGTTTTTTTTTTAAATTGGCTAATAGTTTTACATTGTGATCATATATACTACTAATATAAAAAAATTTAAAACCTCATTTAATTATATTTTAATCTTAAGTTAATCAAAGGATTAACCAAAATTTAAGGGTATAATAGTTCTTAGGAGTTTTAAATAATTTAAAATAAAAATTAATCAAAATTATAATTAAGATGTTTGAAAGGTAATTCATTTATTGAGGCCAATTATAACTTTCAATCACGTGAAAAAGATTTTTTCAAAAAAACTTCCTAATCCAATGCATTATGGAGGCTGTAATCATTCAGTCCAATTATAATTTGAATTTTTATGTTTAAAACACCAACCCTTTGTTTACTCAGAAAAATGGTAAACAAGCGCTAGTTTCCTTTTTAAAGGTTACTTTTGTGGAATCAACTAGAATATTCCGGGACTAATTGCTTTAATTTGTTTATTACGTGTATCTGGTTTGTATTAAATGCAGCAATAACTTTAAAGTAAAAGTAAACACTGAAATTAAAGGCTTTAGAGTAATTAAAAGCAATAGAAAGCAGTAAATGTGCACTGAAAATAAAATATAACGTAGAATGATTGCATAAATTAAACTGGTACGCATACGTACATTCCAAAGTTGCACTCGTCACTCATTATTGCACAGAGATTTGAGTTTACTTGTGTTTTTGTAGAAAATGCGGACCTTAAACTGTTCCTATGGAACTTGCTTAAATAGTAAAAATAAAATAACTACTACTAACGGTCGACCGATTATCAGTCAACACGTGTCTTCGACATGCAAGATCTTCAACTGTGAGACCTCCACGCGTCCTGTGAAAAACTGCCAAAAAACTGCTTGAAACTGCCTCTTAACTTTTGATGCCTTCCGACTTCAGGGCTATACTTAAACAAAACGTCTAAGTTTTTTCTGTTTGTTCTAGTCGAACATGCATATTGACTAATTCTAGTCGAACTTTGGCAATGATGATTTATAGATAGTCGAACGTCAGTTTTGACTAAACAAGACCTTTTAGTCAGACTTTTCTCTTTAGATTCTTTAATAATCTCACCTGTTTTAGGGATTATTTACCATTATTTAATAAGTCGAAATCCTAGGTGTTATACGGTGAACTGACTTTTTATATATTGAAATGTCGCGGTAAGCAAGAGTCGCCACCGACTTTTATTTTATCCAATTTAAAGAAAGGCTAAAAGAACAGGAAAGACCTTTTGAAAGATTTTGAGTTCGGGGGGTAAGTTATACAAAGGGAAGGTGTAAGGCACCCTTTGCATCCATGGTTATCCATGGGCTCTTAATTGCTTAGCTCACTTTGTTTGTTTGATTTGTTTGAAAAGCGGTGTGCGAATAGTAAAAGGTTTCGTTAAGGACTTTAGCTTATAAATAAGCGTAGCCTTGTTTGAAATTGTTTTGAAATAGGAGGTGTGAAAAGTAAACTTTGAAGAAGAACTTTAGCTTGTAAATAAGCGTAGTCTTTTTGAAAAGTATTTGAAAATTAATGGGAAAATAGTTTGATTTTGAATTTTGAATTTGAATGGAGCAAGCAATTACTAGCAACTTACCCTAAGTTTAAAAATTTGTTCTTTTAGCTTTTCGAGGCGAAAGGATCTATCCATGCCATAAGAGGGCAGGAAGCCTTTCAATTGGATGTTTAAGGGTCATCGAGTAATCGTTCGCCATAAGACTGTCCCATGCCATAAAGAGGGCAGGTAGTCTAAGGGAAGGATATAATAGTCATTAATCTTTTTAGGCATCATGCGAGGATACCTTAGCAATTGGGACAATCATCATATAAGGCAACATCGAGGGACAAACTTGATGATGATAATGAACTTAGGGCAACATTTGTTTTGCTTTAGGTATCCTCGGAATCGAGGGACTTGACTATTTAGTACACTTAGAGGCAGCAAGGCAACAGGCAACAGAAGAGGTTACCCTAAAGGTGAGTGTGTGCAGCAATCACGTGGTTAACTTCGATTACATTTATCTTGTAATTAGGTGATCTATGTTCAGTTCATGGTTTGCACTCCCTAAATTACTAACCACGCAGTAAATATAATATAACAGTTTTAAGTGCCTTCAAGGCCAAACAATACAACCAGGGAACAGTTACATAATAATACGGGGAAGGGAACAATGAAACCAGCGGATCCCTTAATAGGGTTTGACATAAGTAATAATAAAGACAGAGTTTAGGGTTACCAACGTAGCTTTGGCAGTCTGACAAACTTTTATCTTTGATGGATGAAGGTTGATGGGCAGAGGCTAGCCTTGAGGCATGAAGCATTGACACTGACCAGATTGTGATGAATCCTAAAAGATGGGCATAAAGAAAAAGGATGCAGTGAGTGTATGGCTGACTCATTGATATTTAAAAGTAAATCATAATTTATTTTATAGGACAAAAATAATATTTAAAATAATAATCAAATTAGGGACTTAGCTTTTGATCTGGCGTGGCGCGTAGGCGGACGAACCCTGATGGTAACCCTGAAAAGAATTGACATGAAGAAGAGAAATGTTAGTGCATTAACTGATTTAAACGTTAATTGATTATAAACCCTAAAAAGTTTACGAACCCTAAAGGGTTATTTAAGAAAACTTATTGTGACCCAAAAGGTTTATAAGGCCTAACAATGCGTTAGTGGAGAACACCTGCCTGAAGATTTTAAGGTTTATAAATGAATCAAGGTTAACAAAAACTTTAATTATTAATTTTCAATTAATTAATTAATTAAAAATATATACAAAAATAAAATTTTTTATTGTTTTAAAAATAATTATTGATAAAATTAAAAAACGAGTTTTCGATTAAAATAAATAACTATGAAATTATTATATATAAAAACTAATTTGGTTAAATAAATAAAAATAAATAAAAGAAAAAAATTATACTAATAATAAAAAAAGAAAGGAATATATATAAAAAATTTCATGCAATTAAAATAAAAACAAAAAAAGAAACTTAGCTCAGATTGGGTGTTGTGCGCTCTTGAGAGTACATGGTGAGAAAGTGGCCAGCAAAATTGTTTGGCCAAAACAAGGTTAATGGCCAAAGGAAGTACCTGCAAACAAGGATAGTAATAATGTTAATAATAATGATAATAATAATAATAATAATAATAATAATAATAATAATAATAATAATAATAATAATAATAATAATAATAATAATAATAATAATAATAATAAGGGTTAGTAATGATAATAGTTACAATAATAAAATAAAAAATATTATAAAATAGGTTTGACCTCATATAATCTAAATTTTCCCAAAAAATAAAGAAAGGTTCAGAAAGTTAGATTATGGCTAAAAGGGCAAAAATTCTCAAAAGTAAAAAAAAAATAATTATGATTGTAAAAACATAAATTTAAACTAAAATGTAGCAACAATGACCAAAACAATGATTAAAAAAAAACAAGCCTCATGTATCATCATTGGCCAAAAAAATTGTAATTCTAGATAAAGTATTTGAAAAAGGTTTTTTAAAAAAAGAGAGTTGAAAGAAAATGTTTCGAAACATAAAGAGGATGTCAAAAACATAAGAATTTTGATAAAAGGTGGCCTCAAGTATCATCATTAGCCAAAAACTAAAGTTAGTATAAAAACATACATCAAGGGCCTCATATGATAATCATTGGCCAAAAGGTTTTGAAAACAAAAGGTTTATTTTTAGTTTTGATAAAAAGATTTAGAAAAAGATTTTTTCTTTAAAAAAGAAGAAGATGAGGCCTCATACGAAATCATTGGCCAAGAACTAAGCAAAAGAAGAACAAAAGATATTGAAGAAACTTGGTGAATTGTTTTGTAGGTAGGAATTAGGAATGAAGAATAAGGTTGAAGGTGTTAAAAAAAATAAGGGTTTAGTTGTGAGAGAGTAAATTGAGAAATTTGTAATTGTTAGTTTTATTTATATATCATGAATTAGGTTAGAAAAAATAATTATAGTAAAACTATGGACCAAATCAAAGCCCAAAAATCAATTTGTTTTAATTTTAATAAAAAATTAAATCAAACTAATTTAATAAGATTGACTTGTTCTCTAAGTTATAAAAAGTGCTAAAAATAGGACAAATAAGATTAAAAACTTTTTTTTTGGATTTTTTTGAATATTTTATGATTTTTGATGATTTTTGACTAGAAAATACATAAAAGTGAAAATTTGACTATTTTAAAAAATGCATATTTAAATAGTGCGAAAATTAAAAATAAAATGATAAAAAAAATGATTTTTTGTGATTTTTTTAATAATAATAAAATTAAAACTATAGTTAGAAAAAAAAGAAAAAAAAGTGTTAGAAGTGGGATTTGAACCCGAGACTTTGTACTTGCAAGCCTTACCTCCTTACCAACTATGTTATATTATTTGTTTGAAATAAAAGTCAATTGGAAGTGTATGAAGCATGAGAAAGCATTTTGCTATTTATTAAAATATAAATAATTTAAGAGTAAATTATTATATTTTAAAATAGACTTTAAATTGAATATTTATAAAATTCAAGACGTCAATGTGAATGACCTCAAAATTTTATAAAAAAAATCCAATTTTAAAATAATTTGAATATTTGAATATTGTGGGCAAATTTTGGGGTATGACAGCTGCCCCTGTTCAATCTTCTTAAACCTGAAGATATAGAGTGGTTTGTGTGCCAGTCGGTATCTGAAGGTGGAAGATGATTGAACACTAGAATACCAAGAAATTTGCCCTAGCTGAAGTAGGGACTTTTGTCGGAGATGGGCTTGAAGATGCCATCCAGGTGTTTGAAGTGTTTGAGAAGTGTTGTTTGTGTTTTGATCGTGTCATTACCGTTCGTAGTAGATGAATTAGATCTTTGAGAGTTTGATCGTGTCAGCACCGTTCGTAGTAACTGAATTAGACTTAGGAAATATTTGATCGTGTCCACATCGTTCGTGATGATGGAATTAGATCTCTTTAAAGGTTGATCGTGTCGGTACTGTTCGTAGTAACCGAATTAGATATTTTGTCGTGTCAGTACCGTTCGTAGTAGCTGAATTAGACTGGGAAAGTCAGTGATCGTGTCTACACCGTTCGTGATGATAGAATTAGATCTCTGAGAGTTGATCGTGTCAGTACCGTTCGTAGTAACCGAATTAGATCTTTTGTCGTGTCAGTACTGTTCGTAGTAGCTGAATTAGACTTTGAAAGTGATCGTGTCATTACCGTTCGTGGTAAATGAATTAGATCTTCGAGCGTTGATCGTGTCAGTACCATTCGTAGTAGCTGAATTAGATCTTGGAAAGTTGGAGATTTCGTTCATTTGTCGGTACCTGTATTCTGAAAAAGGTAAGGTTAATCTTTATGCAATGTCATGATGCATGAGTTATGTAATGAATCCCTCAAAATAAATGAGAGCTTTTGCATGTTATGTATGAGGTAATGTATGCAGTGTATGAATATGTTTATGACATATGATATGTGAATATGATTTATGTTGTCTTTGATTAAGAAAGTAGATCTTTATGTCCTTGTGATTTTGATGTCTAATCTTGCTTTGGAGATGCTCAGCTGGGAATTTATAATTTCTGCTTGGGGATGACCAGTAAAAAGTATTTGGAAGAGAGCAGAGTGTTGGAGAACCAGCAGTGTTGAAGATGTAAACTCTGTTGGGGAGTCATGTCTTTGTCGGGACGAATATGTTTGAAGATATCTTCTTAATGATTACTCTGTGGGGAAATGATCTTATGACCGTGGCTCTGTGGGGAGATGTGGGTGTCTTGAAAGTTGCCCCCAGTATTATAGTACCTACCATTCCTGGATTTAATTAGGACACGCCACTGAATGTTGATCAAGATGTCAAACTGGACTTGCATAGATTTGCCCCAGTTAGTAGGAACTTTGGAAAGATTCGCCTCGCGAGGACTTTATGAGATGTGAACTATGGGCGACATGCCCCTAGTAATCGTAGGCCCCAGACAATGTCCTATGTTGGTTGAGAAGTAGCTTCAAATCTACTTGGATGCATGCCCCTGATTGTTTTGGCATCCTTAAGAGATTCTCAGAATCTTGACTTGATTGCCCCAGATTGATTGGACGAAGCGTGCCATGCCCTTTGTATACGTAGGAGACATGGCTTCTTGGAGTAATATTGTCTGTCGGGATGACTTTCAGTCATTAGTTGTACCCTGTGCAAATTCTTTCTGTTGCTAACATTTGAAATTATGTAGCAGAATATGTTTAATAATGAATTCATGAGATGCAATGCATACGTCTGTCTTGAGTTTTTGAAAAAGCATTAAAAAAAAGAGATGTAAAAGCGTGATATTTGTAAAAAACATGCTATTTTGTAGAAGCGAAATATCGACTCAGCATTTTAGTAAACCTTAAGGAGTCGGGATACCTTTTTGGTGACAATATGCTTTCGAACTAACCATGCTTCAATTAGGACTTTCAAGGGTTGTAACGTGGCTTGGTTCACGGTTTAAGAAACAAAAGATAAAGGCTCAAAATTTGATTGTACCCACCCCTCTTCGTGATGATCTTCAGTCCTAAGCTCAGTTAATTCAACTTATGCATTCGGGTTCCAAGAGACTTTTGGATTTGCACCTTTAATAATGATGATGGTTCACAAGCAAAGAGAACTTTTGAGATGACAGTCGCTTCTTCCTTTTGGTAGTCACAACATTGTGTTGTTCAGGAATTTGTTGACTTCTTTTTTCATCTTTTTGATATCCCTAATTTTTGCCTGAACTGTCTTTTTTGAGCTTACAGTCAGCGGGATGCCTTGATTTTTGCCTAAGTCACCTTTTTGATTTTTGACTTAGCAGGCTTTTCTTTGTATATGTTTTTTCCATCATTTTTTTTTTTTTTTTGTGAAAGATATTGACTGCCTTGCTTAATGTTTGATGAACCATTATTGGTTTTGATTAACATCTCCAACACTTCTTTGATGTGTGCGGATGAACGCTTGTGATTAAAATCTTTGTTGAAAGGTGTATTGAGTGATTCTCTTAAAATAGAATGCACAGCCAAATTAACTGAGAACTACCCTGCCCCAGGTTACGATCGAGGGTTTTGAATTAGTACAAGAAAGAAACTTCTACTTCTTAGGCTCAAAGGGGTTGACGAGGGATTAACATCCTTATATCTCCACTATTTAAGAGTTGAAACAATGCCTGTACATCATCAGCATAGTCTGTTCAAAAGCATACTATATGAGGTTGCGGTATCGTTTTCGTCATCCTCCCTCAAAAGGTATACAACTTCAGCAGGAGTTGAGTATCATAAAACATATGCAAAGTAAAGATGCAGTTTTAGATGAGTGATAGCGAAATAATTTATTCAAGACAAACATATGCAATGCACTGATGATGATTATTAAGACAGATAATGTCTATCATAAGTCGAATGTTTAAACAAACAGAAAAGAAACATGCAAATGAAAGTAGAGCTAATGATCCAAAAGTTCGTCCGTCGAGATGTCAATCAATCTTGTCATGACTAGGCATAGGAGTGGTGATCACCACAGGGGTTTCAAGAGGGTTGGATTTGATTTCTCCGTCATTGATCAGATCTTGTATCTTATTCTTTAATGTCCAGCAATTGTTTTTTTGTAGTCCAGGAATGTTAGAATGGTACGCGCACCTCGCATTGAGCTTATAGCTAGGAGCGAAGGTGTTAGAATTCTTAGGAGCATCCCTCAGAGTAATCAATTTGGTCTTCAGCAAATGTTGTAATGTCTGATCCGACGACATATGGATTTTGGTGAATTGACGCTTAGGTGCATCTGGCTTGCGTCGTTATTGTGGCACTTGGTGTAGAGATTCAGAGTATCCGGGGTTCGAGCTTCCGGAATGTGTATCTGATTGAGAAGACCGGAACGGGTCATGCTTTAGACCATATCTGTAGAGGAGTGTCAGAACGAGTCATACATTAGACCATATCTGGGGAGGAACATCAGAACGAGCCATACATTAGACTATATCTGTTGAGGAACAGCAGAACGAGTCGTACGTTAGACCATATCTGTTGGAATGTCAGAACGAGTCATACATTGAACTATGTCTGTTGAAGGATATCAGAACGAGTTATTCATTAAACCATATCTGAAGGGGAATGTCAGAACGAGTCATACATTAGACCATATCTGATGAATAATGCCAGAACGAGTCATACATTAGACCATATCTGACTGAAGATACCGGAACGGGTCATACATTGGACCATATCTGATAGGGAATACCGGAACGGGTCGCACATTAGACCATATCTGATAGAGAATGCTTGCTTGTTAGAGTCGATGAGTTATTTGACGAAGTTTTGGAATGTAAAAGGGCTTGTCAGAATGAATTTCCAGCTCGATTATATCTGAGAGGAATAATTGTCGAGGCGGAGCCTGAAAACACAGTTAGAAATATGCGATGTCAAGAATGCAAATGAAATGTTTTCAAGGATATTTAAGGAATTTAGTTAGCAACATTGGAAAGTGATTTGGTCTCATATTTGTTTGAAGAATTCCGACTCTTGTCTTTGAACGTCCATTTTTGAGAATCAAGCTCACCATATCAAATGGGTCATCGCCTCCGATTCGGGATATCTTTGAACTTGAGGGTACATGGCTAGAGGAAAATAAATCCTCTTGCCCCTTGATGGGTACTGAGCCTTTGAATCGGAAGGTATGTGGCTAGAGGAAAATAAATCCTCTTGCCCCTTGATAGGAATTTAATCCCTGATAAGAGTACCTGAAATTGTGCGCCCTAAATCCCTAAGATCCTTGAAAGGGTTAGTTAATATGATATGTCATGATGTCATGATGTCATTCAGATGCAATGCATTAAGTAAAGCTTAAGGTCATAAGGACTAGGTGTCCTACAGACAATCCCTGCAAGGAAATAAAGGGTTAGAGCATAAGGCAATGAGGACGAAATGTCCCACAAGCGAATCCTGCAAGGAAACAAAGGTTAGTATGTTATGTGAATGCAACTTATTAGGAACAACATGGAATAGTGAGGGCAAACAAGTCTTTTAACAAAACCTGCAAAGAAACAAAGGTTAGTGGTAAACACACACAAGTCACACAAGTGCCCTTAGGTTTAGAGGCTTGCTTGAAATTCGTAGGTAAGTACCCTCCCCACTGAAATTTAGTTGGTTCAACCTGTCCTAGATAAAGATCGGGTTCTAGGGAGCTCATATCATTGACCTTTCTCGAAGGCGCTTATCTCAGTTCGGCAATCGAATCACCAACCAAGAAGGTCCTGAAAGTCCAGTCCATATGAGTGTAGCTTCAAGTATCAACCAACTTCAGTCGGAACCAAAGCCAGCCACCTCGCTACTTTCTAATAGGCCAAAGTCAAGTTCAACTAGGGTTCTAGGGCAAATTAGTGCTTAATGACACCACGCAGCAGCCAAGTGTTTCCTCGAGTCGAATCTCAAGGAACACCAGGACAAACCAATGTGTCACACTAACGATGGCCACCATATCAACCACATCAGTATACGCTGTGCAGTCTCCTTGGTCTCATGCCATTTACCTAAGGTACTCAGATCCGGGTTAGAATCTTTCACACAAATAAACCCAAACAGGCCCACAAATATAAAGCAAACAAATCAAACAATTTTAAAGTGAATCCTAAACTTTAAGGTAACCCCTCTTTTTAATCGGAAATTTATCCCCAGCAGAGTCGCCAGTTCTGTTATACGGTGAACTGACTTTTTATATATTGAAATGTCGCGGTAAGCAAGAGTCGCCACCGACTTTTATTTTATCCAATTTAAAGAAAGGCTAAAAGAACAGGAAAGACCTTTTGAAAGATTTTGAGTTCGGGGGGTAAGTTATACAAAGGGAAGGTGTAAGGCACCCTTTGCATCCATGGTTATCCATGGGCTCTTAATTGCTTAGCTCACTTTGTTTGTTTGATTTGTTTGAAAAGCGGTGTGCGAATAGTAAAAGGTTTCGTTAAGGACTTTAGCTTATAAATAAGCGTAGCCTTGTTTGAAATTATTTTGAAATAGGAGGTGTGAAAAGTAAACTTTGAAGAAGAACTTTAGCTTGTAAATAAGCGTAGTCTTTTTGAAAAGTATTTGAAAATTAATGGGAAAATAGTTTGATTTTGAATTTTGAATTTGAATGGAGCAAGCAATTACTAGCAACTTACCCTAAGTTTAAAAATTTGTTCTTTTAGCTTTTCGAGGCGAAAGGATCTATCCATGCCATAAGAGGGCAGGAAGCCTTTCAATTGGATGTTTAAGGGTCATCGAGTAATCGTTCGCCATAAGACTGTCCCATGCCATAAAGAGGGCAGGTAGTCTAAGGGAAGGATATAATAGTCATTAATCTTTTTAGGCATCATGCGAGGATACCTTAGCAATTGGGACAATCATCATATAAGGCAACATCGAGGGACAAACTTGATGATGATAATGAACTTAGGGCAACATTTGTTTTGCTTTAGGTATCCTCGGAATCGAGGGACTTGACTATTTAGTACACTTAGAGGCAGCAAGGCAACAGGCAACAGAAGAGGTTACCCTAAAGGTGAGTGTGTGCAGCAATCACGTGGTTAACTTCGATTACATTTATCTTGTAATTAGGTGATCTATGTTCAGTTCATGGTTTGCACTCCCTAAATTACTAACCACGCAGTAAATATAATATAACAGTTTTAAGTGCCTTCAAGGCCAAACAATACAACCAGGGAACAGTTACATAATAATACGGGGAAGGGAACAATGAAACCAGCGGATCCCTTAATAGGGTTTGACATAAGTAATAATAAAGACAGAGTTTAGGGTTACCAACGTAGCTTTGGCAGTCTGACAAACTTTTATCTTTGATGGATGAAGGTTGATGGGCAGAGGCTAGCCTTGAGGCATGAAGCATTGACACTGACCAGATTGTGATGAATCCTAAAAGATGGGCATAAAGAAAAAGGATGCAGTGAGTGTATGGCTGACTCATTGATATTTAAAAGTAAATCATAATTTATTTTATAGGACAAAAATAATATTTAAAATAATAATCAAATTAGGGACTTAGCTTTTGATCTGGCGTGGCGCGTAGGCGGACGAACCCTGATGGTAACCCTGAAAAGAATTGACATGAAGAAGAGAAATGTTAGTGCATTAACTGATTTAAACGTTAATTGATTATAAACCCTAAAAAGTTTACGAACCCTAAAGGGTTATTTAAGAAAACTTATTGTGACCCAAAAGGTTTATAAGGCCTAACAATGCGTTAGTGGAGAACACCTGCCTGAAGATTTTAAGGTTTATAAATGAATCAAGGTTAACAAAAACTTTAATTATTAATTTTCAATTAATTAATTAATTAAAAATATATACAAAAATAAAATTTTTTATTGTTTTAAAAATAATTATTGATAAAATTAAAAAACGAGTTTTCGATTAAAATAAATAACTATGAAATTATTATATATAAAAACTAATTTGGTTAAATAAATAAAAATAAATAAAAGAAAAAAATTATACTAATAATAAAAAAAGAAAGGAATATATATAAAAAATTTCATGCAATTAAAATAAAAACAAAAAAAGAAACTTAGCTCAGATTGGGTGTTGTGCGCTCTTGAGAGTACATGGTGAGAAAGTGGCCAGCAAAATTGTTTGGCCAAAACAAGGTTAATGGCCAAAGGAAGTACCTGCAAACAAGGATAGTAATAATGTTAATAATAATGATAATAATAATAATAATAATAATAATAATAATAATAATAATAATAATAATAATAATAATAATAATAATAATAATAATAATAAGGGTTAGTAATGATAATAGTTACAATAATAAAATAAAAAATATTATAAAATAGGTTTGACCTCATATAATCTAAATTTTCCCAAAAAATAAAGAAAGGTTCAGAAAGTTAGATTATGGCTAAAAGGGCAAAAATTCTCAAAAGTAAAAAAAAAATAATTATGATTGTAAAAACATAAATTTAAACTAAAATGTAGCAACAATGACCAAAACAATGATTAAAAAAAAACAAGCCTCATGTATCATCATTGGCCAAAAAAATTGTAATTCTAGATAAAGTATTTGAAAAAGGTTTTTTAAAAAAAGAGAGTTGAAAGAAAATGTTTCGAAACATAAAGAGGATGTCAAAAACATAAGAATTTTGATAAAAGGTGGCCTCAAGTATCATCATTAGCCAAAAACTAAAGTTAGTATAAAAACATACATCAAGGGCCTCATATGATAATCATTGGCCAAAAGGTTTTGAAAACAAAAGGTTTATTTTTAGTTTTGATAAAAAGATTTAGAAAAAGATTTTTTCTTTAAAAAAGAAGAAGATGAGGCCTCATACGAAATCATTGGCCAAGAACTAAGCAAAAGAAGAACAAAAGATATTGAAGAAACTTGGTGAATTGTTTTGTAGGTAGGAATTAGGAATGAAGAATAAGGTTGAAGGTGTTAAAAAAAATAAGGGTTTAGTTGTGAGAGAGTAAATTGAGAAATTTGTAATTGTTAGTTTTATTTATATATCATGAATTAGGTTAGAAAAAATAATTATAGTAAAACTATGGACCAAATCAAAGCCCAAAAATCAATTTGTTTTAATTTTAATAAAAAATTAAATCAAACTAATTTAATAAGATTGACTTGTTCTCTAAGTTATAAAAAGTGCTAAAAATAGGACAAATAAGATTAAAAACTTTTTTTTTGGATTTTTTTGAATATTTTATGATTTTTGATGATTTTTGACTAGAAAATACATAAAAGTGAAAATTTGACTATTTTAAAAAATGCATATTTAAATAGTGCGAAAATTAAAAATAAAATGATAAAAAAAATGATTTTTTGTGATTTTTTTAATAAAAATAAAATTAAAACTATAGTTAGAAAAAAAAGAAAAAAAAGTGTTAGAAGTGGGATTTGAACCCGAGACTTTGTACTTGCAAGCCTTACCTCCTTACCAACTATGTTATATTATTTGTTTGAAATAAAAGTCAATTGGAAGTGTATGAAGCATGAGAAAGCATTTTGCTATTTATTAAAATATAAATAATTTAAGAGTAAATTATTATATTTTAAAATAGACTTTAAATTGAATATTTATAAAATTCAAGACGTCAATGTGAATGACCTCAAAATTTTATAAAAAAAATCCAATTTTAAAATAATTTGAATATTTGAATATTGTGGGCAAATTTTGGGGTATGACACTAGGGTAACAAATTTCCCCCCAAGCGACTTCTTTCGACTGACTTCAGGAAAGAGAAAAATGGCGTTTCAGTTCTTTCTTAGGTTTCGACTTTTGTTCTCTTCTGACGCCATGATTACTTTGCACATCCCTAGGCACTAATTATTACCTAAATCTTAGGTAGTGGGCTATAACTGCTCCCCACTTTCTAAAAAACCAGTTTCCAAAGCGTTTCTTTGACATGACCTTTGATTTCAACAACTTCTTTTTTGCACGATTTCTGCTGACGTCACTATCAGCTTATATATATGTGCAGTTTCCTTCTCCTTTTTCTTTCTTTCTTCTCGTTTCCTTCTCTTTCTCAAACGTTTCAGAAAGAAACACTCTTCTTCTCTAACCTTTAACCATTTTCTTCTTCTCCTTTCATACACAACAATGGTTGCTGCAACCACCAACACTACCGTTTACGCTACAGGTGCGAACCCTTTAGGGTTTATTATGTCTCGTGAAGAAGAAGAACAAGGGTTGGATTTTGTTCCTCAACCCAACCTCACAGAAGCCAAAGCCATTATTTGGAAAAACCAGATGTTAATCCCTTTTCAAATTACTGATAAATTAATGGCTTTCTCAGGGCCATTACCAGATCATCGTTATCATCCAGAACAAACCACTGGTTTCTTTCCTTGCTTCCAAACCACCATGCCTGCAGCTTTCGACAAACCACGTCCCCTCGACTTGAAGTTTATGGACCCTTCACTTAGGGTGTTTCGTTCGACTCCAGCTCCTGGCAACAAAGAGTATTTGGCTTGGCTTAACAAAGTTCAAGCGAAAAAGCAACAAAGATGGGAGGAATTGGGCATCTTCGACGCCATACAACTATCCAGAACTGGTCATAGGGTTTGTCCCCCAATGTTACTTGCTTCGATATTTTTCTGGGAAGGTTCGACTAACACCTTCCACCTTCCTTGTGGAATGATGACTCCCACTCTCTTCGACGTGGCTGCCATCACAGGGCTTTCGCCATTGGGTGAGATCTTCGACCCAACTCTTCCCACAGAAATGAATTTCAACTTCACCAACGCTACCATCACCAAGTATATGTAAGATCATTATGACAAGTCGACAGAAGAAGTCTCTGACGAAGAGCATGTTGCCTTCCTCACCTACTGGCTCTCATACTATCTGTTTTGTCCAGGATCAGTTTAGATTGCTAAAGCTTACATACCTTTGGCTATTCAGATTCATGAAGGTAGAAAGGTCTCTTTAGGTAAGCTTCTTCTTGCTTATCTTTACCATACTTTAGGCATAGCATCTCTAAGGATCAAACGCCTGCACGAAACTCCAAAACAACTCTCTCTGTCGGGACCTTATTGGCTCTTGCAACACTGGTTGAATGCCACTTTCGAGTCACAGGTTGGCTATACTGTCTCTCGATCTGTTCTTGAGGTCATGTATGATAGGAGAGCCGAAGGTGTCAAACTTGCTTTCCAAACCCCCCAAGACGAATCCAACAGGCCCAACCTCATTAAGTATGTGAAGGTATTTTCTGAATGCAAAACATTCATCGCTTCAATGGCTCCTTTCTCCAACAGATGTTTTGGGCCGACTTGGTTTAAGGTTGTTTTCCTTGGGAACACTCCAACCCTTCGAGCTCAACTAAATGCTATTTGGGCTGCTTTTCTGACCCCAACGCTTCTCTCTCATTGTATTGAGTCGACAGGCAAGTGCTATGGGTTTGTAAGTTATCAACCAAATTTGGTCTCTCGACAATTTGGTTTTAGCCAGATGCTGCCCAAAAGCCTATATACCCATGACAATGACATTTGCTACTCCGGTCGACCGTTTACATCTCGTAAGCACCTTGACTGTTTAAAGTTTCATAACAAACAATCTTTGGAACACCCAACTTTCACCTTTCAAAATTCCTATTTTAAAACTAAAGAATTCAGTGAGTGGTGGTCTGAATACTACCAACTATTTGATGGAGATTCTTTTATCAAGAAACTGAATATTGCGTTCGACAAGTTGGAGGACCAACTTACCATAAGTAAGTATTTTATACCTGCTTTCGTTTTCTTTTATTACCAACAGCAATATTCTAATATCATTTTTAGATCTTTCAGGGCCTGATCTTACCAATCAAATCGAAGCTCCTGCTCCTAAGCCAGGTCGAAAGCGCCCCAGTACGTCGAACAGCACCACCACCAAGAAAAACAAAACTGTTAGAAAGGTACTTAACTTGATCTTTAGTCTTATCAAATCTACCTTAACCTTCATTAATTGTTACTTTTCCTTTTCAGTTGGTAGTTCCTACTGAATCAGACGAAACTACATCTCCACCGAATCAAGAAAGTGAGATTTTTTCACGACCCCCGCTTCCGACTCCACCAAAGAGACGGAAAGTTGTAAAGAACATTCCCAAAGTGGTTGTCAAACCTCAAACAGCTCCAACAATCTCTTCGTCTCAAATTCTTCCTGAGGTAACTTAACATTTTCTTCCAATATATCTCTTTCAATATCTCTGTTTTCTAACACTTTTCCTGAATAGAATGCATCAACTGTGGACCACACTCAGGAGAAAGTTGTCGAGGTTGCTGAAAAAATTGCTAAAGCTACTCCTGACTCCAACCTTTTTAGCCCTCAAAGGACTGACGCTTTTGGAAGCAACACTGATTCGGCTAACACTCCAGGTCGAAGTCGAACAGATCCCCAGGACAAACCCAACATCGAACAAACACCTGCTACAAAAAATGTCGAAGCTGTTGATGTCTCTCGACCAAAACACAATGCAGTTTCTCAGTCCAGACAACATCCTATTGCTGACGATACTAACTCCAACAGTTCTCTTAGTCAGGAGGAAATTCTGGACTTGAAGAAGACTAATCCTTTAGAAGCTCTCTTTCGACTTCAGAAGCTGCGACCAAGTTCTTTTGAGATTCCTGCTCAATCGACCAATCCTGATGCTGAGATTGATGCTTCTCTTGTAGAAGCTATATGCCAGCTAAAAGCCCATCTGAACGAACCTGAGTTTCTCGCTGTTCTTGAGAGTTCTGAACATCTTGGTGGAGAAATTCGTAAGATCCTAGACTTACTAATCAAAGCTTCTCTTCCAGCAGTTGTTGTTCAATTCTTCTTTGATTTTGAGGCGTACTTAGACCAGCTCTGGAGGGACCTCATGACGAAAAAGAACATCACTCGTCAAGCAAAGAACAAAGAGCGTGAAATGGAGAGGGAATGGGATGCCAGTGCAGCTTCGACCAAAAAGGTTGAAGAATTTCAGGAGAAAACCTTAAAGTTTTCTGATAAGAAGGGAGAGATCGACAACAAGATTGTTGACTGCAAGACTCAAATTGATGCTCTCAACCAGAAGATTCAAGATCTTGAACAAGAGAAAATCAATTTGGCTCAAACTGAAGAAATCCCTTCGCCTGAAATTATTAACCAAGAAGTCTTGAAAGGACTTGGTCATGGTGAAAATGCCCTCAAGTTGGAAAGCAGCATTCGACAGCTTAGACAAAATTTGTCTCGACTTGATTCTAAAATTGACTTTGAGTCAGCCAAGTTAGCCTATTTTAGGAACAACTTTCCAACTTTGTAATTTTGTTTTCGACTAGCTGGTTATATTTAGTAATGACTGTCAACGCACTTTATAAGGAACTTTTTGTAATGATTGGCCAAGTTTCGGCCATTTAATATAATCTCTTAGTTTTTATTCTCTTATGCGAATTTCTTGAAGTATAGGTTTATATTTTTTCAAATATTTACCATTTATCCTCAAGATTCGACCATCTGAATTTAGTTCTTCAATTTCATATGCATTGTTTGAAAACACTTGCAAAATTTTGAACGGTCCTTCCCAACTTGGGGACCATTTACCCAATAACTTATTCCTTTGATCCATGGGTAAAATAACTTTCCATACATAATCACCTACCATGAATGTTTTTTCTTTGACTTTCTTGTTGTAAGCTTTCGCCACTTTTTCTTTTTGTCTTATTAACCTATCCAATGCTATTAGTCGTTCTTCGTCTAATTCCATTAATTCGTCTAACATTACACTCCAGTATTCGTCAGACGAAAGACTGTTTTGTCGTTGAATTCTAGCCAACTGTAGATGAATTTCTGCAGGCAACACAGCATCATGCCCAAAAGTCAAACGAAATGGGGTAGTATTTATTGCTTCCTTTGGTGACGTTCGACAAGCCCAAAGGATTTGGTCGAGCGTTTGATGCCAATTTCTTGGCTTTCTCCCCACATGCTTTTTTATCAAATTTATAATAACTTTATTAGCAGCTTCGACTTGACCATTAGCCTGAGCGTAATATGGAGTGGATGTTAGCAATTTAAATCCTGTTTCTGCTGCAAAAGCTTGCATCTTTCGACCAACAAAAACTGATCCTTGATCAGTAGTAATAGTTTCTGGAATTCCATATCTGTAAATAATGTGTTTTTGTATGAAACTAATCACTGCTTCTTGATCAGCATTAACCAGGGGAATTGCTTCTATCCATTTAGTAAAATAATCTATTCCTACTAAAATGAATCTTTGTTGTTTAGAAGATGCAGGTTTGACTTCTCCTATTAAATCCAAAGCCCATCCTCTAAAAGGCCAAGGTTTGACAATGGCATGCAATTCACTGGCTGGAACATGTTGAATGCCTGAAAATTTCTGGCACTCTTGACACCCTCTTGCATATTCAATACAATCTTTTAACATTGTCGGCCAATATAAACCTTGTCTAAACAACAACCACTTCATCTTATGGCCTGACTGATGAGCTCCACAAACACCACTATGAATCTCTGACACAGCCAAATATGCTTCAGCTTCACTTAAGCATTTCAACAATACGCCTTCAACTGTTTTCTTGTATAAATCATTTCCTAATATCACATAGTTTAGAGCTCTGTATTTAATTTTTCGATCGGTTCCTCCGACTGGATTATTTAGGTATTGGACCAATGGGTTTCTCCAATCTGAATCTGTCATATTGTCGATGGCAAAAATTTCTAAGGCATACAAATCTTTACTTTCAAATTTTCCAACTTTGTCATCTGCCCCCCCCCCCCCCCCCCCCCAAATTTTGACGTCGACAATTGACCTAACTTGTCTAATATTGCATGAGTTTCTTTCTCTTTGATCTCGACCATATCTTCTAACTTTTTTTTAGAAACTCTATAGCCAGAAGCAATCTGTGCCAATTCATTGGCAATGTAATTATTAGATCTCGGTACATGCAAAATCTCAACATGTTCGAATTTCTCTAACAAGCGTACCACGATTGCATAGTACATTATTAGATTTTCTTTGATGCATTTATACACTTTCTTGATTTGTCGAATTACCAGCTCAGAGTCACCTCGAATTTCAACTCGTGTTGTGTAACACCCGTATATTTTAATTTTTAATTTAAATGGAAATTTAATTAATAATTAGAATTATTGGTGGTTTGTGGGATATTAATTGGGAAAGGATGGTTATGGTGTTGGGTCATGTGTGATGTTAAGGAATGAGGGGGTGTTATGTTAGTAAAGGCCCTATTCTAATTAAAAGGTTATTTTATAAAATAATAAGGAATTGAGAATAAGAGAAAGGAATGTGAAAAGAGTTTGGAACACGAAGAACGTGAAAGAGGAGCAATGGAGGGAGAGACCAATCAAGAACTCTTGGCTAAGGTAAGGGGGACTCTTCCGGTTAATTTCTATTATGTGATTATGGGTAATAGGATGGACTAACGTATGATTCGATTCGATTGGGTATATTGGGATTTGATATTGTTAGGTATGTTATGATTTGGGATAATTGATGAATTTGTATAGATTGTTGGTTATTGATGTGTTGTTTTGATGTATAATGATGTGTGATGAGAAATTCGATGATTATATGCCTGTCTGCGATGTCTGGGATCGTTTTTGGGTGAAAAGGATGTGAAATCGCAGAATCTGGACGCAGACCCGTAATTCTGCAAAATCGCCAGGTCGCGCCGCGAACCTCTGTTTGCGCCGCGAACCGTTGGGCAGAAAACCAGGAAGTTGTGATACGCTCAGGTCGCGCCGCGTCCATGTGTTGGCGCCACGAAGGCGTGCTTGTTTTCTCGTATTGCGCCGCGTGCATGAGTTGGCGCCGCGAACGTGTTTGTGTGGTTCAGGTCGCGCCGCGTGCTATAGCGATAGTTATTTCTTGGGAAAGTTAAATGATGTGTAACTTTCGAACCGTAGGTCTGTTTTTAGTGTCGTTTCGAGTACGATGAATCTTATGAGATAGCCTACGTGTTTAAACGATGGAATGAGGTGTGAATCCAATTATTTTTAAATATGATTTTATTTCTTGGTGAATGATGTATTGTACATATATGTGATGAGATGTGTTAAATACATGCTATGTTGAAATATTAATCATGTGACGATTTGTTTAATTGGATGATGTATTGTTGACATATATGATGAAATGTGACAATATAAGATGTTGTTTTGAAAACAGTACGATGTGATGATTGTTGAGAATTATATGATGATGATTGATGATTTGTGAATATTAATATGCTGTTAATATTAATATGTTGATTGTGGTGAATGTGTGTGAATGATTGAATGATGCTTGGACATGTACATACTTGTTTGTGATGATATTGGTGAGATGAAATGAGACGATGTTAAGCATCGGATCGGTGATGATATAAGTATGTGATATGTGTGCATTCATTCATAAATCATTTACATTGGATCCCGTTGATGAGTGGATCGTTGGTGGCTAATTCCCATTGTGCGGAGATTAGTAAGCAGTCATCGTGTGCCCATGGGGGTGTGAGCGATGAGGTTAGTCGTGTACCCATGTGGGGTGTGAGCGACTTGAAGGGCAGTATCGCAGAGAGAAGTCCTGTGAATGTGATTCACGAATTTTGGTACCACATGCATATTGTCAGTTGTGTCATATGCATTTTGTCATATCATGATTGTATGGATTTCTGTGTTTGTGTTGTAATCTATTATTGTGTGAATTGATGAATAATAGATGTGAATCTGAATATATGACAAATTGGGTGAATGATATATTATGATGTTTTGTTGCTTATGAATGCATAACATTGATTAATTGAGAATGAGACTCACCCTTACTTGTTGACAATTTTCAGATTAAGGAGTAGCGGCATTAGTGCTCGGTGAGGATGACTCGTAGAGTTTATCCGTTGTTTTGGGTCGTGTCGGTCATGCTCTGATCTTGTAACACTGGGAGACGATAGTTATAGAGATTTATGATAATTCTCTATTTTATTTGGTGTTGGATTATGGTTCCCATTGGTTAGGTTGATGATGTTCCTTATTCCGTTGTGATAAACATAATTGTGTTTTTTGGTAAATCGTTTCCTAATAAAGCATGACTTGACCATGATTGGTTTATTTATTTTAAATAATTGTGGAACCCTTGTGTTTATGTTATACTCTGATATATTTATTTAATTTACCGCGGGGTTTAGAAGGGTGTTACATGTTGCCCCCAAATCGATTAGGGCCTTCAAACCAATTATCAAGGCTTCGTATTCGACCTCATTATTAGAGCTTACGTCTTTCATTTTATAATGGAACTTTGTTGGAAGTCCTTTAGGAGAAATAATCAAGACTCCAATGCCTGATCCATTTTTGTGACTAGAACCGTCAAAAAACAACTTCCAGTTAGTTTGGTCGACTAGATTTGCAGAGAACTCGACTAACCCATGTTCGACTATAAAATCAGCCACAACTTGTCCTTTCATAGCTTTTAAAGGAACATATGTTAAGGAAAATTCAGTTAGCACTAAGGCCCATTTACCAATTCGACTATGCAAAATTGGTTTAGACAACATATATTTAATAACATCAAAATGAGAGGACACATACACATCAACAGGCTTTATATATTGCTTAAGTTTATTACATGAGAAGTACAAGCATAAACATAATTTTTCAATATCATTATACCTAGTTTCAGCATCCACTAAGGTTCGACTTAGATAATATATAGCTCTTTCGACGCCATTATCATCCTCTTGGGCTAACATACTCCCAATTGTCGAACCTGATGCAGCTATGTACAATTTCATACTTTTTGTCCTATTGGGGGTTAATAAAATAGGAGGCTTAGTTAAATAAGCTTTTATTTGGTCGAATGCCTGTTGATGTTCTTGCTCCCATTTGAACTGATCTTGATTCTTGAGCTTTACAAGTGGTGAAAAGATCTTCGTTTTGCCACTTAGATTTGAGATAAATCTCCTCAAGAAATTAATCTTCCCCAACAATGACTGGAGTTGTTTCTTTGTTTCTGGCGCCTTTAGCTCCAAGATCGCTTTCGTCTTGTTTTGGTTTATCTCAATACCTTTCTTGTGAACCACGAAGCCCAGGAAATCCCCTGCATGGACACCAAAAGCACATTTTAAAGGATTCATTTTGAGTCCATATTTTCTCATGCGTTCAAAAGACTGTCGAAGATGGTCTAAGTGACCATTTTCAGAGTTAGATTTTATTACAATATCATCGATATAGACCTGCATAAACTTGTCAATAAAATCATGAAACATGGAATTCATAGCTCGTTGGTATGTAGCTCCAGCATTTTTTAAACCAAAGGGCATTACTACCCATTCATAAGTTCCTAAAGCACCTGGGCATCGAAACGTCGTCTTAGGTACATCTTCGTCAGCTATAAAAATTTGGTTATAACCTGAATATCCATCTAATAAACTGAGATATTCAAATCCGGCTGCGGAATCGACTAACATTTCAGCAACTGGCATGGGATATTCATCTTTAGGGGTAGCCTTGTTTAAATCTCTGAAATCTATGCATATACGAAGGCTACCATTTTTCTTTATTACAGGCACTATATTAGCTAACCATTCGACATACCCCACAGTTCGAATAAACTTGCTTTTCAGCAATCTTTCAATTTCTACTTTGATTTTTTCCATAACCTCTGGCGCAAATCTTCTAGGAAGCTGCTTGATAGGTTTCTTTCCTAGCTTTAATGGTAGTCGATGCTCCACCACATGTCGACTTAAACCAGGCATTTCATTGTAATCCCATGCGAAACAATCTTTGTATTCTTTCAAAAGTCGAATAAACTTGGTCTTTAGATCACTTGTAAGTCTTGTACTTACATAAGTAGGCCTTTTAATGACTCCATCACCTAAGTCAATTTCCTCAAGAGGATCTTGAGCTTGCATTCTTTTTACTGATCCTAATGGATCCATTTCGAAACCTAAAGGTTCGTCATCGTATATCCCATCAAGTCGTTCGACTTGGTGATCGACTTCGTGATTGTTTTCATTTTTTACCATCATGGCCTCAATAGCCATATTTTTCTCTAGTTCGGCTTCTAAAGTCGTTTTCTCCTTGTTCTCGGCCAAATAAGCCGTTATTCGAGCCAGGTATTCTGACTCAGTGGTCATCATCTTTGATTGTTGTCCTCTGCTCTGGAGGACTTTCATGATTCAATGGTTCATTGGGATCTTCCTTATTCCAAATGAAACCATAATTTGGGTCTAAGTTCAGATACTTAGACACACTTTCATCAGAAGAATACACCTCTTCTGCTTTGTAGCAAGGAGCTACATTTGCCAGATGCTGGTCGAAGTGTCTGCGACCACTTTCAGTTTTGTAATAACTTTGGTCAGCTTCAATATTCTCCACTATACCATCTGGTCTCCAAATGGCCACACGCTGATGTAAGGTCGAAGGAACTGCCCCTATGCCATGGATTCATTCTCGACCCAACAGCAGTTTAAAATTTGCCTGAGATGCAAT
Source organism: Vicia villosa (assembly GCF_029867415.1). Taxonomy (NCBI): domain Eukaryota; kingdom Viridiplantae; phylum Streptophyta; class Magnoliopsida; order Fabales; family Fabaceae; genus Vicia; species Vicia villosa. The sequence continues at coordinate 110,403,602 of NC_081180.1, read as the reverse complement.
CACCATAAAGATGGTTGACCTGACAGTCGAACCAACAGCCAATTTCACCTGAATCACTCCAAGTATTCCACTTGTTTTGCCTTCATAGTTAGACAGCACCATATTATGGGGCCTTAAATCTTTATCACATTTACCCACTTTCTGAAGTGAATAATAAGGCACTAAATTCACGGCAGCCCCACCATCGACAAACACTTTGTTTATTGGAACACCATCCACTTTTGCCCTTATGAATAAAGGCTTCAAATGATACATCATTCCTCGACCTGGATTCTCAAACACAGCCTTTTGTTCCTCCACTACTCCTTTTCCTATTACATAGTAACAAACAGGCGTTTCTTCCACATTTTCGTCTGGAATAAAATCATCTTCATTCTCAGATACCTCAGATACTCTGTCGAGTTCTGCTGGAAGTACAGATACAATTCCACAGTCAATTAACAACTCATCTGACTCTATGTCAAAGTTGTCGTCGACCTCTTCGTCCGACAGTGGAGAATACTCAGGCTCTTTTTCTGTATTAAGGATCGGAGCATCATCGTCAACCAATTCTTTAATCAGTTTCTTTCCCAGGATCATTCCTGCAGCTAGTCTCTCATTTGCCACTTTGGCCTGTTCTTCAGTCAATCTCCTCTGAAAAGGTTTCGGCTGATAGTGAGAAAAACCTGCCTGCATCATCTTTGAGCTTTCTTGTCCATTCTTATGACTTCTTTGATAACGCCTCCACTGCGTTCGAGTCATAGAATTTTTTCCTTTGTAGTTTGGAGATATGTAATCTTTCCTCTTAGATCCACTATCAGTCCAGGAGCCTTCAGCATTTGCTCCAATACCTTGGATCTGCCATTCTGGACGTTTACATCTTCCTGTATTCTCCAGCCCTTCGACCACTGTTTTCTCCTGTATACATGAACTGACGATTCTTGCCTCGACGAGGGTCGAACCTCACTTTGTTTGCAGCATCAACATTGAAAACAACATCACATCTTGGACATAATCCAACTTGAGAGTTGTTGTTGTGACACCTCTCAAGGAATTTCAGAAGGCTTTCTTTTGGTTCAGGATACACCATGTTCAAGACTTTGCCATCAGTAGCACCGTCTTTCTTTCCAATGAAACCATCAGTAGTCTCGACCATCATCACATCAGCAAGCTCAGTATAGTGAGCCTCTTCGACTTGCAAAGGATCAGTATCAACTTGCATTGATGACTTTGGTTTTTCTCCAAACTGTAGCCTTCCTTCTTTCAACGCCTTGTGCACCAAATCCCTGAAAAGGACACATTGAGAAGTCTTATGACCCAAAAAATTATGAAATTTACAAAATCCTCTTTTTTTCTTTTGTTCAAGAGGAGGATTTTTAAGTCCTGGGGGTACTATGATTTGCCCATCAGCAACCAACAAATCAAATATTTCATCACATTTTGTTATATCAAATGAATACGTTTTACTAGAAAATTTTTCATTTTTACTTTCGATCGGATTTTTATCTTTTGAGGGCTTGAGTAATTTACATATATATGGTGGTCCTGGCTTCAATTCAGCCACATTGACTTCTCCCTCTTCGTATTCACTATCACTATTAGAGTTTAACTCATTTGTAGTAACATAAGCTATCTTTTCTTTCTTATGATATTTACTAACTCTGGCTTTTTCAGCTTTTAGCCTTTCGACCTGGCGTACTCTATCTGCCAGTTGTGCCATATCTCTCAAATGTTGGGTGTCTAATTTCTTCCTTATGGAATAATCTAAACCACCTGCAGCCATTTCGACTAACTCATGTTCAGGAATTTGTGTGAAACATCTAGCTTTCAGTAACCTAAAACGGTTTAGATAGTCATCGACTGGTTCTGTACCCTTTTGCCTAACTCCAACTAATTTTTTCAAACTAATCTTCGACTGTCCCATATAAAATTGCTCATGGAACAGTCGTTCTAATTGGTTCCATGAGAACAAATATTGTGGAGATAAGGTCGTGAACCAAGTAAACGTATTTTTTGTTAAAGAACTTGGAAAATATTTCATCTTTAGATTTTCATTGTTTGCTATTTCTCCAGCCTCTGTCTGGAACCTAGCAATATGTTCGACTGTCGACTCGCCAGTCTCACCAGTAAATTTGGTAAATTTTGGGACTTTCCAACCCCTAGGCAATTTTGTTTGCCTTACGTATTCTGACAATGGAGAAACGAAATTTGGTCTATGCAAACCTACATTTATTCCATTTTGAACTAAAATTTGCTCGACTACGTTAGAGATATTATTGTGTCCAACATTGACATCTTGCTGGATATTTCTAAGAACCTGATCAGCATCTTGATGCCGTTGTACTACTCTAGGGATTTCTTGTTCAATTTGGTCTCCCTGTCTTGTTGGTTCGACTCCTCTCACATTCGACCCTTGGGTAGTCGAAAGGTTTGGTTGCGGGGGCGCTCCAAAGAAATCTGCAATTCTGGCCATTTGTCCAGCCAATATCTCATAACTTTGATTCGTATTATTTATCATGGGAGTAAATACAGTTCCCATTTGTTGAGTAAGAGCATTCACCATTTCGTGATTGCTTTCGTCTATTTGTTGTCGGATTGACAACATCGACGTATTACTCAAAGAAGGCAATGTTTGATTAACGTAACTTATGCCCATAGGTCGACCCCCTGGATTTGATGCGCTGGTTGCTATCATGCTGTCGGAATATAATGAAGGATTTGTGTGTAAACCTTGCATCATAGACGTGGGCATTCCAAACTGAGGGTTAAAACCTGGTGGAGGTAGCATCCCATGAAACGGTGGTCGTAATGGGTTAAACGGAGACCGTACATTCATTGGTGATGATACCAATGTTGCTGCCGTCGATCCACCAGTATGTGTTGTTCTAACAGGGGATGAATTTGCGGCATTTTGTGACGTTGTTCCGGTTAGAACAACTCCTTGATTCCCAGAAAAGTCAGAATCATTTGTATTAACTTCAGCCATGTTAGTTAATTTCCGACCACTTCTTAGTATCATGCATAACTATTATACTAACAAATATAAAACAAACAGCAATTGACGGGTCCCACCAGGTGTGCCAATTTGTTTACCCAGAAAAATGGTAAACAAGCGCTAATTTCCTTTTTAAAGGTTACTTTTGCGAAATCAACTAGAATATTCCAGGACTAATTGCTTTAATTTGTTTATTACGTGTATCTGGTTTGTATTAAATGCAGCAATAACTTTAAAGTAAAAGTAAACACTGAAATTAAAGGCTTTAGAATAATTAAAAGCAATAGAAAGCAGTAAATATGCACTGAAAATGAAATATAACGTAGAATGATTGCATAAATTAAACTGGTACGCATACGTACATTCCAAAGTTGCACTCGTCACTCATTATTGCACAGAGATTTGAGTTTACTTGTGTTTTTGTAGAAAATGCGGACCTTAAACTGTTCCTATGGAACTTGCATAAATAGTAAAAATAAAATAACTACTACTAACGGTCGACCGATTATCAGTCAACACGTGTCTTCGACATGCAAGATCTTCAACTGTGAGACCTCCACGCGTCCTGTGAAAAACTGCCAAAAAACTGCTTGAAACTGCCTCTTAACTTCTGATGCCTTCCGACTTCAGGGCTATACTTAAACAAAACGTCTAAGTTTTTTCTGTTTGTTCTAGTCGAACATGCATATTGACTAATTCTAGTCGAACTTTGGCAATGATGATTTATAGATAGTCGAACGTCAGTTTTGACTAAACAAGACCTTTTAGTCAGACTTTTCTCTTTAGATTCTTTAATAATCTCACCTGTTTTAGGGATTATTTACCATTATTTAATAAGTCGAAATCCTAGGGTAACACCCTTCCAATTCCTTTTCCACTATACATTCATCTATAAATTCATTCCTACTCTCCATTGCATAAACTATGCTCTTCTAATATGTACAAGTCTCTTCATATTTTATACTCTGCAAATACAGTGCAAAATTTTGGTTGTTGTCGTTTCGATTATGTAAACACCAGAAGATATGAAATTTTCATGAATTATTTTCGGTTGTTGTTATATTACCACTGCATAAACTCAATATCTTCTAATACACATCTCTTCATATTTCATACTCTGCAAATTTTAGAAAATCTAAATTCTTAGAAGAATAGTTATTGGTATAGGTTCTACAAAAGAATAGTTTAATTTTTTTGGAACTTACAAATTTAATTGTGTAATAGAGATATGTGAATTGAGAAGTCAGGTAATGACCCATTTTTTCTTTTTTTTGCAATACCTTTTTCCATAATTTTATTTATTTTTATTTTACAGAAGCAGTAATTCAGGAGTTTGGATCTGTTCAAGTTCTTCATTTGTCAAGTTTTCCAGTTTTTTATATCCATGAATAACACGTGGTAGTTTAAAATTCTATCGGTTGAGATTAAAAATTGAATAAATATTTTTGTTTAACCAACACAGCCTCGGTCGGCCAGATTCCTTTACCCTCCACTATGAAACTATGATTATTCTGTCTTTTTTATTCCTCTGTCTTGCTTCCTTTTTAAGTCATTGCAAATTTTATTCGAAATTGTTGTTGTTAAAAGATTTGAAATGAAAAATTGGGAAAAGAATTTTGTTAGGAAAAATTGTTGTCAATAATCGCAACGGATTTTGGGGAAAATTGATGTCCAAGATTGTTTTAGAGGAAATTGCATAGGGTTTTTCATAAAGGATCTGAGAATTTTTTTGACCACTTTGCAAAAATTTGAGAACCACTTTGTGAATTAAGACAAAATTGCAGATCCAAAATTATGAAGTAAAGAGAATAAAAAGGAGCCAGAAGATAGACACAATGCAACAACCCTTTTCAATTTATGCAAAAGAAAATCGTCACTTCATATTTCCACGAAGTCAAGAATTCAAGTAACAGAAAAGTGAGGAGAAGAGGAGTAGATTTAATGAAGAGGGGATACTTTTTGACGGAGAATAGGAATAGTTAATTAATGTTTTTTTACTTATATATATATATATATATATATATATATATATATATATATATATATATATATAGAGAGAGAGAGAGAGAGAGAGAGAGAGAGATGAGGGTTATATTTACTCCAGAGTAAGTTATTATAACTTACTCCAAATCTAGACCATTGATTCTGGTCGCATGGACCGTCAACACATAGATTTTGTAAAATAACAATAGTTAGATTTATATTTATTGATTGAGATTAAAAGATGAGGAGGGTTATATTTACTCCAAGAGTAAGTTATCAACATTTACTCCCCATCTTGACCATTAATTATTTTCAATCTAATCCTCTTAAAAGATATTTTAAAATTTTTATTAAAGATTTCTCTTTCTTCTTAATAGCACATGATTTAGTGAAAATAATACAATTTAATCTCAACCTTTTTTGTTTTTAAATCTGACTATTCTTATTCATTCTCTTATAACTTACTCATTTCCAATAGATATGCTCATATATATATATATATGGAGAAAATGGATGATGCATTGGCAATGTAAAATAGTCTTACATTGTTAACAAATCACAACCATCACTAGTACAAAAATGTTAATTTACACCCGTTTTTTTATTAAATTTACACCCATTATTTTTAATAAAAATCGGGTGTATATCCACAGGGTGAGAAATGTCTAACGAATTTACACCCGTTATGTTTAACAAAAATCAGGTGTAATTGGGCGTAATTACGTTTTTAATTACACCATTTTTTAATAAAAATCGGGTGTAATTGGGCGTAATTACGTTTTTAATTACACCCTGTTTTAATAAAAATCGGGTGTAAATGGGCGTAATTACGTTTTAATTACACCCTATTTTAATAAAAATAGGGCGTAATTGGGCTTAATTACGTTTTAATTACCCCCTATTTTAATAAAAATCGGGTGTAATTGGGCTTAATTATGTTTTAAGTACACCCTATTTTAATAAAAATCGGGTGTAATTGGGCTTAATTGTGTTTTAATTACCCCCTATTTTGGTAAAAATCGGGTGTAAATACGCCATTTATGAATGAGCAATTATATCTATTTACACCCTATTTCATAAACACCATTTAATTATATTTTATTTTTCAGTCATAATATTGCAAATACTATAAAATCATACTTATAAAAATCATATTTTAACTAAGTCAAAATATTTTTAATATTAACCAAAAAGTATACAAAATCATATGCAGTCATAATATTTCAAGTACATAAAAATTATATTTTAACTAAGTCATAACACTTTCTTCATATATAAGTTTTCTTCTTCTTCTTTGGCTTTTGTTTTGGCAACATTTCTATCTCCTTATCCTCTTCAACCATTTGCATTTGATCCGGTAGATTTTGCTCCTCAACCTTTTGATCCTCAACCTTTTGATTTTCAACCATTTGCAAAAATACTTGAGCCCAAAGTTGCCGAATATGGTCGATTGTCTCTTTTTCATATGGTGACGTGTCTGTAAATATCTACAAGTTCAACATATAATAAATTAACAATATTAAAACAATAATTTACATGTTTTTCAATAAATACATGCAAGACGAAAATATTTTAAATTATACTACCTCATCGAATCTTTCAACAATGGAAGTATCAACAATATCAAACATGTTCTTCATTACATAATATCCACACGCCCATCCATTGTTTTGATGATGTGTCTACATATAAGATACAAAGCATATTAACACTGAAATATAATTATAATGAAGCATATCATTACGAATTCATTCTCATAATATCAACAATATCAAGCAATTACCTTGACAATCTTCCAATTAGGCTTTTTATTCTCAAAACATCTTAATAACTGATATCCTGTTACAGCTCTGATAAAAGAAATTGCAGCATAAATAACTTATAAATATAAAGTTAAACGATACAAAAATGAAGTATAAATAATGTCTCTTGATTTATATGTTTCTTACCCCTCAAGTATGTTCTTAATACGTTTCTTGGGTTTTGTGTTTAATGAACAAAACCAAAAGATATCATTATCTTGGGGACAAATAACATACAATTGCCAGTGATTGCTGTAGTTTCAAAACAAGTGTTAGAATCATTAAAATTCAAATATTACAAAAAATAACATTAAAAAAATCACAAAACCTTGAAGGAAACATGTACTTACTTATTTAACAATGGTCCTAAGTAACATTTTTTTGACTCGCCATCCAACCTATCTTGTATGTAAGATTTAATAGCATTGGGATCTCTAGTGGTAATTAGTGTCCTATTTGGATCAAGAAATCCAAATAGTTCACTAACATTCTTAGAGATACAAATGCCATGTAGATATCTGAAATGTTGAAACAAATGTTAATTTATAAATGATACATAGAAAAAAATGATTAAAAATAGAATACGATACTTACGAGCACCATAGAGACAAGATAGATGTGGAGATCCATTTAACACCAGAAATTAATTCATCAAGGTCTCGCCTATCAATATAAACTGATAATTCACTTGTTTCATGAACCAAGTCTAGTGATATGGAAACTTCCTTGAAATCTTCAATCTTTTTAAGGTAATCTTCAGAAACAGTGCTGTTTTTTATCTCTTCTTCGGCCTTGCATTCAGCTTCACCTTCCTGTTTCAGAAGAGATTTATAATAAGAAGCAGTAGTTTAGAGCAAGAGCACACAATGTTAAGCACACAACTAACCAAGTATAGTAACATACTTGGTTACTATACTGTTACTAAGATAATATTTAGTTACTTAATTACTCCACATTAGCCATATGTTAAACAACATGTATGATTAATAGAATACCACACTTACAAATGTATCCAATTGAAACTACTTTCTCGGGTATAATCTTATCTTCAAACTCAAATTATAGTTTCTAGTTGAATCGGAACTCATGGAAAGAATTAATCGACGGACACGGGCTGCATGTTTTCAGCTTCTGTCCTAAGGTCTTGGTACAAGACAAATGACAAGTATCGTTCCCCGAAACTTGGATGAGCATAGTTGGTAATGACAGTACACATGCATTTATTTATTCATGTATCAACCACACAAGTCCTAATTAAGATGCCATCTATATCTGCATCATTCATCAGGTTTTTGAATGAATGAATGAGAATCTGTATCACAATCTAATTCTACAGTGTGCAGAGACCATGACAAAAAAAAACATAAATGATCAAGAGATTGTATATTATTGATGATTAATGAAGGAATTGCAGATAGGGACAGTACCCCAAATCTGCCACAGAACTAGGCTCATATAGGAAGCTACTCAAACTAGTTTCTCAATTCTTAAAATACCCCTCAATCAACATCAACTCCATATAATCAGGAAACAGTTAACAATCTCAACCTTGTACTGCCATGTCACTAATACTCACTTAATTAATACTAGAAGTTCCCACCGTGTTACCAACTAGTTCAATAATACTTCTGAAACTACTGCTACCAATAAAAGGTTCAACTGTGAATTTTCTAGTTAGATAATCACTTATTTGCTACAATAATACATCTCAGAACTCAGATTTTTCTAGTTAGATAATCACTTATTTGCTACATTTTTACATCTCAGAACTCAGATAGTCCGTTCAAATTTCAACATCATGAATCAATTCAAGATAAAGTATCATGAATCAATTCACAGCCCAGAAACACCCTCATACTGTACATTATCCCAAAGACCTAACCATGGATATACTATTTAACACACTGAGAATATGAGATATACCACAAAGAAATACCATACTCACAGATTAACAACTCATACTCACAGATCTCACAGATTTTAATGCACACACAACTAACAAACACACATGCAAAGGACCAAAAAACTGAATAGAAAAATTTCACTAAAAGTCTGAAGCACTTAAGATAAAACGCAGAAAACACGAGGTACCTCTTTAGTACTCTTAGGGCGGAGTTCTAATTGCATCTCTTGAAGGAGTTTCATTTCTTTTTGGATTGAAAAAGTTTTTGAATTTGAAAATATTTGGCAATGTTTTATTTTCATTAATGGAAAAGGACAGAGAAGGTACTAGTAAAAGTTTAGCTTCTTTGAATTAAAGTTGCAGAAATTTTGAGTTGGATCACAATCACATATATGCTGCTTCAATTGTCTGGGAACCGCTTGAAATCAAAATATGAAAATGGAAGAGAAAAAGTAATGGACATGGTCTTTCCTTACTTTATTTGTTTTTCGATGTAGATACTTGAAACTATCTTATGGGAGCTAAAAATGTCTATTATCTATTTTTTTTAAAACAAGTAGATAGTCACAAAAAAGGTTAAAGCAACTTCTAAATGTACTATTTAAATTTTACAAAACAAGAGGATGTATGCACTATAGGATTATATATGCTATTATGTCTCTTGAAAGAAATTGAACGAAAACAAAGACAGAACAAAAAATGAATAAAAAGAATACAAATCAAACATTAAAATAAGAAATGCTGAAGAACCAGATAGTTGTAGAGTATATAGTAATTGTTTACCAATGTCTCCCTGTGAAGCTGTCTGTGAAGAAACTCTATCACTTTGGCAAATTTATCAGTTCCAGCTATCTGCCATTTCAAATACATGTATAGAGTGGTTCAGCACATCAAGTTTTAAGAATACTTATCAAACATAGGATTCGGCTCAATAAATTTATCCCGAAATCCCAATATAATAACTTTCAAACTTCAATTTAAAACTTTGAGTTTTTATTCATACACCCCAAACCCAAATTTTCCATTTGTGAGATTCTACCATCCTCTTAAGCACAGACACGGACAATCACACCAGACATGATAACACGTTGTCACCGGGACGTATCATAGGCTTAATTTGTAAACCCTAATTTATGTGGTGGTAACTAACTCATGTAGAACTCAAAGCTACACACACTAGAGTCCTTAAAAAACTGATTATATAGTTTCTGTCATGGCAGGGTTTAAAGAAGAGTCAAATTTCCCCTTCAATGGTTTAGCAAAATTACCCACATCACTAAGAATCAAACTACTGGAATGTGTAACAAAACAGGTTACATCTAAACCCCTAATTCACACAAACAATGTCACAGAAAAAGAAAAACAAGTTCACATGCACAAACAAAATTCATTTCAAACAAAATCAAGCAATAGGAACTAATTTGCGAGTATAAACCCTAATTCTTCAGCTACTAATGTCGCTCAAAGTATAAAACCCCTAATTCTTCCTTACCAATGTCGTCACTGTGAAATGTTTCCTCTTAGCTTCGTTTGTCGTCACTGCGAAATGGATTCCTCTCAGTTTCAGTGAGCAAATGGGCGGTGCGGTGTTGGAGAAGAAGAAAGCGAATGAGTGAAGCCCTTTTCAATCGTCACAGAAGCGAAGCGAAGTTGAGCGAATGAGAAAGAATTCACAGAAGCAACGCGATACACTTCCTGAAATCAAACTTCGCTGAAACTAGTTGATTGAAAGTGATGAAGTTCAGAGTTGATTGAAAAATGGGTTCGGTATGCATGCGATGCGATGAAGTTTCAGTGAAAAATGGGTTCAGTATGCATGCGATGAAAAACAAAGAGTTTTAGTATATTTTGATTTTGTATATTTTAATAAATTACGTTATTAAAGAGTTTTAGTATTGCCACATAGATTATATATAGACCCATTAATATTGCCACATAGATATTTTAAGTTATAAAATTAAACAATTTTTTTATATAAATTTACACCCGTTTTTTAGTTTAAAAGGAGTAATTGAAATTTGATTATAATAAATTTTTTAATTTAAACCCGTTTTTAGTAAAAAGGGTGTATATTATAACCAGATAATGCAAAAGTGACATTTTATTTACAAAATTGCCACCAAAAATTCTCAATTACACCCGTTTTTAGTAAATCGGGTGTAAATTTTAAAATTATATTGTCTTATTTGTACTAGTGCATGTATTCAATTACATTATATTTTTATTTTAAAAACCTTTTAATTACATGGTAGATTGCTAGTTTTCTATTGGATAACAGGGTAAAACTATTTTACGGTGCGTATCCATTAAACCACACACATATATAACTATTTTACAGTGCGTATCCATTAAACCTTGCTAGTTTTCTATTGGATAACAGGGTAAAACTATTTTACAGTGCGTATCCATTAAACCACACACATATATAACTATTTTACAGTGCGTATCCATTAAACCACACACACACACACACATATATATATATATATATATATATATATATATATATATATATATATATATATATATATATATATATATATATATATACACACACACACACACTGTAAGTGTAAAACAACTTTACATTATCATTCAATTAGAATGAACCATTGACACATGAGAAGAGAGAATTATGGAAAAATAATTATTAAAATAAATTAATTATAATTTATTTATTTTTATTTTTAATTCTATACTTATGTGTCAAAATAGTTCATTCTAATTTGATGACGGTGTAAAGTTATATTATATTGACACTGTATTCCAATTAATCTCGATATATATAAACAGTATTGTTTTGTCGGTAAAAGGAAGCAAACATTTAACCCATTGATTTTAAAAATTGTCAATTTTCTGATTTTTACCAATTTGATCAATTTTGGATGATTCCTACTGATTCAAATTTAACCAAATTCAAGGTTGTTATTATTCACTCATAAAAATATTTACTATATGTCTATATCTAAGTTTTCCTTTTTCAAAATTTACTCGTAATTGTTTATCTTACATTATTGGAAATTGAATATTATATGTATATTCCATATTAAAAGATACTATATTCATCTTATAAATAGCCAAATTCAAGGTTCTTATTACACACTCATAAAAAATTGAAAGGTTCTTGTTAAAGAGAATGGCAACCAGAAGCATGAAGTTGGTGATATTTACATTAGCATTTATGTGTATTTCTTGGTCGATGGTTCATGGAGATGGAGTAACCGATGAATACTATCTACATTGCTTTAATTTACAAAATCTATGTGTTGACGGTCCATGCGACCAGTGGTGCAAACAGAATAATTACCCTCTAGGTGGAAGTTGTATACCACCTGGGCCTGACTCACGTGGGTGTTGTTGTGTTAAAGATCAATGATAGTTTCATTTTTTTTACGAGATTAATGATGGTATTTATTTCACTTATGCAATAATTGTAAAATGGTCATTTGATTTGACCGTTATCAATAATAGTTTTCATTATTTAATTTCTTTTAAAGTTTTTTTTGGTCGAGCATTTCTTTTTAAATTTATAAATGGTTTTTATATCACATATGCATCTATTTTTAATCAATTTAATAATCTACAATTAATAAAATCCAACTATTGTAATTGCATCGAAAAAAATTAACGTTATCATGCCTCATTTTTAATATATATTAGGAAAAAATCTGTGCGATATTAAATACTTATAAAATTATAATTCTTTGATTTTTTTTCCATAAACAATTCTCGCCAAAATAATCACATATTATAATTAATCAATCAAATAAAATAGATAGCTATTATTTTATTTTTTTGGTACAAAGGAGGGCCTAAGCCCAAAACAACAAAAAACTAAACACAGACAACCCTGGGATACCACACCCCCCTTTGATCTCTATTAAAGAATTCACTTAACCAAGAAGGCATCTCAAGAAAAATCTTAAGATCACAACCCTGAAGTTTCCCATGCAAGGCCAATTGATGGGCACAACCATTAATTTCCCGATAAACGTGCGAGAACTTCACCGTCTCCACCTCCTCCATCTTTGAATTAATATGCCTCAAAATGCTGCAACTAGTCTTCTTTCTAGTATTGATAGCATTACAAAGATCTACAGCTTCCTTAGAGTCAGACTCAATCAGCACCTTGTTGTATCCAAGGTCCTTAGCTAGCTTAATATCTTCCAAGATACCCCATAACTCCGCTTTCAACGGACTACTACTACCCACACCTTTAACAAAACCCCCACACCAAGCTCCATCCGCGTCTCTGATTAGACCACCACACCCAGCACTACCTTGCACAGAATGAGCACCATCTACATTTACTTTCACAAACTCACCTGTGGGTCTCTCCCATTTAAACAACTTCTCCACTTTGTTTAACTGAATTATTTGGTGAGTACACGCAGCTGCTTGATAATCACGCATCCTGTGAACAATAGTTTCCTGCATGAAAAAAGGTCTCACAAAATGCTCATCATGAATTTGTCTACTTCTCCACTCCCAAACAGCATGGCAAGTAGTAGCCCAAAAATGGCACCAATTATCCTCCACGTGTAACACACGCACCCTCTTCTTATCACAATTAATATTGATCCACTCATGGAGATCAACACTATAAAATGTGTTTCGCAAGCTTCCAGGAATGAGAGAATTCCAAGCTTCCTTCACCACCCTACAGTCCCTCAAAGCATGGAGAATATCTTCCTTATAGTGACCACAAAGAATACAACTTGCACTCCCATACCCAAACACATGCATTCTCTCCTGTGTAAGAATTCGCTCATGCATGAGAAGCCAAATGAAATACTTTACCCTCTCTGGTACTTTCATACTCCAAATCACCCTCCAGCCAGCATTCTCTTCCGCATCCTGTTCCTCCTCAAACTCCTTATACAGATACTTTACTGACAAGGGCCCATCTTCCATAGTAGCAACATCAAAGAAATCCTCAACATTATCTTGAACCGGCGGGTGTAAAGCTTTGATTTGCTCCTTGATATCTGCGGGTAACCACTCCATCATATTCCAGTTCCATTCACCATTGGCATTAATTAAATTGCCAACAGAAATAGCTTCCATCTCAGCTGGGATATTCTCTACTTTGTCAGCAATGGATACTCCTCTACTCACCCAACAGTCTTGCCAAGCATGAATATTAATACCATTGCCAAGGTTCCACCGCCCCAAACTTATCAAAGAAGGAAAAGTTTTAGTAATAGCCTTCCACAAATTAGAATCAGAAGATTTAGCATGCATGTCTTTAATATCAACCAAACCTTTATATTTACCTTTCAACACTCTACACCATAAATCATCCTCATCATTCAACAACTTTCCTCCCAACTTCATAATACAAGCTTGGTTCATAGTATCAAGCTTCCTCAGCCCTAACCCTCCCATATCCTTACTTGTAGTGACTTGTTTCCAACTCACAACATGATGCTTCTTGTGAGTCTCAGTATCTCCCCAAATGAATTCACGCTGCATCTTTTGGATTTCTTTGACACAAGCTTTCGGAAGCGTGTTAGTCATCATAGGATAGATTGGTATAGCCTCCATAACACTTTTAGAAAGAGTAACCCTCCCTGCAAAGGACAAATGTCTGGCTTTCCAACTTGTAAGTCTCTTAGCAATTTGTTCAGATAGCTATTATTTTTAAATAATAAAAAATGGAACACATATTTAACTTCCTACCAAAATAGTTACATAAAATTGATGAAACACGTCTTAAATACATATTATAATTAAATCAACTAAATAATAAATAAATGGTAATAAAAAAATTAATTAAATTAAAAATTAGATGGAATGCGTATGCAAACTTCCCATCAAAGTAGTCGCGCATAAAATAGATTAGATTTGATTTTATTCATAACACCAAAAACCCCATAAAATGGGGAACTCAAAAATTGTATTGAATGAGAGTTTTGGAGGGCTTACATAATTTTTTCAAATATCTTTTATATTGTTATACTATTTTGAAAATTAACAATTTAGTTGGTCCAGTGGTGATTGGCGCTGGACTTGGTAGGGAGAACCACGGTTCGATTCCCCGCAACTGCGATCGGGAGGGGGATGGAACCACTTGATGCCAGAACTCGCCCCCGAACCGGACTAAACCGGTGGTATAAAACCAAAAAAAAAAATTAACAATTTAGTAATGATAATGACTCTTTTATCATTCTAAACAATATCATTTTTTCAAAAAATTTCAAATATTTTTCTATATTTTTTTTAAAATTTTGTTTTCGGAAGCCTTCCCCTCTCCTCCCCTTCAAACTCGCAAACATAGGCTAAGGATATCAGAATTTGAAAGAATTATAAGAATAAGATTATGTCCTTGAAGCAGGCTTCGATTTTTGCCATGGCCATTACAACCATGTTCCTTGGAAACACAAGATCTGGCATAATTCTATACCTCCATCAAAGTCTCTTATTCATTGGAGGATTCTCCATAATGCTATTCCTACGGGTGAAAATCTCCACAAAAGAGGCATCATATTTCCCTCTCAATGCTCTATGTTCCTTAGCCAAGAAGAAACTACTACTCATCTTTTTTTTCAATTGCAGATTTGTTTGTAATTTTTGAAATTGGTTGTCTAACATCTTCAACATCCATCTTGTTATTTTCAGCATGGATGATTGTTGGAAAGTCATTGATAAAAGATGATCTCCTCTTTGCAAGGTTGTTATCATAGCGGGTATTTAATTGGTGTTTGTTGATATTTGGCTTGCTAGAAACAAGGCAATATTTGATGGTCATGCCATTAATTGTAAGCTTTGCACAAAAAATATTGCTTGTTTGATGAGTCTGAGTGGTAGCAGGTACAACAACATTGGGGAAACTACCTTAGTTGAATTTATGTGCTCAAGAAGCTCAATATTGTTAGCGCAACATCGGGGGAGGATCGAGTGAGAAGCATTGTTATTTCGGGACTTTCTGTTTGAGCAACGCACCTTTGTGGGAGACACATAATTTCTCCACCTAAGGTGATAGGTGAGTGGGTCCAATATGTGGCACTATTTTCCCCACACTCACACTTGTATTATTCTCAACACTTCCCCTCAAGTGTGAGTCCACAATGCTCCCCCTCAAGTGGAAACTCCTCTTCCACATACACTTGTATCTGTTGACTCTCTCCAAAAACATGTATCCATTGATATTATTTGGAGTCCTCCCCTCAATGGTTGGATCAAAGGGATAGATCCATGATTCTGTTTAATAAGTGCTTTTATAGTAAAATCTTATTATGTTATTCCTCAGTTTTTATGGAAACAAAGGGATAGATCACTTAGTATTCACTTATAAATAAATAAAAGCCTAAACTGTAATAGATTGGATTCGAAGCGTGTCTTGACTTTTTCCCCTTAGTTTTATTAAAAATCAAGCGAATATGTTGTTTTTACTTTTATAAAAAATAAAACAATAGCGCGCCTTGGCATAATACATCTTTTTTTTCTAAGGTGAAAGCTTCATAAAAAAAAGCGTTATTTGTAGTAGTGAATAATCTTACTCTAAATTACTCAACAACTCAAAATTTGTCTCTAGGCTTGACAACCTTACTCAAGTAATAATATAACTCAAAATCAATCCAAAAGAGTCAAATACCTTCAACTCCAAGTCAAAACTTGTCAAAGGACTCAAAATAAATAAAAATATGACAATAAGCTCAACAAAAGGCAACGAAAAGTCACCGAAGTCACAAAGTGCTCAAAACTCGTCGAACAGGAGAACGGACAAATGACCAACCGCGCGTTGCATCGCTGCGGCCTCCGTAGCGTGAGCGCTGCCCCCCAACTGCAGCCTGGACGCTGAGTTGTACCCCCTCACTCGCGTGACCGTGTCGCGCTGCTACAACTATGTGTCACGCGCACTCCTACATCACTGACTGATTCCTCACACCCTCGTGTAGCACGCCTCCGGCGCCACACGTGCCCTCAGCTATTGCAGACCAGGCGCGGCATTGTGCCGCCACCGATTAGGCGTCGCCATGTGCCGCCTTGACTAGGCTTGGCTGGACTCCGCGCTGCACCCTGTATTCTCGAACTTATCCAATTTTCAAATTTTTCCTGTTATTTTGAATTTTTGACTTTTCATATTTCGCCCAAAAATACAAATTAGCAGTCAGAGACAAATCATACACAATCATCCAATTTTTACACTTTTGCCACAAGGCATCGTTCAACACCAAGGCCTGTTACTGCGGTAAAGCGACAAGCAAAATATTTAGAAGTATTACTTCGGGAATTATCGTGTCTACAGAGAATGGTCTGCTTAGAATTTCATTCAACAGTTTCTCTGTTTCTGAGCTCGAGTTTGAATGAACCAAAAGTAAAAAGATATAAACAGGAAAATAAATACATTCTTCGAAAAAAATAACTTGTTTGGCCTGAATATACACTACATGTCACAAATTTAAACCTATCGATCTGTTGCACTCAACCTACAATACTCGTCATTACCATCATGTATCTCTCACATTCATGTTCATGTCTGAAGCACCAACGAGACGTATCACAACCAAGGTTATCTCTAACGCAAAGTTGCGAGAACATCTGTATTCTTGCGTGGGCAATCTCTTGCGCGCAACCTAAACACGGAAGCATTAAGCTTATATACAAAGTGATTGTTAGCTCTAAATCCATATATAGAGTCTTGAAGCTAACATAAATATATCCCGAATCACAATCTATGAGGTATATCTCTACAGCAACACAAATCCCAAACATAAATGCAAAAAGATTATGGAAGATAACAATAACAATTTGTAAAGCAAGTTTTATACAACGCCATGAGCGGTAAATATACATATGTTCAAAGTAAATATACATATAACCCCAACAAAAGAGAAATACACAAAGAGGAGAAGATATAAACCAAACATCTCACGGGTTTTCAGCTCCGGTTGTTGAAAAATTCACCTCCGATCATCCAAGTGCACGAAACAATTGTTGTTTTCTAAGCTAATCTATCATAAAAATGAAATTGATGAATTTGGGACAAAAAATCCACAAAGACATAACCCTAGAAAATGTCTCAAATGAGAAAAATATACACAAAATTCTCGCAACCGCACTAAGCCAGCTCACTGGGCTTATCGGACTGCCACTTATTCCCAAAATATCGGGCTATACAAATGAGACTGCGCCTAGCGGGCTTACCGCGCTTAGCAGGCTCAGGAAACCAACTTTGCCTCTGTTATTGAAAGTGGTAGCATGCTTCAATTTGGGCTAAGCAGGAAGAATTTTCTTCCTTACTAATCCAAAACTGCGTATTCGAAGTCATGCCTTCAACACTTTATTGCTCGAGGCTCCGATATGCATAAATGCCTATAAAATGAATGATAAATGGTCAAATGGTACATAAACAAATTGAAACCACAAAGAATATGTACAAATATAACGAAAACGTGTTCATTCACGCACCAGTTGAGGAGAAAGAGTTGATAAGTGCCGCAAAACTATATACAAAAAATAACTACAATTTGGCACTTATCAAACTCTCCCCAACTTAAACTTGTTTGTCCTAAAAAATTAATTAACTCAAATAATCAAAACTAATAAACCAAAGAATCATGAATCAACAAGTTTCGAAAAACAAAAACAAATGTATGGTTTCAACACAAAAACGAACAAACAAGGTAATACTTACCACAATCCTACAACGAAAACATGTAAACAGAATGAATCATAAGTACAAAAATCATACCAAACATTCTAAAACAATACAAGATCAATCATAAATCACTCCTAGAAAAAATTTACCGAGGGATGAAAAACACAGAATGGTGAGAATTTGACACTAATCCAACAATCTTGCAAACAAAAGACTAAATTATGCATTCATCCAAAAATCATATTAAAAACACAAAAGCAAGAATATCAAGTGCTTTCAAGGTTGTAATGTGGCTTGGTTAACAAACAATGAGAACTTTCTAAAGCTAATTGAAACAAAAATTTGCCTAAACCTAAGGGAGTGATCAATTCATAAAGGCTTAAACAAAAAAATCTCAATCAAACTTCTTCTTTATTTCCAAGTTCTCACACTAATCATACTACTTATTTGCACAATTATTCCATACTTCTTTTTTTCTTTTTCAAATTTTTTCTCTTTTTTCTTTCTTTTTCACATTTTTTTCTTTTCGTTTCAACCTCATAGTAACAACCAACCAAGTAGTAAACATTTCTCTTCCCAACTTGAATTCAACCAACATCAAAGTGTGAATACTCTCTACTTTCTAAAGCAAGGTAAAAATTCAAACCAAAAATTGTGGTTGAGGGTTCAAGAAAACAATGATCAAATTCCATACAAAAGGGAGAACTAAATACTCATAGACAAACATGAAGTTCAAAAGCAACATGGAGATTGACAAAAAGCTCAAAGGGGTTAACAAATGATCACACACTCACAAGGTGAAATGACTATTTGGTTATGGTGGTTGTGCTCAAAATGAAACAAATGCCTTGATCCTTTTCATGCTTTCATAAAAATCAACATAAATAAAAGATTAAGCATAATAAAATCAAGTTAAAACAAAGATTGTGACCTCCAGCATATATGAATAATGGAAAGCTTCCTCACATTTGAGGGTAGGAACTAAAGTGATTCATCAAGAAGCAAGTAATGCATAAGAATGAATGGCATGATACTTGTACAAATGATAAGTTTCCTAAGCATGTTATTCTATAGAAAGCTATAAATGAGTACCTTAAATGGTACAACTTCAAAAACAACATCATTGTCATACATCCGCAAGTTGAAACACTCAAGCTTTGGACATCACTTCAAAAATCTTCAAGCTAACGGATCAAAACTTGAACCAAAAACAACCAACAAAAGGATTAGAAAACTAATACTATTATCTACCACTAAATAGTCGTGGTGAGAGTGAGAAAACGGAGGGCCAAGTGAAACCACTGGTACAAAATAAAGAAGCAAAAAAAATTTGAGCGCGTTGTTGTTACAGCGAAAAAATAACCAGAGTCGCCACTAATATATTTATTCCATCGTGGGAAAGGAATATCAGAAAACCTAACAAGAATAAGAACAAGGTCTTGCAACCAGAGAACGGGGTACGGTAGTCGGTTAAGCAAGGGGAAGGTATTTGCACCCCTCACGTCCATCGTACTCGACGGGATCCACCTATGTTTGTTTTTAATCAAAGGGTTTCTACTAATGTCTAAAGCCTAATGCCAAAGGGAAATGCATGAAAAAAGAGAGGAAAGAAAACACGGGGAAAAGAAGGAATATTTACAAAATTGTGCTCGTTCAAGCCCCGCGACTTGATGCCTACGTATCCCTTTCAAGAATCAGAGAGTCGTAGTTCGGCTCAATAGTTTTCATTTGTTTTGTGTTTTTTAGGTGAACAGTACTAAGTTCACATTCCACCGATACTCGACCTTTGGAGACTTATACGCCTAATTCGTGGAAAGGAAATAACATGTTCTTAAAAGAAAAGAAAAATGAATTGGTTTGTATTTTTTGATGTAAATCAACGATGAACAAGGCCCACTACTAGGCCTCGCATCACTTCTTTACTTTGCTTAACCTTTGAGTATTTATTAGGTATTTTAGGTGTTTTTTGGTTATGTGTTTTTAAGGGAAAGATTTCTGACTTGAATCATACAAAAATTATATAAGTAGTAGAGAAACAGACTAGAGTCTACACTTCACTCGTTTTTCTCCCATCAAAACAAGTAGTAGAGAAACAGACTAGGGTCTACACCCCACTCGCTTCTCTCCCACTAAGGCAAGTAGTAAAAAAACAGACTAGGGTCTACACCCTACTCGTTTCTCTTCCACTAAAAAAGTAGTAGTATGATTCGCATCGTTATTTATTAGATGTTTTAAAAGTTGAAAGAAAAAGAAGGAAGGGAAATTCTATCCTAATATTAATTCTCCCTAAATGATTATAGGGTTTTTAGAAGGGAATGATTCTAGCCTAAAGTTAGCATACAAAAAGTTTTGGTTAAAGACCTAAAAAGCTATATTTTAGTCCAATTTAATCAAGCGAAACACACAATTTAATTGACCTAAAATCACATAAGGAAACATGCAATTACGAGTCACAAATCAACCAAAAAGATCAGCAACACAATCATATGGAAATTGGTATAAAAGCATATATGAAACAACTCAAAATTAGGTGCAAAATTAACTAAAAAGATTAATATTTTTCATGAGTTTTTATGTGTAAGAATTCTAATTCAAGTCTAAAATATACTAAAACCTAAATTGTTAAGCCTAAAACTAGCATTTTTATTATTTCTTTTTATTACCAAGAAATGAAGTAAACACCTAAAATCTAATAAGAAACTAAATGGCCTCAGGGGGGTGTCAAGTCAGAAATGGTGTTATGCCAGTAGTAAAGACTCAGGGCCCAGCAAGCTGGCCCAGACAGTTTTTTATGTTTCAATCAGCAAAAGGAGGTGTGTGGGCTCTCTGGAGGTGCAGCCAGCAACAATGGCGCTAGGCCCGAAAGAAATCCATCATATTTTATTGACAATTTCAGATTTTTCTTTATTCAATTAATTTCTAATTAATATTCATTAGCAAAAATTAAAACCAGATTTTGGAAGATGAGAATTGCCCCAATTTATAAGGACATGTTCAGATCATATATTTTCGGATATGTTACAATATTGACATACGACAACTCTTTGCAAAAATATTACATACCTACATAAATCAGAAGCATCACTGCATTCATAACAGTCTAGAAAAATAACTTGCTCCAATATTAATATTTTTCACACACAATATTAGGATTACACAACACAGCCTCAAATACAAATTATACATAGAAAATAAGTCTACAAACAAGTTTAAATTACTACATACATAAACTTCAAATGAAAAATCAAACTCACTACCAGTCCACCATCCTTTATTCTTCCACAACAACATGTGAATGGTAGTTCCATTTTCACTGTAAGCAATTAGGTTGCCATTTTGTTGAATCCATGTAAGCCTTACTTCTGAACAAGCCACAGCAGATAAATTCCAGCAACTCACTGCCAAAAATATTTTGCGTAATTAAAATACAAGGTGTCAGGAAAGACAGCAAACATACAAAAAATGAGGCAATTGATTACTCACCGTGCAGTGCAGTGATGGAAATATTTTCTTTCTATTGAAAATTAGTTTGGACAAGTTGACAATTGGGTGTGATATTGTGGCCCTCGGCATTGATTTCCATAGGCATGTTTGTTAACTTCAATTCAAGCAGAGTATTGACATGCTTTAGTCCATTAGGAAGCATTTGCAGGTGAGAACACGATCTTATTTCCAGTTGTCTGAGACAAGGAAGTGCTCCTGGCTCGATTTTCCACTCCTCTAATTGTCCCAGCTTCCACAATTTCAAGACATGAAGCTGAGGAAAGCTTTTAGGTTTGCATACCATAGTTTTGCCGATGTAAGAATCTGCGTGTAAACATAGTGTCCGGAGTTTTGGAAAGGCTTCTAAAATTTGCATGGGGTCTTCCTGTAGTTTAGAATGCGATAGTGTAAGTTCAATGAGGCTCAGAGGGAATTGAGACAGAATAGATGAACTGCTTAAGATTCCCAGCAAATACATGTCAGTGAGATTCATGTTATTCTCGAAGGAGTTCAAGTGTAACATCCAAGGTTTCCCTTGTTCGTCTCTTGATTTCAGTCTCAGTGATTGAAGGTGTTCTAGTTTGGCAATCCAATCAGCGACTGCTTCGAGTTGTTTTATCATCACCTCTTCCTGTAATGACATTTGTTGGCATGTTAATCCCAATTTTGTGATATTGACCAATGTGTCTAAGCCACCTTTCACTGGAGTCTCTTCATCTACAAAGAGTCCCCACAACGTTTGGATATCGTACAGGAAATTATCTCTTAGCTGAGGTAGAAGAAATCTGATGCAGGAAAAATGATCTTTTGGTTGTGGCGGAAATCTGCTGTGGAAAGTCTCGCTCAAGAACAAGTGTCTGAGTTCCATATCCCAAATGGAGTGTGGTAGAGCGTGTATGATGTATGTTTGAGATCAAGTGTCTGTAGCTTCAACAACTTGCTTATAAATGATGGAAGTGACTCCAAGTAAGTCCATCTTAAACCAAGATACCTCAGCTGCGAAAGTCTTGCTATACTTTTAGGCAATTTGGGTTTGTAAACGCGTTCAAGATCAAGAACCCGCAGAAGTAAAAAACAATCACTCAAAATACATCCCTTCATGAAGTAGCCTATTTCTTGGCCAGGTTTACTTCCCTCCCGAGTATCAAAGGACAGAAAGGAGCGGACATCCTTGTAGTAGGTTCTTAGAGAAGCTGAACTATTCTTAGTACTGTCACCATGAATATGATTGTACCAGATATGATCGGTATTAAGATGATCTGTCACCCAGCGTATGATGGATTTTTTTGAGTCTGCAATGGAATCTGTGGAAGTACTTTGGGATTTAAGAAATATGGAGTCGTTAGCTTTTGTCCACCAGAGTTGTCGTAGACCATAGGGAAGACGGCATGTTTTGACTTTGCCACTGTGCTTTCTCTTGGCAATTTGAATGAGGTTTTGATCTATCAGCTTGGTCAAGTACTGTTCTGCTACTTTCTCCGGGGGCTCTTGGTCTTCTCCATGATGCACCCGTTCCTCTGCAACCCACAAAACAACTAGTCTTCTAACAGGAATCCCAAATTCAGCAGGGAATAGGCCAAAGTAAGATAGGCATCCCCTTAGATATAGAGGTAAGTCTGCATCAATTGTTTTAAGCAGATCAGACCAAATATATATTTGATCTTGATTGAGCACGCTTGACCACTCCTCATAAGTTACATCTTTCTGTGAGAGCAATTTACTCATTTTCAATATTTGTGATGGCAGGCCCCCGCATTTTATCACAATTTCTCTTCCAACCATCACGAGTTCTTCTTCGGGAATATTGTCCACCTTCAAATGTCTCCTAAAGAGCACCCAACTACTTTCATCATCTAATAACTGTAATGGGTGAACAAAGGTATTAGTATCAGCAGCCTGTAGAGCTGCATTTGCCTTGCGAGTAGTAAGAAGAAGTCTGCAGCCAGTTGACATATCGGGTATGGCCTCTTTCAAGGTCTCCAACAAGTACAGTTGGGAACTTTCTTCTATGCCATCAACAACTATAAGATACTTTTTACAACTCAAAGTTTGGAGAATGTCGTGATTACAGGTGGGCGAGGAGTCTAGCGTAATTTGTTTGGCGGCTTCCTTGGCAATTTCTTCTAGAAGCCGCTGAGCATCACAACTTGAAGACACCCATACTTGACACTCAAACTGATCAACAACAGCCTTGTCTTCAAATGCCAATTTGGCTAGTGTTGTCTTGCCTGTGCCTTCAATTCCAACAATCCATGTAATGCAGCGCCGTTTCTCATCTGACAGTAATTGAGCCATCAAAACATTTATGTCATCATCAAATCCAACGACGCTGGATTCCGTAGCAACAAGAGACAGTTGAGTCGCTCCACGTAATATTTGAACTGTGGATGACAACGACTTGGCATGGGTCTGAAATTGAACCAAACCATATGCTCTTCTTCTTCTGGAAGCATCTTGTATTTTGTTTCTAATCTCATGTATCTTGTTACTAATAATGCGACGGGTCCACCACTTGCAAATGTAGATGAGAATTGGCTTATGCTCCAATTTAGTATCAAACTCAAGAATGACAGATTTGATTTCATAGGCAATTCCCTCCATTTGATCCACCCAGATTCTGAATCTTGTATCTAGATCTTCCATGTCTCGTACATCCTGAGACAGCACATCCATCAATTCCATTTCCCTTCGGAGGGACTGGATTTTCTCTTTGAGCACAGGCGAAAAAAAGGAAGCAGAGGCGGCTGGTGCAACTGGATGTTCTATGGTACCCGTATCGTCAGAGTGATCATTGCTATCGTGTTGTTCAACTTCAACAATCTGAATCTCTTCTTCCATGCTTGAGCCCAAAGGTAGGAGTTCTTGTCGTGTTCCTTGTTGAATAATATTTGCAATGCCATATATGATTTTCCTGTTTGAGATATAAACAATCTCTTTCAACAAGCCGTTGATGTCCTTGGCATACCTAATTCTGGCGGCCAATCCCTTTCCAGTAGCTGTAGGACATACATGAATAAGGGACTGACCATATTGAGCCACAGCTTTCAGTTGACACAACCATACTTTCTGTCTTTCATTCATGCCTTCCAAACTACTTTCGGTATCCCGCAAAAACACAAGCATTAGATCTATATCTCTTTGGATACACTCCAAGTTTTTCTTCAAAGACCTCAGCAAACACATAATCCATGCAATAATTTCATAAGGCAAAAATTTGAGAAAGAGTACTATCGGGATAGGGAGATACATCGACAGGGCAGCCATTGTTGCATAAGTTAAGCAATAAGACAAGCTTAGCACTATTTTTTCTTTCTCCTTCCATTTCTTCTGACTGGACATGGATCTACACTTTGTTCTTGCTTGTTTTGCAGCATTTTCGACAAGCCCGCCCAATATTAGTAGTAATACTAGTAACAAATCAAACGCTATCGAGTCTTTAGCGAATAAAAAATTCTCCAAAACCATATAATAAACTAATAATGGGATTGTTACAATTATCAACATCTCTAGCGGAAAGTCTGGAACATGTTTTGATTTTCTTCGTGTTGTACTTTGTTTGAATCTCCCTCCAGTGCCTTTCCCCTCAACTTCGTAAGTAGAACTCCTGTGAAGTGCATCTCCAATTTGAGTCCTAACATGCTTCATCCGCTTCTTAAATACATATTTGGAACCATATTTACAAAGGACCAAATTCCAGAGACTCCACTTACCCATTTTTAACATTCTTTCTTCACTTGCAATGAAATTTTCGGCAACAGCTACTGTGTAATTAGAAACGGCCTTCACCTCTTCTAGCCATACATTTTCTCTTTCACTAGTTGAACAACTCAAATTAGACACAATGTTTTGAAGTTTGCGGAGACCATCTTTTACTTGTTCCACCATCTTGATCACGTCAGCACTGGTAGTTACATATTGAGGATTCAGAATGTGATCAAGCTTCTCCACAGTTGGAGCTACTACTGCCTCTCCTGGATTTTCAACAGAGATGCTGAAGACACGAGTGTTTGAGTAATTAATTATTTTCTTAGAGATGTCTGTCATCCTCTTGCGGATCTGCACCAGCTCTATTCCAACATCGTATTTGTCGTTCCAATACAGAACTCCCCACCTCTTCCTCTTCACTGATTTTATCACGAACTTTTCTATCATATTCTTTGCATCAAGAGCAGTTTCCTTTAACTTATCTGCCAAGTCATTCAACTGTTGTGCATTTTGGCTGTATGTGATTTGTTCAACCTGTTCTAACAATCCTTGCATTGACCTTAGCTCTCTTTCAATCCATTCTACATGCCTTACTGGCCCACTGCCCAACGCTGCATACTCTTCAATCAGGAGTTTAGATAGCTGGTTTGTAATGACTTCAATTCCAAACACCGCCATACTCAGCTTACTTATCGGACTGAGCTTTTTTCAAATGAATAAGGTAAGGAACTACTCTAGTTCTTTGTTTCTTTTGGCTTTGTTGGAAGGATATATTTTGGACTTTGGGTGGGAAAACGACCAAATAAATCATTACAATGAACAAAATGTAAATCAGTCAATAAAGAAGGAATAACAAAATGTAAAGATAATTTGACCAAAAGCACGATCCCACTAATTGTTAAAGAAAGTCACGTAGCTTTAATGCCATATGGAACTTACCTTCCCACTTTCTGCCCTATTACATGAAAATATCAAAAGGTTGAAGCCATTTTTCAACAAACTTTCCATCCTGTGTACTTTCCATACATTGGATGGGTCACTCAATTGAGTGACCTTGACTAACTTTGGGTAACTTTAGGTTATTTTGTGAAAGAAAAAAATGCCACTTTAATTCAATAGCTCAATTTAATAATTCATCTTGTTAATTTACTTTAAGTGAAGTAACAAATAACAAGTTATAGCATTAACCTTGAAACAGAAATGCAATGAAATAGAAATACAAAACATGATGATACTAGCTGGTAAGACTAAATATGTGTTTCAGTAATCAAAAATAGTAATAATCCTCCTTTCTTTTCTATGCAAATTCGATAACGACTGCATTTGTTTTTGTATTTCAGTTTTCTCCATTTTGACACACTTAATAGAAATAAAGCCAAATGTATGGAATGTTTTGGTACTTCGGATTCTGGTACTAGTTAGTCTCTTCTTACAAGTACTGCTAATTCTTTTTGGCAACAGAAGGAAGTATGTAGCTGATAAACGGCTACACTTGATGACCTGGCTTACCTATTTGTCAGCGGATTGGATTGCTAATTTCGCGCTGGGAATGCTTTCCCAAGACAGTAAAATTCTTGAAATAGACCCAAACTTCATAATCATGGCCATATGGGCACCATTTCTTCTTGTGCATCTTGGTGGTCCAGACACAATCACTGCCTACTCTCTTGAGGACAATGAGCTTTGGCCACGACATATGCTTGGGCTACTCTACCAACTTGCATTTGCAGTTTATGTCGTTTACCGATCATGGAACGGAAGCCCACTTAATTATGTCGCTGTTCTAATTATTGTGGCTGGAATAATCAAATATGGTGAAAGGAGTTGGTCTCTGTGGTCCGGAAGTAGCATAGGATTCAGAGAATCAATTCTCCCTCTTCCAGATCCAGGACCAAATTATGCTAAATTCATGGATGATTACACTGCTAAAAAAGATGAAGGATATCATGTTACCTTAGATGAAATCAATGAAACTACTACTCCCTCAGTATTTGATCATAATTCTCAAGAGGAAACAAGAATACCAAATCCAAATATTCCAGATGCTCGAGCTTTACATGATGGATTCAAATTCTACAAAATTCCCGAGTGCCTGTTTGCGGATCTCATCCTTAGCTTTCAAGACCACAAAAGCAGCCAAATTTTCTTTCAGAACATAGATGGGAAACATGCTTTTCAGGTGATTGCAGTTGAGCTAGGATTGATGTATGACATGCATTATACAAAGGCGGTAATAACATACTCCAAATGTGGCATCTTCCTCAAATCTGTGAGCTTTTTCTGTACACTCTCTGCAATGATTAGCTTTTCTTGCCTGAAAGATAAAAACTCACATCATCTGCATATGAAAGGCTCCAAACCTACAAATTATAAGTACATAAATTATGACCATATTATCACCTTTTTGCTTTTTACTGGGGCTATTTTTTTGGAAATATACGCGGTCATTGTTTTACTTTCTTCAAGCCGGGCAATGTTTTGGTTCAGCAATCATAATAATAGGAGCGCTAATCTTCTCCACAAAACAATCTCATGGTTTCAAAGTTTTCTTAAACTCTCACACACTGCCACATGGTCTAATCTTATGCCACAATTCAATCTTATTAGATTTTGCTTAAAAGATGAGCCCGTCAAATGTATCAATCTCCAGAAATTCCTTTGCATCTATAAATTCTTCGAGAAGTCTTACTATCGAAAAACACAAGAAGTCCGTCCTGAATTGAAAAAACTCATTTTTGACCAACTTATGGAAAAGTCACGTGAAGCAACCGATATTAGAGCATGTAAAAAATTATGTGCTCAAAAGGGTGATCGGGTTCTAGACAAATGGAATTGTCATGTTCATGTCATTAACCAGAGCATTAGAGAGGTAGAGTTTGACCAGAGCATTCTGCTTTGGCATATTGCTACAAATCTTTGTTATTATTCAGATGGTGAGCCTCAAACCTTAAATCGCGTTGCTCTTCAAAGTCGGGAGAAAAGCCAAATGTTGTCTGAGTATATGTTATATCTTCTTGTTATATGTCCTTCTTTGTTGCCGAATGGAATAGGACAGATCAGATTTGAAGACACGTGTGCAGAGATGGATGAACTTTTGAAAGAGAGAAAATATGTAAAAGAAAGAAGTGAAGTTTGCAAGATGATACTTCGAGTGAATACAGATATTCCACCATCAGAGGTTAAAGGTGATAGAAGCAAATCTGTGCTGTTTGATGCATGTAGGCTTGCCAAATCACTACAGTCTTTAGAAACGGAGAAGAACTGGCCCAAAGAAAGGAAATGGGAAATGATAAGTCATGTTTGGGTGGAGATGCTGTGTCATGCAGCAAGCCAATGCAGAGGGTTTCATCATGCTAAGCAGCTTAGCCAGGGTGGTGAGTTACTTACCCATGTGTGGCTTTTGATGGCTCATTTAGGCATAACAGAGCAATTTCAGATTTCTAAAGGTCATGTAAGGGTCAAATTGAAGCTCTCATAATATGTTTGGTAAGTGAGTAGTTAAGATTAAGAGTTTTTGTAACTTCCATTATTATTGTGCTCTTTCCATTTCTTGCACTTTTTCTCTAACATCTAACTATAACATGTTTTTTACAGGGTTGCAAATGACAGATCATAGAGTGTGCTCAACTAATGTAATGATGTAATATTGAGATTTGGTTAGTATTTTGTTCCATATGTACAACATGGTTATGTATGATACCTTATTATAGCTTAATATGTCTTTAATGAACTGATTGATTTAAGCTCTGGATCATGAACGAATGATTGCCTCATTCCCTCCGTAGCACCGACACCTATAAAAAAAAATACTAATATCTGTTTGTGTAATGTCGATGTCCGAAACCTGGACTGGCACTTGTGATTTTTTCAAATTATTAATGGTGTCGACATGTTAGTGTGTTAGTTTCGTGTTTCCTATATCAGTGTCTCCACTTTCACCAACCATATCTACAATTGACTCCCCCTTCCTTTTGACTACCAGTACATCAGTTAGAAACAGTTAGAATAAACTAAGTAACAAGCTAACCAACAATTGAAAATGGCATTACTCTTCCATATTAATTAGAAAATAAACTAGAAACATAGATATATTTGTGAATTTAAAATGCGGTTAAAAAACATTGAAATAATACATACCAGAACCACCAGAACCACCTGACTCATTTGTGACTCATTTGCAGTGCCGTATTTGTAGGCGTGCAAGACGGACTACTGCACAAACTCTCAAATTTTTCAGGATTAAACTATAAGTAAATAAGGCCTCATAAATTATTTGTTAGGTTAAATCTTGATTAAATAGTACCTCTATTTACTATTGATTAAATAGTAAACTATAGCTAACCTACACAGAACCTTCAAAAACTAACCTACACAGAACCTTCAAAAACTTGAGACCACTCTGTTCATTTGCATGCCATTTTTGAACTCCTGAAGTGGTTGCTAGGGTTGTATGTGTAATGATTCCTCTTTGTTCCTCCTAGCAAGGAAAATTGGGAGTTGTATTCCTCTCCTGCAACAAAAATAAGAGAGGAGACAGAAAATGGAAAGATAAAAAATGTAATTAGGAGAGAATGTATTATGTATTTTCTTGTGTTACTTATATAAATAAATAAGTAATAAGAAATATATGAAGTTGGGAAGAAAAACCAAATAACTACATTTCATTACAAAACTCATTTCAATCTATCAAGCATGTGTAGTTATGTAATATATTTTTCTTCTTTATTTTGTTTTCATGTTGCCTTCAGCATTTTGTGTCTCGGTTTATATCAAAAAAAATCCTTCCAGAACATATTTTCCAAATTACATACCTGATACATAGGTTCTTCCGAAAGGCAAATTATGCAAATTGTGTGATTTATTGGGGTTTTTTTTTCTTTTTTTCTTTTTTTCTGGTTTTGTTTTAGAAAATTTCTCAACCAACTCCATGGATTTCTCACACCACAGAAATTTCCATTTTTGCTCCAGTTGCCGTAGATGGATCTCCAGAAACACCTCATATTTTTAAAAAATTTGATTTCTTCCGTAGATGTATCTACGGAAGCGTACAAAATCAAAGAAATCATATTTAAACACACCTTTTTTTCAATTTAAAAATACTTCCGTAGATGCATCTACGGAAGGTGGTGAAAACAGAATGTTCCGTAGATGCATCTACGGAAAAGTATGCTATTTTTTTAATTCATTTCATTTTCATTTAAAAACTCCATTTTTTAAACACACATTTTTTAATTCAGAATTACATATAAAGACAATAATAAGTAGACCAATAAAAATACAATATATAAATAATGCCGGTCAAATACATAATCCAAATATATAGTCGAGTACATCATCAAATGCATAAACAAATCAAATATAAATACATCATCCAAAAAAACTTCTGAGTATGCTGGGTAGCATCCTGCGTACCATTCTGCCCATGTCCTCCATTTTTGTCTCCGCCTTCGAGTCCACCAAGGGCTCTGCTGGCTCTACCCCTGGCATTAAGTGTCCCACAGGTCCTGCCGCGATGTCGACGGTACAGAAATGCACTCTCTGTCAGCCTTATCATATCGTCCAGCACACGCCTATGAGCAGTCCCCTTAGGGATTAAACCCTCTGTAATGACTCCGAGGCCCCTGTCAGCTATTTGACGACACAGAGGAAGAAGATCCTGAGTATGGTCCAACTGAGCCTGATGCGCACGGAGAATCTCCTCGTGGGCAAGTATGGGCGGACCTCCCTCGGCAGCTGGAAGCATGTAGGAGTGTGAGACTCTGTAGTACCAGGAGATGTATCCCTCGGCATAGCTCCAGTCATGCTCTAATGGCGTCATCCGTGCCTCCTCAGAGACCATGTGATGCTCCCAGTCTGCAATGACCTCCTCTAACTGCATACGGGTCATGGCAATAGGAGTTGAGACAGTAGAATCGCGAGGTATCATCTGCTCATATCCAAACTGCCGCATGACGCGCTCCGGAAGATAGCGTACAACAATGGTCGAGCTGGCGGCCAACCATCCGGAATACATAGCTATCTCGCCAAACGGAACCGTCTCCCAGTGCTCAGCATAGCAGTCATACCTGATGTCCTCGGCGGCCATGCGGTCAAGACCGCACCTGTATGGATCTGGCACCTGGTTCCCTCTGCGGGGGGTGAAACGACTGGCACGCGGTATGACCTCTGTGTAGGTGGGCACCTCTTCCCAACCAATAATGTCTGGGAAGTGTTGTAGTATCCAAGCCTGAAACAACAAAACACCGTTATTTTAAAATACTAAAAAAATATAAAAAAAGTATAAGAGTATAAGATTGTTACCACTAAAAGTGTACAGCTTCCTGCCACCGTCCTTGCCTTCCACAAGCATCGCTCTCCCAGTCTATAGTAACTGTACGCCAGTACAGCCGCTCCCCAGTTGTACTCATGGATACATGCTATATCCGATAAGTACGTAAGGTATAAGACGTCTGTGTACGACGAGCTGGTGTCCACAAAGAGCTGGGTGCCTATCAAATATAAGAAGTAGCACCTCAGCGCCCGCTCTTTATGTGAGGGTGGTGGAAACTCTGACGTAGGAGTACCCCCAGGATCATCCCGAGGTCTCCGTGATGGAGTAGTAGACGTAGATGGAGTGGACCTGGCTGATGCAGGTGAACGAATGGGCCTGGCTGGACCGGGTGATGAAGTGGGTCTGGCTGGTGCAGGTAAAGGAATGGGCCCGACTGAAGCGGGTGTGTCGGATGTATAAGGTGGGTGAGGTACAACCGCAGTTCCATCGGTCACCTGAGATACTGTACGCAACGTCCATTCTCGCCGAACGGATGCGTGTTGTGCTGTCCTACCATGGATGTCTCTGTCCGGACCATGAGTCATGATGTCTGCATTATGATACAAAAATGATCGAGTTAGAAACTACGTATTTATAAATAAACAGAAAAATAAAAACAGAAAAATACTCTTCCGTAGATGCATATACGGAAGCACCATGTTTTCAGAAACCCTGGGTGCTTCCGTAGATGGATCTGCGGAAGTACCTTTGTTTCAAAAACATTGTCTATAAACACTATTTCTAAACCTATCCAATCAATTATACACCTAAATATTGAATTCTAATTCGATTTCACAAGTACTCTAAAATAACTCGAAATATCGAAAACTTACCGAATAAATAGATATTTGAAGTTGATGGAATGCGTTGGAAGTTGATGTTGACAATATCGGTCGAACTCGAGTGAAAGAAATGCACTGTAGGAGATGTTTGTTTTTTGGGGTTGAGAGAGAGTTTGTGTTTGAAGAAGAGAAAACTAAAGAATGGGGAGGGGAAAGGTCTGGCGCGAAGTATAACATCAAACTCTTCCGTAGATGGATCCACGGAATGCTTCCGTAGGTGCATCTACGGAACAAAGTAAACTTAACAAAAAAATGGTGCTTCCGAATATCCATCTACGGAAGCACGAGGGCAAATTTGTCAATTCAGTGGTGCGGCTAGATGCTATGGGGTGGGGTGAGAAATTTTCTTATTTTAAGTTAAACTATATATTTTCATTTAGTTCATTTTAGTTTCATAATTAAAAATAGGGTTAGTTACAGTTTTGGTCCCCCTATTTTTTCTAATTCATGAAATCGGTCGCCCTATTTTAAATTTAAACAGTTTTGGTCCCTCTATTTTAGATTTAAACAGTTTTGGTCCCCCTTTCATAATTTTGTACTTAAAATTGACGGTATTTTCAATTTTTTAATGATAAATTACTTATAAAACATGACAAATAATCGTATATAAACCTATTATTAAACTTTGTAGATAAAAATATAACTTAAAAAAATAAAAAATCTCATTGTTTTACTTTGAAAAAACATGAAAGGGGGACTAAAACTGTTTAAATTTAAAATAAGGGGACCAAAACTGTTTGAATTTAAAATAGTGGGACTAATTTTGTGAATCTGATAAAATAGGAGGACCAAAACTGTAATTTAGCCTTAAAAATATTATTTATCTCTCAATCATTCAACTTTTATTTCTATGATCAATGTAGCGATGAAAAAATTACTCATTAAAAGAGATTTTGAGTTTTTAATATTTTTTTCTCTACTTCGTTAAACTCATAACAAGAAAATCCAAAACACAGACCCATATAAAATCTAGAACACCGAACACGTCATGTTGATGTTGTTGGAACGAATTAACAATATTATTATTGTTGCTTTCGATTGAAGAAAGTGTTCAAGGTTGTTGAGTTAATGTATCTTTTGCCACAATTAAGAGATTTTTATAGTGAGCTTATTTTACTTCAATCTTACATAGATATTATCAAACTCTTTTTTGGCCATAGAACGTGTCAACTTAATTGTTGTGCTATTTATACGTGCAAGTATACACAATCCAATGGTAGCACTAGCAAGTGTTTTAAAAGTAAGAGTATCGATTCCACAGAGGTTGATATTAATTTAGTTGATTTCTAATTCAAAACTTGTGAAGAGTTGTGAGCAGAGATTAATAATAATAATAATAATATAGTTGTCATAGGTCCAGATTCAAGATTAATGAGTAAAAGTTGGAAGTTTTAACAAATATAAAAGCATGTTGAGTTAAATTCCATTTAATGAATTTCACTAACGTGTTTCTATAATGAGTTCTTCGTGATAGTTGGAGTAGTGTGAGACCAATTGGTGTATACTTACAATGTCAAAGTAGATGTGTAACACCCTAACCCCAAAAAATCTTATTTAAATAAAATCACGTAAAACAAGTATTCATTCAACAAGAGTGTCACACGTCTCTCTCGTGAAACCTCTTTCTCAAAACTTTTTGAAATAAAACAGCAGAAAAATTCAAAATATGTTTAACTAAATGATTCATAAAAATCATACCTCAAAATCAAACATCATGAATTAAATTCAACAACTCTAAAAAAAAAAGTAAAGCAGGAATACAAACAAAACAAAAGTATCCCGTCCAAATGTTACATATCAGAGCGATACCACAAAAAACTAAACTCAAAATGACAAACATAGATAAGTAGGCATCTACGCTCATCCTTCGAACAAGCAACATCTAATACTCCTCTACCTGAATATCTGCGTCATCATCACAACGAGCAACACATCAAAATAAAATGGGGGTGAGAAATATGTTCATAATGTTAACGGTGTATGCAAATAGTCAGGATAGCTTAACAATATTCACAATCTCATAAAATAATTCACAACAATTAAATAAGGGTTTAATATACTTCACCCCCTGCCAATATAGCGAGATTCAATTTGCCCCCCGTGAATGATTATTTTTACCAAACGCCCCTTATAAAACCCAAAACATGGATTTACCACTCCTTGTTACCACACTAGCTGACTGGGCAATACAGCATTGGACACGGTGGCACTTTTTTATGGCTGAGTTGGTCATGGTTGAAATGAAATGCGTGAGTATGGTATGTTTACCCCCCCAAAACCTACATTTCCAGATTAGGGTTTTTGTCAAATTTAGAAACGTGAAGTAGAAGACGGAAGACGATGGCTGAAGACGGCGGCGCAACGGTGGAATCGGCTGAGGTAAGTGCTCATTTCTTGTTCTTCACCGGTACTGCATGTTTTATTTTGTCTTATATTACGTTTTGTATGCAGTTGAATGTAAGGTTTGATTATTTGTTTCACCATGGAGGAGAATTCATGAAGCCTCACGATGGTGAGATGATTTACAGAGGCGGGGTTACGACGCTTATTACCGGTGTACACATTGAAAGCTCGACTCAGAGTCACATTCAAAAGGTAGTAAGTGGGTGGGGATATGGAGCTGGGTCGTTTAGGTTATGGACGAAAATTCCTGAAATAGATCCTAATTATTTCCAGATTAAGAGTGATTCTGATGCTTATGATTTAGCTGCGTTTGCTTGTTCCATGAGAGTAGATGGGAAATTGTTTGTTGAACACGATGCAGCTATACACAGTAGTAAACCTAGGTGTGTGAATGAAAGTGTAGAGTTAGAGGTAAGTGATGAAGAGATCGTAGAAGGGATGAATGACAGTGAGGATGAGAGGGCCACAACTCTTGATGATAGTTTTGGAGTGGTTGATGTTACTTTACCATTTAGTGAGGGCCCTCTTGTAGCTGGTTTATTGACTTATCCTAGTAAGAGTAAAGGTGAGAGTGAAAATAAAGGTGAGGATGATGAATATATTAGTGAGGATTTACTAAGTTCTGATCCTGAAGCCTCAGAGGAAGAAAAAGAGCCTAGGTTTGACAAGTTTAATAAGGAGGAGCTTAATAAGGATTACAAATTTAAATGGGGTATGGAGTTCAATACCTTAGATGATTTTAGAGAGGCCATCCGTGAGTGGACAGTGTCATACCCCAAAATTTGCCCTGATGTTTCTAATCCTAATTGACTCTTGTTTCACATTCATATGCATTCTCGAATTAGTCATAATCATGCATTTCACAAGCTCCTAAGACATGTGATCAAGATTTTTTTTTATGCAGAGGTAATTCATTTGGCTACTACACTCAATTTGAGATGCAATGTGAATGTCATACATCTCGTATATTTGCAAATGCAATCTTAAGTCGAATGAATGCAACGGCCTAGCGGATAGCATGGTGAGGGCGAGGATTTAAATATGTAGAAAGATCTAATTCGAACCCTAACACCTCTATTATTTTGACACTTTTGCTTTTAGTCTTATTATTATTATCATTATTATTAGTCTTTTAGATTTAAGATTTATAGTTTAATTTTAATATTTTTGTTTTAGTTTTGAATTTTGTTTCTTAAAGATTTTTAGTTTTTTTCTAGAAAATTTCAAGTCTCATTATTATTACTATTATTTAAAATATTAATAAAAAAAAAAGAAGAAAAAATATATTCAAAACCTTTTTGTTTTAAGTGTCACACTTTTAGTAGTAAAGTTTTTATTATTATAGAATTTCAGGTCCTTTTATTCTAGGTAGAGTTTATTATTAATTCAAAAACTGCAACAAGAGATGTTCCTGAAAATATCAGATTCAGAGTAAAACAAAAAAGATATCCAAGATTCAAATCGGAAAGAAATCTTCAATTGCAAAATCAAGTTCTCCAAACTGCAAGAAAATATTCAATTACACATCAAATCTTCCCTTTCCCAAACTTTCAGATGAATTGTGAATCAAGGATTTCGCTGCAAAAAACATCCAAATACAAAGCAGTTATAATTTCAATTTCAATCTAATAAAATCATTCCAAAAGTGGAGATCTTCAATCATCCTGAGATCATTCAAGACCTAGAATAGGATTATAAAAGGACAGGAAGCCACGGTTCGAAGGGAAGAAATTCGGGGAACGAAAAAATCACAAAAAAAAGGTATCAAAACCTCTGCTCAAAGTTCCAGAAAAATTCTTCCTGAAACCTGTAACGACGTCCGGCTCTGATCATCATCCAAACATCACCTGCAAAAGTTCAGACAACACAAAAATAAAACAAAGCTCAAGGCTCCATCGGTTCACCTCAGCTTCAGAATACCATCGCAGCCTTCACATAATCCAGTTGAGAAACGATACAACATCACCGACACGACGTTCAGTGTAACAACGCGTCACAGATCCAACTCGCGTCACCTGCGACCTCACGGATCGACGCACCAATTCGTCAACGTCATAGCTTCATCAACGAACAACGGCAACAACAATTTCAGATCTTCGACAACAGGCTCTTCGCAATACATTTGGGACGACAATAAACTCAATTCGCTAAAACACAAATTCCAGAAAACCAGAAGAAGAGGATCAACGAGCAATCAGTTCAATTTGTACCTGGATCCGGAAGTTCCTCTTCGCCGGTAATAGTCTTCACTCTTTCGGAAAATTGTTTGTTGATTGTTATATATTCATGCTTGTACCGTTGAAATTTGCCATGGTTGAACAAAGCTGTTTATATTGTTTCTGTATGTTATGTGTTACCGTTGCCATGTTTGGGTACCGTTGATCCCCTTGTTGTCGTTGTTGTAATCATTGAGAGAGATTTTGGAGTGAGCACCAAGAGTGAAACTGAAACTATGCGATTTGTTGAGACCGGGAGATTAGAACACAGGTTGAGAGGGGTTCCATATTATGGCGAGATTGAGTTGAGAGAGATGGAGAAATTAAGAACAGAGGGATTGAATTCAGAGAAGAGGAAGATTCAAGAATGTGTGAGAGGACCGAGTTGATCAATTAGGTCATTTTGTTTAATTTGTGAGAATTGCTTCGGGCCTCATTTGATTAAGCCCAGTTCGGTTCACTTGTTACATCCCATACCAATCAATTTCCCCTCTCCCTTTTGGCTGAATGTAGTTTGGATTTTGGGCCAACACATAACCCAGCGCTTCATGCATGCCTCAGGCCCGATACCCTATGTTATGCACCCTCAGCCAAGCCACGTTGAATCAAAACCTTTAATTACTATATAATTTTAATTATTTATCTAATCAACCTTTTAATATTTATTCATAAATCTATTTTTTTTATTATTATTAAATTAGAATATGATAAATATTAAAATTTAATTTATTATTCGTTTTGACTAAATCTATTAGTCGCGATGACTAAAAATACATTTTATTTTGCTAAATGGTTGTAACCATATTATTGGTTATGATGATTAGCATTTCGTATCAATTCGTTATCATTTGTAATCGAATCTATCAATTATGAGAGGTAACGATAAATTAATAAGTCAATATTTAAAATACACACAAATTTGCTAAAAGTGATAATCGAATCAATCGATTAGAATTGCCAGCAATTTTCTACTAATCTATTAATTATGGTGATCAAACCTATTGATCATTGCGATTAATAGTACAAATTAAATCAGGGTTGTACGCCCAAATCCTAAAACACTTCCCAAATCTAAAACATTCAAAAACACTTCGAATCAAACTACGGATTTTTATCCTTATCCAAAACTACGATAGGCCACTCAAAAAGCCTCCGAAACCATACCAAATCAAATTTCAACTCTAAGGGCGTACAACCCTTCCCCGAACTACGTAGACTCTGATCCTCCATAAGGAGGTACGTAGGCACTTGGCAACAAGGCGAGTCCCCTTCCTCCAAATCTTAATCATGTCTTTAACCCTATTAACTATCTGTCACCCTTCTTTATGTTTTTGCCATAACCCTTATCTTTGCAATGTTAACCTTTAGGAAAGGGTTGAGGGTGCCTAACACCTTCCCTCGACCCGAATATAGTATCTTACCCTGATCTCTATACTGCGTAAGGTTTCCTATTCGCCCTTCAGAATAGGTGGCGGCTCTCTAAGTCATAATTTTTAGGCAGGTTGCTACAGCTGGCGACTCTGCTGGGGATAACTATAATGGTGAATACTATGCTCCTATAGGTTTTGGCAGGGTAGGTTTGGCAAGTTTTTTTTAGGGTTTGGCAAACTTGCCATTTTTAGGGTTTGGGGGAGGTTCATCTTTTAATAAATATTAAATTATTTTTTAAATCATTTGTTTATTTTATTTGTTTTTGTTTTCCTGGAATGTTCATTTGCCTGCCTTAAAATGTTTGATTATATATTATATGCATTGCTGGTATTTTCTATGTTGTGTTAAACCCTAAGTGTGGGAGTTAACTTTGAGATCAATAGGGGAGTATGAATCGCCTACGAGTCTCATTGATAACTCCACTCGGAGTGGGTTGAGTATTCGGAAATGTCCAAAACGAGGCTTGACTTTGTTGAGGGCAGGACTGGATACTTGGCTGATCTCTCCGAGAACCTACCCCAAAAATTCGAACCTCATGGATAAAATGAGTTATTCTAAAACCCAAAGAGACAAAAAGTCTCGGAGGCTACGAACGACCCCATGAGACCTTCTAGAACCCCCTATAAAAAGGTTGGCTCCCAAGAGCCGCTACGTCGAACCTATGAACCTGGATTTCTTGATATGATTTGCATTTTCGCCTTATATGATTTGTTTTTTGTTTTGTTTGTTTGTTGCTATATCTTTGTGTTTGCATGCATCATACATCATTTGCATTCTTGCATCATGTCTTATCCAGAAAGAAAAAAAAACAAAAAAAAGGAGTTTTATTATATTTAATCCATAGGTGTGGATAAAGACATAAATACGAACAAGGCATATCATGCATGGCATGCACATCATTTTCATGGCATTAAGAGAAGATTTCTCTTCTATCTCCAGAGCAAGGAACCATTGGGAAGGATAACCTAACATCCCGACCGTCTTATCAAACCAGATTTCAACAAAAGAAATCGATGGAGCAGCTAGAACAGAATCAAACTGCCCTTCGTGAAGACGTGGATCAACTAAAGGTTAGTATGGAAGAGGTTAAGGGAGGTATGGCTCAGATGCTAGAATTCATGAAGACCCTCATGGACGAAAAAGAAAAAGCAAAAGAGGTTCAGTCTAGGGGTACCCTGGTTCAGGATGAGATCCCCAACGACAAAAACCCGCTGCTAGGATTTGTTCCAGGCTTTGGCCCTGCTAAGGACAGACCTCAAGTCCGATCTGTGAGGAGAGCTATTCAATTCCAAGAGAAAGGAGAGACCTCTCAAGAAGGATTTCTCCCTCCTTCACAAACCAAAGGGGCAACCCGCACAGTTCGCATTCCTGCTAACAATGTCCCTAAGGATGATGATTACCTGGAGCTACAATACGGAGTGCAAGAGGTGGACAACACAGACCAAGCACCTCAGACACAACAGTCTATTCCTAACTCTGAGGAAGACTCCAAGGACAGTGAACAAATCAAGGCGCTGGAGGAGAGACTAAAAGTGGTAGAAGGATACGATGTCTTTGATGTGGATGCCTTCGAAATGAGTTTGGTCTCAGACTTGACTATCCCTCGCAAATTCAAGATTCCCGACTTCGAGAAATACAAAGGACTCACATGTCCGAGGAATCACTTGCGCATGTATGTGCGAAAAATGGCTGCCTACGCCCACGATCAAAAACTAATGATACATTTCTTTCAAGTAAGCTTAAGCGGAGCGTCTATTGACTGGTACATGCAATTAGAGAAATCCTCTGTCCGAAGCTGGAATGATCTGGCTAACACCTTCTTAAAGCATTACAAGTACAACTTGGACATGGCACCCAATCGAATGCAATTACAGAATATGTCGCAGAAGAAGGATGAATCATTCAAGGAGTATGCCCAAAGGTGGAGGGAAATGGCTTCTCGAGTCCAACCTCCCTTGATGGAAAAAGAACTGGTGGACATATTTATGAGCACTTTGCAAGGACCATACTACGACAAGATGGTCAGAAGCATATCTTCAGGGTTCTCGGACTTGGTAGTCATTGGTGAGAGAATTGAAAATGGGATCAAGAATGGGAAGACACAAGGGGCACCCTCAGGTTCCTATCACACAAAGAAGTCATATGACGAAAAAAAGGAACCCAGCACTATTGGAGCGATCCTGGTTAATCAGACACCAACACTACAACAGAAGGATCAGCAAAAACAACAGGGTGGCCAACGCCCCTGGAGGTCCAAGCCAAAGCGATCATTCGCCCCATTGCACATGCCGCTGTCTCAAGCTCTGCAACATCTGCTCAGTCAGAACTTGGTTACTCTGCTGCCCCCATACTCAGCTCCGGCTAACCCCGCTCCCGGGTACAAGCATCATGCTAGGTGCACTTATCATTCAGACAGTCCTGGTCATGATACAGAGGATTGTGGGCCGTTGAAGCACAAGATCCAAGATTTGAATGAAGAAGGGCTCATTGAGTTCGAAGATCCTAGCAAGTCTAAAGCCATAGGTGGCTAGAAGGAAGATGTCATAGATCATTAGTTTTGTTTTCATTCGCAATTTCTTTCCGTTTGTTTAAACATTAGTCTTACGACATATGCTATGTACTTTACAACAATCATTAATGCATTGCTTACGTTTGTCTTGATTCATTCCTAGTGTTCTCAATATTTAAAACTGTGTTTTTACTTGGTTTTCTTCTTTGTGATATTCAACTCTCGATCAAAGTCGTACACCTTTTGAGGGAGAATGACGAAAACGATACCATAATTTCATACACTATGCTTTCGAACAGACCGTGTTGACGATGTACAGGCATTTGTTCAATCCCTAAAATAATGGAGATATAAGGATGTTAATCCCTCGTCAACCCCTTTGAGCCCAAAGAAGTAGGAGTTTTCCTTCATATAAAATAAAACCCTTAATACATAACCGGGGATAGGGTAGCTGCTCAGTTAACTTAATTATTCCAAGTTGTTCCTTTGAACATAATCACCGATGGTTCTCCGTCATCATTAAGTCCGGAAGTCAATGTCCGCAAAGAAAAAGAAAGCAATGCAAGGGCCTGCTAAGTCAAAACCTATTAAGGAGACTTAGGCAAAATTGGGGCATCCCGCTGACTGTAGTTTTAAAATGAACAGTTCCGGCAAAAGTTAGGGATAACAAAGTCGAAAAGAGGTCACTATGTACCTTCAACAAAAGGAAGGACATTACAAAAAAAAAGGAGAATGACTGCCTTGCAGATAAACCTTTGGTTTTTGAACCATCATAAATATCAATGTTATAATTCCCAAAGTCTTTTGGAGCCTAAACGCATAGTCAACTGAGCATAGGACTGGAGAACATCACGAAGATGGGGATGGGTACAAATAAACTTTGAGCCTCTATCCTTTGTTTCTTCAAACCGTGAACCAGGCCACGTTACAACCCTTAAAAGTCCTAACTGAAGCATGGTTAGTTCGAAAGCATACCGTTACCAAAGGTATCCCGACTCCTTAAGGTCTACTATAACTCTTGAGTTGATATCACTTTCTTACAAAAAAAAAACTTTGTTTTACTCAAAAAAAATGTTTTTAAACTTTCAAGACAGACATATGCATTCGCATCTTATGAATTTTCATTACAAAGTACATTTGTCTATGTGGATTCAGATGTTTAAACATCAGGGAGAAGTTGCATGGGGCATGGCTAATGGCTAAAAATCCTACTGACTGACGAAGTAGCGTTTAAAAGCTTGTCAAAAAAAAAAGAAACATCTCTTACGCATGATTGGGATGGCTAATGTGTACACATGGCATAACTCGTCATCATCCCATTTACATGGGGCAATCTAATCAAGATTCATAGAACCTCTCAAGGACGCTGAATAGCCCGTGGGGCAAGCCCATTACCTGGGGCACGTTGCAAAGTTCACTTAGTGACAGATGGTGTCAATGCCACTCTCACACCCTTTCCAGGAACCTTTATAGGATATTTCTCAATCTGTCCATACAGTCTTCTCTAAGACATGTTCAAATACTTTTTACCCTTTCTAGGAGCTTTTTCAAACAGTCTTTTAAAGACTCACCTTCTTATCCTTTCTATTTTCAAACCTTTACAGACAGTCCTCTCTAAGACATATTCATTTCCAAGAACCTTTTCTAGGTAGTCTTCTGTAAGACATCTCTTAACCTTTTTTCAGTTAGTCTTTTAAGACATATTCAAACTTCTCTTATGCTTTCAAGAACCTTGTCAAACTTTATTTAAAGTACAGAGTCTTCTCTAAGACAGTTCACCATCCTTTCTAGGATGATCTTCTTCAAGATGTCTTTTCCTAAGTTTTGTTTAAAACCCCACATTCCTTAAAACAGTCTTTATCCTCTATAGGAATATTTTTTACCCTCTGCACAAACACATCCCTTTGAGCTTTGTTTAAAGCGCAATCTTGTTTAAAACAATTTCCCATTCTTCCCAAGGACCTCTTCAGGTAGTCTTATAGAAGACATCATCTCATTCTGAGTACTCAGCAAATCACTGTCCGTCAGGATGCGACCGAAATGCATGACTCATTTTGAAAAGCATCTGTTTCACATTCAAATCAACACTTAGCATCAAGGAGACCTCAAAATTGGGCTAATCAAAGACGATCATTCTTGATAAAGACTCTTGAATGGGGAAACCACGTCCAGAGGGTTTTCCTAAAATAAGGGCATACAATCAAGGATCCTGTTAACTAGGGGCATATCTTTCAAGAATTCAAACACTGGGGCAATGCATATCAGGCAAGACATGGTGAAACTCGAGTTCTCTCTAAAGGGCCCTCCTTCAGATAAAGGGGCATGTCTCACAATTTCTGATAATCGGGGAGTCACACTAGTATCATACAAGGAGCATTGTTGCATAGTTGATCTTCCCACGCCTGTACTATTTACGTCCCGCAGTGGGGGATCGACATATATGCATAATTCTCATTTATTTTGAGAACCTCATTACATGACACATGCATCATGACATTGCATAAAACTAACGCTGCCTTTTCAGGTCACTTCATAATCAAAAGGATGTTATCATCCAATTACAGCGCAAATACGATCGTATCAACGATTCAACCTTAACAGATACAATTCTAATACCTTATTCCAAGTCTTTCTTCAAAGATAATCCAGAAGCAATCAAAGAATTTCTTACCTCTCCAGGTAGTCTTGTCCAAGACAATTATCCTAACCTTTCCAAGCAGTCTTGTGTAAGACATATCCTGACCTTTTCTAGGTAGTTTTGTTTAAAACGTTCCACGACCTTTATAGGAACCTTTCTAGGTGGTTTTGTTTAAAATATTTCATAGCCTTTATAGGAACCTTTCTAGGTAGTTTTGTTTAAAACGTCTCACGACCTTTATAGGAAACTTTCGAGTTAGTTTTGTTTAAAACATATCGTGTCTTTTATAGGAACCTTTATAGGTAGTTTTGTTTAAAACATGACATATCCTTTATAGGAACCTTTCTAGGTAGTTTTGTTTAAAACGTATCGTATCCTTTATAGGAACCTGTCTAGGTAGTTTTGTTTAAAAAATATCGCGTCCTTTATAGGAACCTGCCTAGGTAGTTTTGTTTAAAACATATTGTGCCCTCTATAGGAATCTTTCTAGATAGTTTTGTTTAAAGCGTATCGTATCCTGTCTAAGAGCCTTTCCAGGTGAGTCTTGTGTAAGACGTATCACATCCTTTCCAAAAACTTTTCTAGTTTAGTCTTGTGTAAGACGTATCCTAATCTCTCTAGATAGTCCTGTTAAGACGTTCATATCCTTTATAGGAACCTGTGTAGGTAGTCTTATTTAAGACACATCATGCCTTTCTAGGTAGCCTTCTTAAAATATTTATCCAATCTTTTCTAAGACATACCTTATTCTTTTAAAGAACTCCTCAGTTAGTCTTCTCCAAGACATTCTTCCTAAGCGTTGTTCGAAGCCTAAGCTTCTTCGCATTAACCTCTGATATACCCTATTCAGGAACCTCTTCAGGTGTCTTCTATAAGACATTACTCTATATCTCTTCAGATACAATCAATATGATCCTGGTATGAAGAGCATACGCTCTGGACAAGCATCTTGTCAAACAAATAAGTGGCATCTGTAGGCCCATCTCCCACAGAACTCCTTCCCTACGTAAGCAAATTTTAGGGCATTTCAGTGTCCAATCATCTTCTACCTCTTCAGGTTCAAGAAGATTGAACAGGGGCAGCTGTCATACCCCAAAATTTGCCCTCATGTTTCTAATCCTAATTGACTCTTGTTTTACATTCATATGCATTCTCGAATTAGTC
Source organism: Vicia villosa (assembly GCF_029867415.1). NCBI lineage: Eukaryota > Viridiplantae > Streptophyta > Magnoliopsida > Fabales > Fabaceae > Vicia > Vicia villosa. Next base: position 110,358,635 of record NC_081180.1, on the reverse strand, counting down.
ATAATCATGCATTTCACAAGCTCCTAAGACATGTGATCAAGATTTTTTTTATGCAGAGGTAATTCATTTGGCTACTACACTCAATTTGAGATGCAATGTGAATGTCATACATCTCGTATATTTGCAAATGCAATCTTAAGTCGAATGAATGCAACGGCCTAGCGGATAGCATGGTGAGGGTGAGGATTTAAATATGTAGAAAGATCTGAGTTCGAACCCTAACACCTCTATTATTTTGACACTTTTGCTTTTAGTCTTATTATTATTATCATTATTATTAGTCTTTTAGATTTAAGATTTATAGTTTAATTTTAATATTTTTGTTTTAGTTTTGAATTTTGTTTCTTAAAGATTTTTAGTTTTTTTCTAGAAAATTTCAAGTCTCATTATTATTACTATTATTTAAAATATTAATAAATAAAAAAAGAAGAAAAAATATATTCAAAACCTTTTTGTTTTAAGTGTCACGCTTTTAGTAGTAAAGTTTTTATTATTATAGAATTTCAGGTCCTTTTATTCTAGGTAGAGTTTATTATTAATTCAAAAACTGCAACAAGAGATGTTCCTGAAAATATCAGATTCAGAGTAAAACAAAAAAGATATCCAAGATTCAAATCGGAAAGAAATCTTCAATTGCAAAATCAAGTTCTCCAAACTGCAAGAAAATATTCAATTACACATCAAATCTTTCCTTTCCCAAACTTTCAGATGAATTGTGAATCAAGGATTTCGCTGCAAAAAACATCCAAATACAAAGCAGTTATAATTTCAATTTCAATCTAATAAAATCATTCCAAAAGTGGAGATCTTCAATCATCCTGAGATCATTCAAGACCTAGAATAGGATTATAAAAGGACAGGAAGCCACGGTTCGAAGGGAAGAAATTCGGGGAACGAAAAAATCACAAAAAAAAGGTATCAAAACCTCTGCTCAAAGTTCCAGAAAAATTCTTCCTGAAACCTGTAACGACGTCCGGCTCTGATCATCATCCAAACATCACCTGCAAAAGTTCAGACAACACAAAAATAAAACAAAGCTCAAGGCTCCATCGGTTCACCTCAGCTTCAGAATACCATCGCAGCCTTCACATAATCCAGTTGAGAAACGATACAACATCACCGACACGACGTTCAGTGTAACAACGCGTCACAGATCCAACTCGCGTCACCTGCGACCTCACGGATCGACGCACCAATTCGTCAACGTCATAGCTTCATCAACGAACAGCGGCAACAACAATTTCAGATCTTCGACAACAGGCTCTTCGCAATACATTTGGGACGACAATAAACTCAATTCGCTAAAACACAAATTCCAGAAAACCAGAAGAAGAGGATCAACGAGCAATCAGTTCAATTTGTACCTGGATCCGGAAGTTCCTCTTCGCCGGTAATAGTCTTCACTCTTTCGGAAAATTGTTTGTTGATTGTTATATATTCATGCTTGTACCGTTGAAATTTGCCATGGTTGAACAAAGCTGTTTATATTGTTTCTGTATGGTATGTGTTACCGTTGCCATGTTTGGGTACCGTTGATCCCCTTGTTGTCGTTGTTGTAATCATTGAGAGAGATTTTGGAGTGAGCACCGAGAGTGAAACTGAAACTATGCGATTTGTTGAGACCGGGAGATTAGAACACAGGTTGAGAGGGGTTCCATATTATGGCGAGATTGAGTTGAGAGAGATGGAGAAATTAAGAACAGAGGGATTGAATTCAGAGAAGAGGAAGATTCAAGAATGTGTGAGAGGACCAAGTTGATCAATTAGGTCATTTTGTTTAATTTGTGAGAATTGCTTCGGGCCTCATTTGATTAAGCCCAGTTCGGTTCACTTGTTACATCCCATACCAATCAATTTCCCCTCTCCCTTTTGGCTGAATGTAGTTTGGATTTTGGGCCAACACATAACCCAGCGCTTCATGCATGCCTCAGGCCCGATACCCTATGTTATGCACCCTCAGCCAAGCCACGTTGAATCAAAACCTTTAATTACTATATAATTTTAATTATTTATCTAATCAACCTTTTAATATTTATTCATAAATCTATTTTTTTTATTATTATTAAATTAGAATATGATAAATATTAAAATTTAATTTATTATTCGTTTTGACTAAATCTATTAGTCGCGATGACTAAAAATACATTTTATTTTGCTAAATGGTTGTAACCATATTATTGGTTATGATGATTAGCATTTCGTATCAATTCGTTATCATTTGTAATCGAATCTATCGATTATGAGAGGTAACGATAAATTAATAAGTCAATATTTAAAATACACACAAATTTGCTAAAAGTGATAATCGAATCAATCGATTAGAATTGCCAGCAATTTTCTACTAATCTATTAATTATGGTGATCAAACCTATTGATCATTGCGATTAATAGTACAAATTAAATCAGGGTTGTACGCCCAAATCCTAAAACACTTCCCAAATCTAAAACATTCAAAAACACTTCGAATCAAACTACGGATTTTTATCCTTATCCAAAACTACGATAGGCCACTCAAAAAGCCTCCGAAACCATACCAAATCAAATTTCAACTCTAAGGGCGTACAACCCTTCCCCGAACTACGTAGACTCTGATCCTCCATAAGGAGGTACGTAGGCACTTGGCAACAAGGCGAGTCCCCTTCCTCCAAATCTTAATCATGTCTTTAACCCTATTAACTATCTGTCACCCTTCTTTATGTTTTTGCCATAACCCTTATCTTTGCAATGTTAACCTTTAGGAAAGGGTTGAGGGTGCCTAACACCTTCCCTCGACCCGAATATAGTATCTTACCCTGATCTCTATACTGCGTAGGGTTTCCTATTCGCCCTTCAGAATAGGTGGCGGCTCTCTAAGTTATAATTTTTAGGCAGGTTGCTACAGACAGTATTAAATGGGAGGGAAATTACCTTTGTAAAAAATGAGAGTTATAGAGTGAGGGTTGAGTGCAAGGCCAAATGTGGTTTTTTAATGCTTTGCTCTAAGGTGGGCCATATGCACAGTTATGCCATAAAGACTATAAAAGATACCCACACATGTGCTAGCGTTTTGGATAACAAAAGTGCAAGTTCTAAGTGGGTGGCTAATGTTGTGGTCAAAAAGATGAGAACATCTGACAAGGTAATGATATGTGACATAATCCAAGACATGAGGCAAAATTATTCTGTTGGGATCACTGTGTGTAGGGCATGGAAAGCAAAATTGATTGCCAAAAAAATCATTGAAGGAGATGCAGACAAGGAGTATGCAAATCTGTGGAGGTATGCATCTGAGTTGCATAGGGTCAATCCTGGAAACACTGTGAAGATAAACATAGAGAGGCCTTTACCTACCATCCAACCAAGGTTTGGATCTTTTTATTTCTGTTTTGATGGATGTAAAAAAGGTTTTACAAATGGTTGTAGACCCTTCATTGGGGTAGATGGATGTCATTTGAAAACAAAGTATGGAGGTCAACTATTGATTGCTGTTGGAAGAGATCCAAATGATCAATACTTCCCTTTGGCCTTTGGAGTGGTGGAAACAGAAACCAAAGAATCATGGAGGTGGTTTATACAACTGTTAATGGAAGACATTGGGCATGACAAAATAATTGTGTTCATCTCAGATCAGCAAAAGGTAGAGTTCATTTTATCCATCATTCTGTGTCATTCTATTTCAATCCTTGCTTCTAATGATTGTTTCTTAATATGTTTCAGGGATTGGTTGCAGTTTTTGAAGAGTTGTTTGAAAGAATTGAACATAGATTATGCTTGAGGCACTTGTATGCGAATTTTAAGAAGAAGTTTGATGGAGGAGCATTGATAAGAGACTTGATGATGGGAGCAGCCAAGGCAACCTACCGACAAGCATGGACATTGAAGATGAATGAGTTGAAGGCTGTAGATCCAAAGGCTTGAGCATGGCTCATGGCAGTTCCTACAAAGTCTTGGTGTAAGCATGCATTTTCATTCTATCCTAAGTGTGATGTACTTATGAATAACATAGCTGAGTCACTCAATGCCACTATTTTGAATGCTAGAGATAAACCTATATTGACCATGTGCGAATGGATTAGAAAATATCTGGTGAGTAGGTGTAGTAATTCTACTTTGAAACTAGACAAGTGGCCACACAAAGTGATGCCTATTCCCAGGAAAAGATTGGACAATGAGGTAGCTATGAGTGGACACTGGTTGCCAACATGGGCTATGGAAGAGAGATTTCAGGTCACTCATGCTTATAACAGGCAAGAGTTCATAGTTGACATTGCTAAAAAGAATTGCACATGTAATTTTTGGGATCTAGTAGGTATTCCATGTAGACATGTTGTTGCTGCATTAGGGTTTAGACAGCAGAACCCAGAGGATTTTGTTCATGAGTATTACACTAGAGACAGATATACCATGTGCTATGGATTTTCTATTAGTCCAATTAATGGCACTGACATGTGGCCTGAGGTAGAAAGTGAAGAACTTTTACCTCCTAATTACAAAAAGGGACCTGGAAGGCCTAGGAAGCTAAGGATAAGGGAAAGTGGAGAAGAAGGTGCTAGAAGAAGGTTACCTGGTGTATCTTATAGATGCACCAAGTGTGACAAGGTGGGCCACAATGTTAAGACATGCAAAAGCAAGAGGCAAAATCAAAGTGCAATGAAAAGAAAGGTAATTTATATACTGTAACTGTTTTTGTATGTAATATAGTTTCTTTGATTATACTGTAACTGTATTTTTAAATGCAGAAGAAAATGAGACCAAATGCTAGTGAAGAAGGTACTAGCAATGCTGGAAGCCAGTCTGCTACAAACAATGAAGAAGGTCAACACAATCCTGGAAACCAGTCTGCTACAAACAATGAAGAAAATGAAGATACCAAGATTGATTCATTGTTTGGAGATGTAACTGATGACATGATAAGCAGCATACCAGACATCCATTCTCAGGCATCAACAAGCAACAATTACAAGGGAAAGGGAAAGATGATTGACAAGCTAATTGTGAGGAGAAGGGTAAGTGAGAGGATAAAGGAGAACTGGTTCAAGAAACCAAAACCATTCACAGGTCCAGGTTCAAACCCTGAGTAGCCTATTTGTATGGACATTGCTGAAGAGGAATCTTCAAAGATTACTCCAAAAAGGGCATCCAAGATTACTCCAAAAAAGCCATCCAAGATTACTCCAAAGAAGCCAGCAAAGGGTACTCCAAAGAAGACATCAAAGGGTACTCCAAAGAAGACTACTCCAAAGAAGGGAACTCCAACAAAAAAGACGTGAATTTACCTTATGTTTAATTTGATTAGACCTTGTTGTTTATTTTGAGTAGCACATGTTTGGTGCACTTATGTAATGTTAAAGTGTGACTGGTTATTTTGAGTAGCACATGTTTGGTGCACTTATGTTCTGCTAAGACAGTTATTTTGAGTAGCACATGTTTGCTAAGAAAATTTTAAGTTGTGTATTCTGAATTATGCCCATGTTATGGTGCACTTGTTATGCTAAAGTGTGAGTTTTAGTTCATTCAATCTTACAACACCTTTATATTTCACTTTACTTAACAGAAAGGTTTCATTGATGTAAAATACACATGAACAATTGACATAAAACATAACTCATTTTATTGACATAAATTCAACAAGGTTTTACATCCAAATGCCACCAAAATACACAATGTCAAACAAGGAGCTGTTAACCTTAGTAATACAATATGCCAATAAGCAAAAAACAGAGAATCAATATTGTCTTCTTCAGCCTCATATTAACACTTGTCTGACTTGCATTCTTCTTCTTCAACTTCTCAATTTTGTTTGTTGCGGTCTCTAACTTCACTGCTAGTATATCACAGCTTTTACATTCTGGTAGTTTCATCCTATGCACATTGATATGGTCTCTGATTTCATCATCCCACAAGAACAATTCACAGCTATTTACAGACTACAAAACACAATGAAGAGTTGTTTAATAAAAACCAAATTTCCAGATAACATGAAATATAACTTTCAACATGATATTGAACAATTTTCCCGATAACAAAGAAGCATACTTACCCCAGCATTGCGGCATTTCCAGAACTTTCTATTGCGATTTTGAACCGTGTTGGCCACCCACAACTTCATTGGTCTGTCACAGCCACATCTGGGTAAATCTGGATTTTGAAACGAATTGACACTGCTACCATACGAGTTGCTTTCCGCCATTAGTGAAGAAGATGAATATGGGATTGACGAAGATGGAGAAGGGACGATGATGGACGATGATGGAGCAGGGTTTGAGGAAGATGGATGATGGACGATGATGGAGAAAGAGAGGGACGAAGATGGAGAATGAAGATGAACCCTAATTTTATGAGGGTGGATCCAGTCAGCGCCACCGTGTCCAATGCTGCATTGTCCAGTCAGCTAGTGTGGTAACAAGGAGTGGTAAATCCATGTTTTGGGTTTTATAAGGGGCGTTTGGTAAAAAAAATCATTCAGGGGGGGCAAACCGAATCTCGCTATATTGGCAAACGTAATGCAATGTATTTCTCAACTACTCCTCAATGCATGTGCTACTAAGGTTTGGATGTTAAAGTTATGTTACTGAGTTATCCATGTCTCTGGCCCATCTCTAAACCTGACTCCTCTTTGAACCTGAGACTGTCATTAGTTCCTCTCTGATTACCAACTAGAAATTTGCTAGTTAGTAATATAACCTATATAAACAATATAACACAAAATTGTAAATACACTTAATTTCATTCCGATAATACTTCTCTCAATTGTTTTTAATTCTCTCTTTAATTTCCTCAAGTTGCAGGTAACTTAGAATATAAGATATCCAACAATCTCAATTGAATACTACAGAATTGATTTATACTTTATAAAAATCTTAATTAAAAATAAAATAAAAAATGATAAAAATCTCTTAAAATCTCATATACATTTATTTCTTTCCATCCTATTAAACCATTACTTCGCTTGACCAAAAAAACTCAATACTTCATCAATCAGTGCCAAACAGATTAGAACACTGTCTACTGCATATACCGAACAATCAGGAACAACTGAAGTATTGCACCCAAAATTTTCGGTCATTTACATCATATCATATATCAACAGAACAAACTCAAGACACATGAGACATGACTATCCATCCGCTTCAAATTAAGCTAATGCCTAATGCAACAACACAGTCTATGCATTCAGTGACTTCATGTTCCAATATTGGCACACACGCTGCATTCATAACCCTCTAGGTAATTTAGCTTGTCCAAATATTAATATTTCATACACAATTTTAGAATTACACAACAGTGTCAACAAAATACAAACTATACATAGCAAATAATTCTTCAAACAAATTTAAACTCTATACATACAATCTACACTTCAAATGAAAAATCAAACATCACTATTAGTCCACCATCCTTTATTCTTCAACAACAACAACATGCGAGTAGTAGTTCCATTTGCACGGTAAGTAACTAAGTTGACAAAGTTTGTTGATATGCAATCCTTCCTTCAGAACAAGCCACAGAAGATAAATTTCAGATGCTCGCTGCCAAAAGTATTTTGCCAAATTAAACTACTGCGTGTCTATTGAAAATAAGAAAGCAAACGTCCAAAGACGAGGCAACTGAGTACTCACCGTGCTGTGCTGTGTTGGAAATATATTCTACTGAAAATGAGTTTGGATGACTTGACAATGGGGTGGGATGTTAAACGTCTCAGCGTTGATTTCCCTTGGCATGTTTGTTAACTTCAACTCAAGCAAAGTGTTGCTATGCTTTAGTCCATCGGGAAGCATTTTCAGATGGGGACATGATCTGATTTCTAGTTGTCTGAGACAAGGGAGTGCTTCTGGCTCTATCTTCCATTCCTCTAATTGCCCCAGCTTCCAAAGTTTTAATACATAAAGCTGAGGAAAGCTATGAGATTCGCAAACCATAGTTGTTCCCGTGTATGACTCTGCGAGTAAACAGTGTCCGGAGATTTGGAAAATCTTTCAAAAGTATCATGGGATCATCCTGTAGTTTTGAATGTGATAGGGTAAGTTCAATGAGGCTCTGTGGAAATTGGGACAGAATAGATGAACTGTTCAAGCTTCCCAGCAAATACATGTCAGTGAGATATGCATTATTTTCGAAGGATTTCAAGTGTAAAATCCAAGGTCGACCTTCTTCATCTCTAGATTTCAGTCTCAGCGATTGAAGGTATTCTAATTTTGTAATCCATTCAGATACTGTCTCAAGTTGAGCTATCATCGGCTCTTGGTTTAGTGACATTGATTGACATGCTAATCCCAACTTTGTGATATTGACCAATTTGTCCAAGCCACCCTTGACTGGAGTCTCCTCGTCCACAAACAGTCCCCACAATGTTTGGAGGTCAGATAGAAAATTACCTTTTGGTTGAGGTGGAAATCTGGTGCGGTAATTCTCACTCAAGAACAAGTGTCTGAGTTCCATCTTCCAGATGGAGGCAGGCAGAATATGTATGTAAGTATGTTTGAGATCAAGTGTTTGCAGCTTCAACAACTTGCTTATAGATGATGGAAGTGACTCTAAGTAGGTCCATCTCAAGCCAAGATACCTTAGCCGGGTAAGTCTTGCTATGTGCTTAGGCAAGTTGGGCTTGTAAACGCGTTCAAGATCAAGCACCAGAAGGAGTAAGAAGCAATCACTTGAAATACATCCCTTGAGAAAATTACCTACTTGTTGCCCAGGTTTACTCCCCTCTTGAGCATCAAAGGAATGAAAGGAGAGAACGTCCTTGTAATAAGTTTTAAAGGATGTTGAATCAGTACTGTCACCATGAATATGATCGTTCAAGATATCATCTTTATCAAGATGATCAGTAACTCGGCGAATAATGGACTTTTTTGGGTCTGCATTCGAATCTGTGGCAGATCCACGGCCCTGTAGAAATCTAGACTCATTAGCCTTTGACAACAGTTGCTGCAAAGCAGTAGGGAGACGGCATGTTTTTACCTTTCCATTGTGCTTTCTCTTGACAACTTGGACCATGTTCCGATCTATCAACTCTGTCAAGTACCTTTCTGCAACTAGCTCTGGGGGCACTTCGTTATCTTCTGCTTGATGAACCAGACTCTCGGCAACCCACAAAACAACCAACCTTCTGACAGGGATCCCAAATTCAGCAGGGAATAGCACAAAGTAAAATAGACATCTTCTCAGATATGAAGGTAAGTTTGTATTAATTGTGTCTAACATTTCAGACCAACTTTGCATTTGATCTCCATTGAGCTGCTGGCCCTCCAACACGCTTGACCACTCCTCATGTGCAATATCTTTATGTGAAAGCAAATCACTCATTTTCAAAATTTGTGATGGCAGCCCTCCGCATTTCATCACAATTTTTTTTCCAATCTTGATAAGTTCTGTTTCTGACTTGGGGGGAATGTCCACCTTCAAATGTCTTGTGAACAACAGCCAACTAGTTTCATCATCTAATAACTGTAATGGGTGAACAAAGATTGTACCTGCTGCATGTTGGTCTACATTTGCATTGCGAGTGGTAAAAAGAACTCTGCTTCCCGTTGACATATCGGGTATGGCCCTGTTCAAGGTATCCAAGTATACTTTGGATGTTTCTTTTATGCCATCAACAATTATGAAGTATTTTGTACTGGCCAAGGTTGCGAGTACATAATCAGTGGACAAGTTTTCATCTTCTACAGTAATTTGCTTGGCAGCTTCCTTGCAAATTTCTGAAACAAATTGGTTTGTCGTACAATTTGACGGCAGTGACACCCATATGCAAAGCTGAAAATGAGTTACAACAGTGTTGTCTTCAAATATCAACTTGGCTAGTGTTGTCTTACCTGTGCCTCCTATTCCAACAATCCAAGTAATGCAGCGACGTTTCTCGTCTGACAGTAACTCCACCATCAGAACTTGTGTAGCAACAAGAGACGGTTGCATCCTTGCACGTAACATTTGAACCTTGGATACGACTCGGCTTTGAATATGCACTAAACCATATGCTTTTCTTCTCCTAGAAGTATCTTCAATTTTGTTTCTGATACCATCTAGCTTCTTACTAACAACATGTCGGGTCCAGTATTTAAAAATGTAGTTGAGAATTGGCATATGCTTCAATTTGGCATAATTTTTGTTAATGACAGACTGCGCTTCAAGAGAAATAGCTCTCATTTGCTCCACCCAGATTCTGGATCTTCCATCTAGTTCTCCCGTCGCATTTGCATCCAGAAGCAACGCATCCATCAAATCCTTTTCCCCTCTGACTAATTGGACCTTCTTTTTGAACCCTTTGACAGGCTGATACAAGGAGGAGGAGGAGGAGGAGGAGGAGGAGGAGGAGGAGGCAGTTGCTGCTGGCGTAGCATCCGAACTTTCATCGTGTTCAGAAATGATTTCATTCTCAATATCTCTTTCTTGAATGCTGCTAATTGGGGTTAATAATGGTAGATGCTCTGGTTGTGTTCTTTGAATATTTGCAATGCAATAAATGATCTTCCTTTCTGATATATCAAGAATCTCTTCCAACAAACTGTTGATGTCCTTGGAAAACTTAATTCTGCTCAAGTAACCACCCTTACCTTTTGGATATGCATCAATAAGAGATTGACCATATTGTGACACGACTCTCAGTTGAGCCACCCACACTCTCTGCCTTTTATTTAGGCCTTCTACACTCTCAGTTATATCACTTAAAAATGCACGCATTTGAGCTAAATATCTTTGCGTACACTTCAAATTCTTGTCCATAGACCTCCACAAATTCCTACTCCATGTAATAACTTCAATAAGTAAGTAACTCAACATGAAAAGGAACATTGCCAGAACAGGGTGAAACTGAAACAGGTAGAAAATCGGTAAATAAATTACAGTGAAAAACAAGAAGCGAATAAATGATCTTATCATTTTCATTCCCTTCCGTTTCTTCTTCTTCTTCTTCTTCAAACTGGACTTGGATTTCTGTTTTTTTGTTTTTCCTTTTTCATCAACCATCATGAAAACGGAAAAAAAGAAAAAGATTAGGAACAAGAAGGATAGTGGCCTGGAGATGTAAAGAGTACTAGCAATAAATAATAGGATGTCGAGAATTATCGAGCTTTCTTGTGAGAAGTTTGGTACGGGAGTTGTTTTTTTTAATTCCACTTCCATGTCTAATAGTCCCCCAACTTCGTAAGTCAGACTTCTGTGTGTTACATCTCCTATTTGAGTCCTGATATACTTCAGCTCCTTCTTAAATTCATTTTCAGAAGCATAATCGGCTCTTAGATAAAGGACCTTCTTAAATATGCCCATTTTAGACAATCTTTCCTTGACAAGGACGAAATTATCCACAACACTTTCAGTATAATTGCAAAGTTCCTTCACCTCTTCCAACCACACATTTTCTCTTTCACTTCTTGACCAACTCAAATTAGACGACACAAAATTATTTTGCAGGTAGATGAATTCAGCTTTTACTCGCTCTACCATCTCTATCACCTCTTCACCAGTAACTATAGTAGTTTGACTCAGAATGTGATCAAGCTTCTCCGTAGCTACTACTACAGTGGTGCTGGTGGTGGACGATGATGATGCTTCTCCTGTAGTTGTTTCAACATCGATTCTGACAATATCGGTATATGAATTCATTCCAGTTCGAGAGATGTCTCTCATACTTTTGTGCATCTTCTTGAGCTCTATCCCAACCTTGTATTTGTCTATCCAATACAGAACTCCCCACCTCCTCCTCTTGACTGATTTTATCACAAAAGTTTCTATCACGTCCTCTGCATCACGGGCAGTTTCCTTCAACTTCTCTTCCCACTCATTCAACTCTTGTTCTTGTTCGACGTACCTGCGCTTCCCGATCTGTTCCAACAATCCCTCCATCAACCTCAGCTCTCTTTCAATCCATTCTACATGCTCAATTGTGTCGGCCAACTCAGCTAACACTTCAATCAAGAGTTTGGTTAGACTGTTTGCAACAGATGATACTATGAATACTATTCCAATGCCACCCATGCTCAAGTAATATTGAGGATGGAGATGAATGCTTGATTATTTATATGCATGAAGCTGACAGAAGAACTACTTCAATAACAAAGAAAACCTGAAGGCATTGCTCTGTCAGGCATTGACAAAACAGAAGCAATCAAACAGGATAGCAATCAAGTCTAACATATTCTAGAAAAAATGATCAGTAAAATTATACTGTTATATTATATTAGAAGCTTAACAGTTTGTTATATTTATGTTATTAGTTTGTTATATTTCTGTTAAGCACTTAGACCAAGTATATATTCACTCGGTCATTCCTGTTGTAACTGATTCTATACATTCAATACATCAAGCTTTAATGGCTATTCAGCATGTGCTTTTCTCTTTCAAAGAATTAACAAATCATGATTTTATATAAACATGATATGTAATATATTATTTCTTGATTGATATCCATTTTCAAAAAGATGTGATTGGTCAATGAATATCAATTTGCTAAAAAGAAATTGATTACGTGAGTTAGGAACATACTTGGTAAGAATATCGGCTACTTGAAATTGAATACTGACGTGAGGAAGTGATATAATTTGGTCATCATAGGTGTTACGAATTGAATGACAATAAACTTTGATATGATAGGTGTGTTCATGAAAAGTAGGGTTTGCAATGATTTGAGGGCACCTGTATTGTGGCCATAAAATGACGTTGGCTTTGTTTGAAGAAATCCAAATTCACTCAAAAGACCATGAAACCAAATTGTTTTTGAACAAGCACCAAACATGACAGTACTAATCATAGAAGATTTAGAGACTCTTGCTCTGAATCACAGACGCCTCTATGAGTGGGAGTGTCGCGACGTTCAACACGCTTCGATTTCAATACTTGTATGATACCGTACGACATGTGTCGGAAAAAGTCAAATAAGAGTCGGAAAAGTTAGACAAGTGTCTCCTAAATTTTTTTTTCTTTGCTTCGCACTCTTTCTATCGGTGTTCGACACCCGTATGCCACTCATACCACATATGTCAGACAATTCCGACGAGTGTTTCCGACACATGTCGTACGGTATCATAAAGAATTAAAGACATTAATTTGATAAGAATATTTTCAACTATTTTAATAATAGATGGATAAATGAAGCTTAAATTCTATCTTATATAAAGCATTGTCAGTGTCTTGTGTTTTTGATATTATTGGTGTCAGAGTGTTCGGGTCGGTTGTGTCCCATTATCCATGTCAGAGTCTGTGCTTCATAGCTCTCGCTTGTTTCTTACTTTTCCATGAGATCAAAGAAGAACCAAGAAACAAGCATCATCCAATGATAGAGCGTTGAGTATCAGGACACACTGTTGAGTATCAGGACACACTGCCCAATCGACATCACCACACTCCATTTAGGAGCTATACTGGTGTGAAAGAATAGAATGTGGTGAGAGGTTCCCTTCAAATAGCGAATTATATGACAGAGCGCTGCCAAGTGAAGATGACGAGGAGAATACATGAACTAACTTATTTGTTGAACATCAAAAGATATGTTAGGGTGAGTAACACTTAGGTAGTTAAGAATACCCATGAGTTGTCGATACTTTAAGGGAACTGGCAAAAGATTACCATCATCTCGATAATATTTAACACTGACCGCAAAAGGAGTATCTACTAGATTACAATGCAAACAGTTTCCATTTTGGTAATTGATGGAAATGTTTCATCATAATCAATTCTATATTCGTGCTTGTTTTCTACAACAATCAATCGAGCCTTGAAACGATTAAGAGACCTATCTGAATTCAAATTCATATAATACACTCATTTGCAGCCAATGAGTTTGATATCAGGAGGACAAGAGACAATATCTCAAGTGAAATTCTCCTGAAGAATTTGAAGTTCCTAATTTATTGTTATGTTGGTCGAATATCTTGAGTACCGGATAAATACTCACCAGATGGATATGATTCCTTACATATTACTTACAACACAAACACTACTTACTCCCTTGAGGACAATAAACTCTGGCCATGACATATGCTTGAGTTAATCTACCAGCTAGCACTTGCCGTTTATGTAGCTTAGCGGTCATGGATCACTAAACCCATTATGTATGCCACTGTTCCTGCTGCCATGGCTGGAATAAAATAATACGGGGGGAGGACTTGGTCATTGCAGTTCGAAAACAGTGGAGGGTTCAGATAATCTATTTTCTCCCTCCTCCAATCCCGGGATCAAATTATGCTAGCTAGATTAATGGATGATTACACCGATAAAAAGGATTAAGCATGTTTCATGTGTACAACTTAGTTCTTTATGATAGCTTTTGACTACATCAATTAGAAATAGTTACAACAAACTTCACTATTAAAAGTATATAACAACATAACCAACTATCTTTCTTCTAGAATACACTTTAGATTTTGGGACTTACAAGACAGAACAACAAAATATTGTATTTAACAAACAATTCAAAATGACATTACTCTTCCACATTACAAACTTAACTACAAACATAGATAGATTCATGAATTTAAAATGAGGTTAAAAAACATTGAAATCATACCTGAACAGGAACCATCTTACGAAACCATCTGACTCATTTGCATAGCATTTTTGAACTTCTGAGGTACTAGGGTTGTATGTGTATTGATCCCTCTTTGTTCCTCCTAGCAAGGAAATTTGGGAGTTGTATTTCTCTCCTGCAACAAAAATAAAAATAGGAAATTTGGGAGTTTCTGATGATAACTTAGATGATGAGAAAATGACATTTATCATTAAGAGATTTCAACGTCTGGCCAAAAGGAACAAGAAATTCTCTGGTAGAAGTAGTGGCTTCAGAGGCTCAAGTTCTAGAGACAAAGAAGATAACTAAAAGATTTGCTACAACTGCAACAAGCTTGGTCACTCATATTTGATTGTCCTTTCCTACTAAAGGACAAGTCAAAGAAAGGAAGCTTCAAGAAGAACAGCTTCAGAAACAAATTCAAGAAGAGACTCATGGAAACATGAGATGAACTTGATAATGAAGGAAGTTCTAACAAAGATGAAGGAGAAAAAATCTAGCGTTGATGGCTCTCACGTCATCTAATGCAGAATCTTAATCTTGCTCTGGCTCAAAATCAGACGAAGAAAATAAGGTATTTTATAACTTATCTCGTTTTGATCTTATTTCCTTCATTCAAGACATCAGGAGTCGTTGCAAAGACAAAGCAAGGCACAAGAAAATCTTAAAGAGAGATCATGATCTTTTTAAAGAAGAATTAAAAATGTTTTAAAGACAAATTTGAATCTCTTGAAAAAGATCATAAGTTTCTCCTAGATAAAGCTTCTGATAAAATATTAAACAAGCGTGAGGTAGCTCTTTAAAGCTTTATCACAACAGGTCTTGAAAGAACTAAACTTGCTTTCATTATCTATGGAGTAAGTAAGAGCAAAGGAGAAGGTCTGGGTTGTAATGGAGAATGCTCTAATGTCCAGCTTCTAAAGAAACCTTCGGATCCTTCTACTTCAAACAGTGCTAAAGTCTTATTTTATGCTTGCTTTTGATAAGGGTAAGAATCTGACTCAGTCAGACCTTAAAATTACTGAGTTAAAAGATATGAACAAATCTGCACATGAGACCTCAAGGTCTAGGATTCTGAAGAATTCAATTCTTACAAATCAGCAATCAAAGGTTCATAACAAATAAGAACCTAAAGTTTAAAGTCAAAACTTCTGAGGAATCCAGGACCAATGACTATCAAGTCAAAGGTTATGAAGAAACTAGAACAAAGGACCTATGGATCAAAGAATCTGAAGGGTTCAGAAGCGAATGTCAAGACTCATCCAAGAAAAAACTTTTTTAAATCTAAAGTCTGGATTGAGCCTAGGCATTACTATCAGGGAAATGCACAAAACAAGAAAAATCATGTTAGAACTAACACTAGAGAATGGGTACCTAAATCTGAGATTGTGTTTGTTACGGATATGCCTAAAACGAGAAACAAAACAGCTGTCATGGTACCTGGACAGTGGTTGCTCATGACATATGAAAGGATAAAGGCATATGTTATAAACCCTGACTCTGAAAGAGGAAGGAAATGTGGGGCTTGGAGGAGGATAGAAAGGGAAGATCATTGTTATAGGTAATATTGGTAACTCTCTAATTTGTGTTAATAATGTTTGGCTTGTAGAAGGACTCAAACATAATCTATTGAGCATAAGTCAATTTTGTGAAAGTTGTTATGATGTCTTGTTTAATAAGAACATCTGTTAAGTCATCAATAAATCTAACAAATTTTTTTTCTTCTTCAAATGGAAGAGGAAAGGAAATGTTTACAAGGTTAATCTTTCTGAATTGACTGACCAAAGGCTAGTTTGCCTAATGTCTGTGAGTGATGAATAATTAATCTGGAACAGAAGGCTAGGTCATGCTAACCGGAGGTTAATCTCTACACTTTGCAAGCAGAAACTTGTTAAAGGCTTGTCAAATCTTGATTAAATCTGAGATACTCTGTGTGGATCATGTCAAATAGAAAATATTAGTATAACTTCTTTCAAACCTAAAAACATGACTTCTACCTCTAGACCTCTAGAATTGCTTCACATTGATTTATTTAAGCCTTATGAGACTGCCTCAGTCAATGGAAAGAAATATGGGTTGGTCATCGTTTATGATTACCGCATATGGACTTGGGTTAAATTCCTTATATATGAAGATGAATCATATGGAGTATTCAACATCTTTTGCACACAAGTACATTCTGAAAAGGAATTAAAAATCCTTAAAGTCAGAAGTGATCATGGTGGAGAATTTGAAAATGATCCATTTTAAATCTTTCGTGAGAAACATGGAATTATTTATGAATTCTCCTCTCCTAGAATTCCACAAGAAAATGGTGTTTTAGAGAGGAAGAACAGGTTCTTACCAGAAATGGCTAGAACTATGATCCATGAGAAACTCTTCAAAAATATTTGTGGGCAGAAGTTGTTAATACCTCTTGTTTTGCCCAGAATCGAATCTACATCTGAACAATTCTGAACAAACATCATATGAGTTATTCAAAGGAAGAAAGCCAAACATATCTTATTTCCATCAGTTTGGTTGTACTTGTTGCATTCTAAACAGCAAAGATTATTTGAGAAAATTTGATGCTAAAGCTCATAATAATATCTTTTTAGGTTACTATGAACGTTCTAAAGCATGCAAAGTGCATAACTATGAATTTAGAACAGTTGAAGAGTTTATACATGTAAAATTTAATGACAAAGAGCCTGACTAAGACACGTTAGAGTTAGTTAAAAGCTTTGCAGATTTGCAGGTTTATGAAGAATATCCAAATGATGGATCCTCAGAATATGAGAATTCATTAGTTGCAGGCTCAGATGATAATATACTAGAATTTGATCCAACTCATGAAGCTCACCAAGTTGATGCAGGTTCTAAAGAAGCTCTAGATGGTTCAGATGTCTTAACTCCTCTAAAGAGATCCTTCAAGTATAAGGCTTCTCATCTAGAAGAACTGATCATTTGAAACAAGGGTGAACCCTTGAGAACTAGATTTTCATTCAGAAATAAAAAATCCATGATGAGGTTAATTTCCTTAATTGAGCCAACTTTTATTAATGAAGCCTTGTTGGATGATGGGTGGATTACTACTATGCAAGAGGAGCTGAACCAGTTCCAAAGAAATGATGTTTGGGATCTGGTCCTTAGACCAATTTAGAGAAATATTATTGGAACAAATTTGGTGTTCAAAAACAAGTTGAACGAGTAAGGAGGGGTGGTAAGAAACAAATCTATACTGGTAGCTCAAGGCTACAATCAACAAGAAGGTGTATATTTCTCTGAAACCTTTGAACCAGTTGCAAGGTTAGAGGCAATCACACTAGTTCTCTCTTATGTTATTAATCATGATATTATTTTATATCAAGTGGATGTTAAAAGTGCATTCTTAAATGGATTTATTTGTGAAGAAGTATTTGTCAAACAACCTCTTGGATTTGAAGACCTTATCCACCCATATTTTGTTTTTAAACTGAAGAAATCACTATATGGACTCAAACAAGCTCCAGGAGCTTGGCATGAAAGTTTGAGCAATTTCTTAATTGAAAAGGGTTTTCAAAAAGGACAGGTTGACACTACTTTATTTAGAAAGACTCTAAAAAAAGGATATCTTAATTGTCCAAATCTATGATGATGACATAATTTTTTGTTCTAGGTTAGAGCTATTTAAAAGCTTTACAGATTTAAAGATTTTTGAAGAATATTCAGATGATGGATCCTCAGAAGTCGAGAATTCATTAGTTGCAGGCTCAAATGATAGTATAGTAGAATTTGATCCAACTCATGAAGCTCATCAAGTTGATGCAGGTTCTGAAGAACCTCTAGATGGTTCAGAGGTCTTATCTCCTCCCAAGAGATCCTTCAATTATAAAGCTTCTCATCTAGAAGAAATAATAATTTGAAACAAGGGAGAACTCTTGAGAACTAGATCTTCATTCAGAAATGAAAATTCCATGATGAGGTTAATCTCCTTAATTGAGCCAACTTTTGTTAATAAAGCCTTGTTGGATGATGGGTGGATTATGGCTATGCAAGAGGAGCTGAACTAGTTCCTAAGAAATGATGGTTGGGATCTAATCTCTAGACCAAATTAGAGAAACATTATTGGAACAAAATTGGTGTTCAAAAACAAGCTGAACGAGTAAGGACGGGTGGTAAGAAACAAATCCAGACTGGTAGCTCAAGGCTACAGTCAGTTAGAAGGTATAAATTTCTCTGAAACCTTTGCACCAGTTCCAAGGTTAGAGGCAATCAGACTTCTTCTCTCTTATGCTATTAATCACGATATTATTTTATATCGAATGGATGTTAAGAGTGAATTCTTAAATGGAGTTATTTTTGAAGAAGTATTTGTTAAACAACCTTCTAGATTTGAGGACATTGTCCACCCATATTTTGTTTCCAAACTAAAGAAATCACTCTATGAACTCAAACAAGCTCTAAGGGCTTGGCATGAAAGATTGAGCATTTTCTCAATTGAAAAGGGTTTTCAAAAAGGACAGGTTGACACTACTTTATTCAGAAAGACTCTAAATAAGGATATCTTACTTGTCCAGATCTATGATGATGCCGTAATTTTTTGTTCTTCTAATGCCTCTCTTTGCAAGCAATTTTCCGAGACCATGCAGCCTGAATTTAAAATGAGCATGATGGGAGAATTAAGATTCTTCCTTGAAATTCAAATCAACCAATGCAAGGATGGAACCTACGTTCATGATTCCATGTATACAAAGGAGCTTTTGAAGAAGTTTATTCTTGAAGATTGTAAGATTATGACAACTCCTATGCATCATACCTATAATCTGAACAAGGAAGAAATCAGCACAAAGGTAGATCAGAAAGTGTATCAAGGTATGTCTAGCGGTTAAATTTGTGATACTAAAGCCATTGATTGACTTAGCTTAGATATTTTAAGTGAGTCGTCACCGCGCTTTATTGTTTCCAAAGGAAATGGTAGAAAGAGCGAAATAAAACCCATAGAAGTTTTTAAAATCAAAACTAATAAACTTATCAGAGATTTAGGTACGAGGGGTTTGCTATGCATAGGGATGGTATTATCACCCCTCACATCTACGGTACTTCGTAGGAACCTTTTTGAAATATATATTATTGTTGTTATTGTTATAAAACTGCTTTGTTTTTCTTTATATGTTTTTGTTTAAATAGAGTGGGAGGATGAGAAAAGAAAGTTTTAAAAGTGATCTCGATAAGACATCGCATCTTAGGCCCACATACCCCTTAAGTGCAATAGGAAAGTCAGAGCTTTTGTAGTTCCCCTTAAAAGGAAAATAAAAGGCCAAGTGGCAAAATCTTTTTGGGTGTTGAGTTTCAAAAATACTCAACAGGTTTTTAAAATATTAAGCTTTAACAATATTTAATAAGTTTTGAAAGGAGCCATGCTTTAACAATACAATGCTAGGGTTTAATAAAAGAGGTTGGTTGAGCTTTAACAATACAAAACCAATGCTTGATTTAAAAAGGTTGAGCTTTAACAATACAAAACCATTTTCAAAACAAGTGGAGTGCGATGCTTTAACAATACTAAGCACAAAGTAAAAGAGATAGGAAAAGAGAGTGAGTACCTTCACAATTTTAGTCAATACCATTCTCATTCCTTTGGAGTTTAGATAACATCTTAAGCAATCAATCATGGTGAATATCTCAAGTGATGTGTGTGATACCATGTGTTATCATGGATATAATCCAGGGTGAGTTCAACAATATATCAAGGTATAAACTCAAAGATAAAAGTTGAATGAATAAAAGGATGACATACCTCAAGATCATTTCTTGTATGAATGAATATGATGTGATGATGGATAAATGTCTCATGCATGTGGGGTTAGTTCAACAACGTATATATATAGAGATAATATCATAACCAAAGTATAAATGGTCAAGGATATAAACCAACAAGTGTGTGTGTGTGTGTGTATATATATATATATACAAGTACATAAGTAAGGAGAAATCATAGCAACAAGTTATATCAACATGGCACTGCTTTGGGATGAAAGATCAAGGAATCATAGGTTAGGGTTTTAGGGTTTTATTTTAATGTACACCTAAACCTAATTGATTAAAAGTTGATTGAATCCAAAGAAACCCTAATTGGATGGACTAAGGGAACAAGTTGCATCAAGATTGATTTTAACATAGCCCTAATTGATTCACAAAAGATATATACAAATTACTTGGTGAAAATATTAAAGAATTTGATTTAAAATATCTAAACAAAACCTAAAAAAGACTTGTTTTTTATTTAATTGAAAAATTTAAAAAAGGCTTGTCGGATCTTGATTAAATCTGAGATACTTTGTGTGGATCATGTCAAATAGAAAATATTAGTATAACTTCTTTCAAACCTAAAAACACGACTTCTACCTCTAGACCTATAGAATTGCTTCACATTGATTTATTTAAGCCTGATGGGACTGCCTCAATCAATGGAAAGAAATATGGGTTGGTCATCGTTTATGATTACCGCAGATGGACTTGGGTTAAATTCCTTATATCTGAAGATGAATCATATGGAGTATTCAACATCTTTTGCACACAAGTACAGTCTGAAAAGGAATTAAAAATCCTTAAAGTTAGAAGTGATCATGGTGGAGAATTTGAAAATGATCCATTTTAAATCTTTTGTGAGAAACATGGAATTATTTATGAATTCTCTTCTCCTAGAATTCCACAGGAAAATGGGGTTTTAGAGAGGAAGAACAGATTCTTACAAGAAATGACTAGAACCATGATCCATGAGATACTTCTTCCAAAATATTTGTGGGCAGAAGCTGTTAACACCTCTTGTTATGTCCAGAATCGAATCTACATCAGACCAATTCTGAACAAACCATCATATGAGTTATTTAAAGGAAGAAAGCCCAGCATGTCTTATTTCCATCAGTTTGGTTGTACTTTTTACATTCTGAACAACAAAGATTATTTGAAAAAATTTGATGCTAAAGCTCAGAACGATATCTTTTTAGGTTATTGTGAACGTTCTAAATCATACAAAGTGTATAAATTTGAAACTAGAATAGTTAAAGAGTTTATACATGTAAAAATTAATGACAAAGAGCCTAACAAAGACACGTTAGAGCTAGTTAAAAGCTTTGCAGATTTGCAGGTTTCTGAAGAATATCCAAATGATGGATCCTCAGAAGTCAAAAATTCAGTAGCTGCATGCTCAGATGATAATATACTAGAATCTGATCCAACTCGTGAAGCTCATAAAGTTGATGCAGGTTCTGAAGAACCTCTAGATGGTTCAGAGGTCTTAACTCCTCCCAAAAGATCCTTCAAGTATAAAGCTTCTCATCTAGAAGAACTAATCATTTGAAACAAGGGTGAACCCTTGAGAACTAGATCTTCATTCATAAATGAAAATTCCATGATGAGGTTAATCTCCTTAATTGAGCCGACTTTTGTTAATGAAGCCTTGTTGGATGATGGGTGGATTATGTCTATGCAAGAGGAGCTTAACCAGTTCCAAAGAAATGGTGTTTGGGATTTGGTCCCTAGACCAAATTAGAGAAACGATATTGGAACAAAATTGGTGTTCAAAAACAAGCCAAACGAGTAAGGAGGGTGGTAAGAAACAAATCTAGACTGGTAGCTCAAAGCTACAGTTAGCAAGAAGGTATAGATTTCTCTGAAACCTTTTCACCAGTTGCAAGGTTAGAGGCAATCAAACTTCTTCTCTCTCATGCTATTAATCATGGTATTATTTTATATCGAATGGATGTTAAGAGTGCATTCTTAAATGGAGTTATTTGTGAAGAAGTATTTTTCAAATAACCTTCTGGATTTAAGGACATTATCCACCCATATTTTTTTTTCAAACTAAATAAATCACTCTATGGACTCAAACAAGTTCCAAGAGCTTGGCATGAAAGGTTGAGCAATTTCTTAATTGAAAAGTGTTTTTAAAAAGGACAAGTTGACACTACTTTATTCAAAAAGACTCTAAATAAGGATATCTTAATTGTCCAAATCTTTGATGATGACATAATTTTTTGTTCTAGTAATGCCTCTCTTTGCAAGCAATTTTCTGAGACCATGTAGGCTGAACTTGAAATAAGCATGATGGGAGAATTTAGATTCTTCCTTGGAATTCAAATGAACTAATGCAAGGATGGAACCTATGTTCATGTGTCCAAGTATACAAAGGAGCTTTTGAAGAAGTTTAATCTTGAAGGTTGTAAGATTATAACAACTCCTATGCATCATATCTACAATCTAAACAAGGAAGAAACTAGTACAAAGGTAGATCAGAATAATCAAAAGAATCAGAATGGAGGAATTGTCGATGAAATCCATGTATTAGGGAAGTTTTAGAGAAACAATCCACCGACATTCAAGGGCAGACATGATCTAGCAGGTGCACAAACATGGCTCTATGAGATTGAAAAGACATTCAGAGTAATGGCTTGTACCGATGAATATAAAGTGTTGTTTCGTACTCATATGCTGTGAGAGGAAGCCGGAGACTGGTTGGATAATATGCTTTAGAGAATGGATGATGAAGGTATTGAGTTTACTTGGGCCATGTTTATTGATGCATTAAAATGGAAAGCAAAAGATTAGAAGTATTTCTGGTTTTATCGTATCCATAAGGATCGATGCAAGGGAAAGAATGTTTTTCAACAATTTTTGCGTTTATGAGCTTCGGTTAAAATGGGTTTTAAAGTACGAGGTGTAAAAAGTAAAGTTATTAACAGAAAAAAAATACATTATTTGGATATGAGAGAACTATCGTGATTGAATTTCATATACCCGTAAATTATTTAAAATTATTACTCAATTGTATTCAACCTAATTTACTAGTCAAAATCATCGAGTATCTCTCACATCAGTGTTCATTTATGAAACACCTACGAGATGCACCACAATAAAGGTTATTGTTGCACCCCAATTTTTGACCACTGATATCCCACCATATCTTAAATACTAGGATCATAATTGTCATCATAATCATCATGCATTTATTATTTGCTAACCAAAAATACAAAAAAAAAAATTGTTTCTTGCTTGTGTCCTAAGACAGGAGACTGATCAAGAAGAAATTGAGCAAACTAGGGTTTTGAGGCCCACAAAGAAATTCAACATTCTTCTATGATTCAAAGGGTTATCCAATCAAAATCAAAGCCCAAAAGTGTTTAAATACAAGATCAATCACCTTCAAGTTCATCTGAAGCTCCAATTAGGGTTTTTGACCTAATTTCTATGGAGGGTTGACTTTTAATCAGAAGATGGTTCCAAGACTCAAAATATGATTCAAGGGAATCCAAATAAACCTTATAGTCCATCCATATCATTCATTTGAAGAGGAGAGCTTGATTCATTTGAAAATCATAAAGCTGCAGTTCATTTGGAAAAAGTCAATTGTGCAAGTTTACCTTTGACTTTTGAGAAAAATAGTCAACTATGGACTTTTAAGGATCCAAATCATCATCATATGGATATTTAAGACATTTGATCAAGGAAAACTCAAAGAATTCATCAAGAATCAAAAAGTCAACAAAAAGTCAAATTAGGGTTTTTAAGTGTATTTTAACCTAATTCATGGATCTCCAAATTTTGCTTACACACTCAAAAATATCCCAACGTGAAAGTTGTAGATCTTGGCAAAACAAACAACTTATCACATTGGAACGTTTTGCAAGAAATGATTATTTTGAGAGATATGGAATTAAGAAGATAATTTTTCAAAGACTTAGAAAATTTTTCAAGTGTTTTACTTGAATTTTTTCTTAACTTTATGGCCATTTTTCTCAATGATCCAAAAAGAGTTTGAAGAAACTTTCAACAAGTGAATTTAATTATGTAGAAAGGGATTTCCAAAGATCTAAGTAGCATGAAATTTCATGTCTTGATCATGGAGATATGATTTTGACAATAAGGCACCATGAACACTTGAAAATGAAGAAAAATATGAAGAAAGTGAAGAAGTTATGAACCAAACTTGTTCAAATTTGAAAGATTCCTTTCTTGTGGCCCATATAACTTGTTCAAAGCACCATAATCAGAAGATTACACTTGATTTTGAGCTATAATCCAACTGTTTAAGACATTATCCAATTGATCATTCTATTAATGGCACAAAGTTAACACTTCCATTCTAGTAAAGTGACTTTAATCACAACCACTCATCTCTTGAGGCACTACAATGTTCCTTTGTAGCAGAAGCACTTCAAATGCAACAAGCAACCTCTCTAAGATCATATCAAAGTCTTACAAGCATGCCTAAAGCATTGTACTTCACCATGGAAAACCAAAAATCTCATTTCTTCACAAAGAAGCAACATGGTAAAAAGGCACATCGGAGCTTCAAAATTCTGAGTTTTTCCCTCCCACAAACCCTAATTCTTGCCTATAAATAGAGGTCATTGCTCATTGCATCAATTACACCAGAAATCTCCAAGGCATACCTCACTTGAAATTCTCCATTTTTTCATCTTTGCACTTTTATAGTTATTCTGAGTTTCAAAGATTCTGGGTGTCAACCAATGGTTTAGACAACTTCTAAGCATCAATTAGAAGGTGTCTATACCTTCCTTAGCCTCTCAAACACTTCCAAACCATTTTCACTCCATTTTCAAAGCTTTTAAGCTCATCACAAGCTAAAACTCAAACCAAACACTTAGCCACTCAAATAACCTTTCACATAGCTTTTATATCACATATAGAAACTATCCATAACATCCAAACACCTACCCAAAGGCCTTGAACCAGAAATCACCATTTCAAAACTCCATTAAAGAACCTTTGAACTCAAACTTTCAAAAATCAATTTCACTCGTGCGTTTTGAGGCTTTATGGTTTAGATAGCTTCTAAACATCATATAGAAGTTATCCAAACAACTGCATTTGATCTGTAACACCATTTTCATAGTGTACTCACCATAACTTTTTCAGGTTCAAGGTGATATCGTGTTCTTAGTTGCAGGCATTTTTAAGAACTTTTGAGCATTCCAAAAGCTTCCCTGAGCTCCATAGAAGCTACACTTAAGGCATTCCCAAGTCCTCTACATTGTGCTACACAAGTCCATTTTCAAAGGTATATTTTCTAAACTCGAGCTTAGTGGTAAGGGCATCAATTGTTGCATTTCTTGTTACCATTCTGTTTAGAATTATGTAAGGAAGAAAAGCCCTAACCTTTTAGGGCTTGACCACGTGTTTTGAGAGTTTAATTTAAAAATCAATTTTTAGGGTTCATACGAAAAATCCAGAAATTCTCGTGTTTGTTTAAATGTGTGTTAATTATGTGGTTGAATTTGAGGTGAAAAATGGATCAGATTGCACTTTTATTTTGTCGAATTTGGTTAAGATTCCAGAAAGTCCAAGGTCCAGCCATGGTGATGTTGTTGTTTGTCTTCGTGAGGAAGACGAAGATGGTTTGGCGCCATCTCTCTGTTTTGAAAAGCAAGTTTAAAATAAAATAAGTTGGAAGCGTGTGTTATATGACTACATCGTTCTAGCACACTTGGTAACACATGTTCCCTTAAAACTCTCATGCCTCAGGTTTGGGGTTCGAATCCCCCTCGCCCTAGACCTTTTGCATTTTATTTTTTTCATATTTTCAATGTTAGTTAAGTGTTATGTTGAACTGATTGCATCCTATAATCACTACACGCGTACATCAGGGTTGGTTAATGTTTTGAATTGCTAACTGAAGGTCATGGGTTCAAACCCCATTGTCCACATTTCCTTATTTTTTTATCACATGTTTATTTTAATTTTTCATTAAACTTCAAAAATCACTAAAAAAATAGTAGAATTAATATTTTTAATCCCTTGTTTTTTTTGTGTTTATTTAATTAGTGTATTTTAATACCATGTTAAAAAATTCCAAAAATATTTTATTTATGATTATTTATAAAAAATCAAAAACATGTTCTTTTATGTTTAAAAAATCAACTAAATATTGTTTTATTTTGATTATTTTTTTTTATAGAATTTTATGAATGTTTGTTAATATTTGTTTAGGGTTAGGTTAGAGTGTCTTTCACTTATCTATGTACCCTTAGACCATTTCTCTTAAAGAAATTGGTATTTAACAATTAAAATTAATTAAGTTTAGGTGTATGTTTCAAAACCCTAATTTCTAAAACCCTAATGTGAAAATCCCTTAGGTTTAAAACCCTAATCAAAAAATTTGCAACATGTTGATCTTTGTTTATCCATGTTTATCTTTGTACACAATTGTGGATTTTAATCCATGTCTTGTACTTAATTATTAATCTTTGTTTTTGTACATAATTGTTGATTTTCTAATCCATGCTTTGTACTTAAATGTTAAACCTTGTCTTGTACATACTTGTTAATTTTATATCCATGTGATTTGGTACTTGTTATTATTTTACTTATCTAACCCAATGTTTAATTATCACATTAACCATTCATCATTCATACATGATTTGAATCCAAGGGTTTAGATTTAAATATCCATTATCTTTGTTGATTATCATGCTCACATGTTTGTTTGCTTGTGCCACATGATATCACCCACACACTTGAGGTATTCATTGTTAATTGCTTAAGTTTGTTGTTTTGTCTAAAAGGATGGGAATGATATTGACTAAATTGTCAAGGTACTTTAATTCTTTTCCAATCTCTTTTACTTTTGTGTTAAGTAGTTTAAAGCTTTTCACTTGTTTATGGTTTAGTATTGTTAAAGCTTAACCAAACCCTTTAATTTTGAAACCTTGGTATTGAGAATAGAATTATTCCCGGTGAAACAATTCTTGATCCATTGATCTTGTTTTTTTAAACCTTGGTGTTAAGAGATGAACTATTCCCGGTGAAACTTCTCTTAACCCATTGACCTTGTATTTTAAACCTTGGTGTTAAGAGATGAACTATTCCCGGTGAAACTTTTCCTTTTGATGGGCATATTGGGGTATGACAGTGTGAGAGATTTAAAATCATCAAAAGGAAAAGTTTCTAAATTAGGGTTTCTAGGAGAAAGTCAACCCAACTTTGACTGATCATATCTCTCTCATACTTTATCAGAAATTCCCCAAACAAAGCCTATTCTCAAGGAAAATTAATTCTCTACAACTTTTATGTTGGGTCCAAAGTCAAGAAATGCACCATTTGAGATATATGAGCCAAAACATCACAGGTCCTTCTAGAAGCTCGCAAGAAGCAATTTTTTGTCATAAGCCATATCTTTAAGATAAAATCATCAAATGCAAACAAAGATACCAAAGTGACTTATAGAGGACGTCTTTAGCTTTCCAAAAAGTCCTAGAACACCTTCTTAGGATAAAAATTGAGAGAGTTATGATTGTTAGAAGTTGGCTAAAAAATCAAGAAAACCATAAAACCTTAATTGATGAAATTGAAGATTTGGGGTAATGGGTTTATGTTTATGGATCATTAACGTGACAAGGAGCATACAAGAGGCCCATGAATCAATTATTATTTATTTCTTGATTTTATTTCATTTTTATTGGAGTTTATTCATTTAATTTCAATTTAAATCAAAAAAGTCACAAATTAAATGATAAAAGATCATGTAAATCATTTTCCAAATATCTTGATTAATTCCAATCAATCTCAAGGGCTGAGAACACGTGATAAATAGGCACAAAATAGAATTGGATTTAAAATAGGAAGTTTTTATATAAAATCAAACCAAATTCTTTTTCAATAAAAGGGCTTGATTCTTTCCATAAGTGCTACCCTAATTGCTATATATATATATATATATATATATATATATATATATATATATATATATATATATATATATATGGGGACGACTCAAGTGAGAACACTTGGTTATTATGAGAAATGAGAACAATGAATCACGACCATTAGATTTGAATTTAATGGACTGGATTGGTTTCTCTTTCCATGATCCTTAATATTTATTTTAAATCAACACAGAAAGAGAAACTAATCTAGTCCATTAAAATCAAATCTAATGGTCGTGATTCATTGTTCTCATTTCTCATAATAACCAAGTGTTCTCACTTGAGTCGTCCCCTATATATATATATATATATATATATATATATATATATATATATATATATATATATATATATATATATATATACATACAATATGGTCAGACTTCACAAAGTTCAAATAATTAGGGAAAGAAGGATTTCTCAATACGGCCAACTTCAAGCAATTCCAAGCATTGGATCGTTTCCATAAAGAAGCCAGGCGCTCATTTCAATCTTTACGCAAGTCCAATACAGCTCAGAATGTTAGCGTTTGTCCTTGCCGGAGGTAAGGTTATTCAAGTTTTGAATACTGTGGTCCATGCCTTGTTAACCTATTTGTTGTGTGTAGTTATGTTCAGTAATGTATTTAGGATTGTTTGGACGTGTTACATGTGAGTTTGTGGACCTTAATCACGACCTACCATTATTAGGGCATCAAGGTCTCTCTTTTCGTCTTTGTAGCTACATGCGTTATTTTTAAAAACTAACCATTCCATTGAATTCGTAGCGTCAAGTTTAGTGGATCTGGGTGGTTTTGGTTGTCGTTTTGATGTTGTTTCGCAGACTGTAAAAAGCTTCTCGCCGGAGAAGATGAAGACTCGCCGGAGATGGAAACTCAGGGCCGGACACCTAATATAATTCACCAAGCGTGTTTCAATATAATGAACTGCACTCAGCACCATTGGTAAAAGCGCGCGTTTTGTAATGAGCGTAGGGGCTTGGGTTCGAACCCTACCCTTGGCACTCTATTTTTTGTCAATTAAATATTTGTTTTGTTTACAGATCCACTAATGTTGTCCCATGCGTGCTAACCATGCTTCTCCAATATTGGCTGTTGGATCTCCAACAAACTCATATCAGAAACACCAGAGCGCACGTACACCATGGACCCTCAAGACCGTACCACACTGGATCGAGGGCGCTGCCAGTTTTGTTGTTGGGCCGGTACCCTCCGTTTCCATTCATACCCTATGTTTGCTGAAGGCACCTCAGGTCCAATTCACTTTTTTTCTCTTCCTTATTATTTTTTTTATCTCTCCTTTTAGTTTATAATTTTTTGACTCATTTAAACTAAATTTTTTTTTTATCAAATCTAACTAATTAAAAAATCACCAAAAAATATTTTCTTTTTAGAATTTGGTTATTAAATGTTTAATTTTAGGTACAAGAATATTTTATTTTTCTTTTGATTTAAAATTAAGCTCATTAATCCAGCATTAGGTTTTCTTACATAAAATCAATTCCAAAAAACACCAATAAATAATGAATTTTAGTTAATTTGATTTAAATAAATATTTTGACTAATTTAGATATTAAGGTTAATTAGATTAATTATCAAAAATTCAATTATTTAGGATAACTTAGAACCAATTTAATAATTAATTTAGGTTTTTCACTCAAATTCCTTAACCCTAATATTTTTTTCTAATTTTAATTACTCTCGATTCTCATTCTCTCTCTCAAACTCCTATGATTGTCGCATGCATGTTTACTTACTGTTTTTATCTATTTAAAAATTTTAGAAATCGATGTATAGGTTGCAAGGATATTTTTGTAATAGCGTAGATCTATCTTTCCGCATTTTTATTTTCCGCAAATATTAAACTGCTTCGATGTATGGCTAATAGGCTTGTATGGCAAGATAACTCAATCAAACGCTAGCTAACCTAATTCAAGAATAAATAACTGAATCTAACACACGTGATTGCTGCACACACTCACCTCTAGGGTTCCGCCTCTTCTGTTGCCTTCGATCAAAATAGTCAAGTCCCTTCGAGCGTAGGGATGCCTTAGCCTATGTTGCCTTCGATTCAAAATCACCATGTCCCTCCGATTTAAAGATCATAGTCCCTTTCGATGTCGCCTTCGGTATAAATGATCTTGTCCCTCGATTAAATGGTGATGGTCCCTTCGATGGCTAAGGTATCCTTACTGGTTGCATTTATGACTATTCATATCTCATAGGACTTCCTACCCTCTTCATGTATGGATAGCCCCTATGACGATTCGATGACCCTTCGATGACCCGCACATCCAATGTATAGGACTACCTACCTTCAAATGGTATGAATAGTACTATCGCCCAAGCAAAACTTTAAAGTATGGAAAAGACCTTTCGAACTTAGGGTAGGTAGATCTTAAGTGCTTGCTCACAACAATTCAAACCAAATGCTTTTCATACCACGTTTTCTAACGTTTTCTTTTTAGACATTCTCAAAATCAAAATTGTTTTTCTAAACACACGACACCTTTCAAACATTTCAAACAAACAAGTGAGTTAAGCAAGCTAAGAGCCCGTGGATAACCATGGATGCAAAGGGTGCTTACACCTTCCCTTTGCATAACCTACCCCCCGAACTCAATCTCTTTTCAAAGAAGGTCTTTTCTGTTCTTTTATACTTTTCCTAATTGGATAAAATAAAATTCGGTGGCGACTCTTGCTCACCACAACATTATTTGCGAAATAAAATAAAAGCCAGTTCTTCCACCGTATTACACACACCCAAAAAGATTTTGGCCACTTTGGCCCCCTTCTATTTTCCTTTTAAAGAGGAACTACAGAAGCTCTGATTTCCCTATTGCACTTAAGGGATATGTAGGCCTAAGATGTGATATCTTATCGAGCTCACTTTCAAAAACTTCTCTTCTCATCCCCATCCTCTATTTCAAACAAGTTTTTCACATAGGCTTTTCACAAAAAAGAGTATTTATAAACAAAAGACAATAACACAAAAACAAAGAGGTTCCCATGGAGTACCATGTATATGAGGGGTGCTTAAAACCTTCCCCTTGTATAACAAACCCTCTGTAGCCAGAACTCTGATAAGTTTATTAGTTTTGATTTTAAAAACTTTTGTGGGTTTTATTCTCTTTTTCACCCATTCATTTTTTGAAGCAATAAAGCGCGGTGGCAACTCTGTTTAAAATGAGCTAAGTCTTTCGATGGCTTTAGTCTCACCAATTTCACCGCTACAGTTATGTCTAACACAAATTAGTTTCAAGAACAACCGTATTACTCTCATCGGCGATGTCTTGTGCAACTTAAACAACACAGAAGCATTAAGCTTCAATACCCATAGTGAATATTAGCTCAAAATCTATCTTTAGAATCTAGAAACTAATAGATAATCATCCAAGAACAAGATTTGAGGAGTTTATTTATAAAGAACCTCAAATCCTAGCACAAAGCAAAAACAAGGATAAACATCAACATTGATTTGTAATAGAGGTTTTATACAATACCATGAGCAATAAATATACATACAAACAAAGTATACTTACAAATAAACCCCAACAAATGAAGCTTACAAAGAGAAGAATGGAGAAGAAAACTAAATATTTCGCGGTGTCAATCACGAGTAAAAAGACTTCGACTCTGGATCATTCGATTATAACCTCCAAATGTTGTTTTCTAAGCTCTAACATCAAAAGAATGAAGGTGATAGAGTTGGGACTCAAAAATACCAAAACCATAACCCTATAAATGAAAAAAAAAACGTGAAAATATAGTGCTAGAAAGGGAATTTGCGCTTAGCGGTAGCAGAGCCCGCTAAGTGCACTCTACTGTAATGCGAAAAAATTCAGATTTTATTTCCGCCATAACTTGAGAACCGTAACTCCGATTTACGCACGGTCAAAAGCGTTAGAAAGCTTATTCAGTGCTTTATATTGCAATGCATAAATATCCTTGCTTGAATACCTACATAAATGAGATAAAAACAATTAAACTCAATGATATTTACATGATAATGCACGGTATACACTATAACATAAACTATACAAAATGTACACAAAAGTTGAGGTTTATTGATGAAAAACGAACGAATTAAGCCGATGAATGCTAATTATTCACACTCAAATTCACAAAAATTTAGCACTCAACAGTGTTTCAAGCTCGATTTTTAGAGAAGTACTTCCCGGAGGATGTGCGTATTAAGAAAGAGATCGATTTCCTTGAGCTGGAGCATGGGAGTATGACTGTTTATGAATATGCTGCTAAGTACAAAGAACTGGTGAAGTTTTTTCCACACTATAATAGTGTGGTTGTAGAAGGATCTAAGTGAATCAAGTTTGAGAGCGACTTGCATCCTGAAAATAAGCAAGGTATTAGGTATCAGGAAATTCACCGGTTTTTTGTGTTGGTGAATAAGTGCGTGATATATGATGAGGACAATAGGGCCTGATCAGCTCACTATAAGAGACTGATTAAGAAGAAATGGAAGGATCAAAGTCGTGGGAAATCTTATGGGAATCTGTCTGATAAGGGTAAGTAGAAGGTTAATAAAAAATCTGTAGGTGGGAAAGAGCGAAGTGGGGGAGGAACTCCAACTTACGTGAGATGTTTCAAATGTGGTGAGTATGGGACTTGTATTTTGGAGTGCAAGAGCACGACTGTGAATTTATTCAAGTGTAGAAAGACATGTCATTGAGCTTCTAAATGTAAGAGAAATACTTTAACTTGTTATAATTGTAGAGAATAAGGTCATTGTTAGTACTCATTGTCCGAAGCCAAAGAATGAGCAGTCATGAGGGAAGTTTTTGCCTTGTCTGGAGTAGAGACTGCGAAATCAGATAATCTGATTCAAAGTGTATCCTTTATTAATGATATATCTTTGATTACTATTATTGACACGGGTGCAATACAATCGTTCATATCTGTTGAGTGTGTAAAAAGATTGAATTTGTAAGTGTCTGCTATGAATGGTAGCATGAACATTGATACCCCAACTAATGGTTCAGTGACTACTTCGTTGATGTGTGTGAATTGTCCTTTGACAATTTACGGTAGAGATTTTTAAATTACCTTAGTTTATTTTCCTCTAAGTCAGCTTCATGCTATTATGGGGATGAATTGGTTGGAGTTCAACCATGTGTATATTAATTGCTTTACAAAATCGGTGAAGTCTCTTGAATCCAGGGAGAGCACGGAGTCGAGTTTCATGGTGTTCGCGTCTTTTAGAGGGGGAGCGATAAAATGATTACTGATCTACCTATTGTGTGTGAGTTTCTTAAGGTGTTCTTAGATGACATTAGTGATTTGTTGTTGGAACGTGAAGTTGAGTTTTGTATAAAATTAGTACCTGGTACTAGCCTTGTGTCGATGGAACCATATAGGATGTTTGCATTAAAGCTGAGTGAGCTAGAAAAACAGTTAGAGGAACTGCTCGAGCAGAAGTTTTTTCAATCGAGCATTTCTCCGTGGGGAGCGTCAGTGTTGTTAGTTAAGAAGAAATATGGTAACATGAGGTTCCATGTCTACCATCGACAATTGAACAAGGTTAATATCAAGATTAAGTATCCTCTTCTGAAAATTGATGATCTAATGGATTAGTTGGTCAGAGCTTTTGTATTTAGCAAGATTAATTTCCACTCGGGTTATCATCAGATTCTCGTGAAGCCATAAGATATTTTGAAGACTACATTCAGAACTCAATATGGGCATTATGAGTATTCAGTGATGTCGTTCGGAGTGTCTAATGCGCCTGGTGTGTTTATGGAGTATATAATAAGACCTTCCATATTTACTTGGATAAGTTAGTTAATATGTTCATAGACGAAATTTTGGTGTATTCTAAGATGGACGAAGAGCATCCAGGACATCTACAAGTTGTGTTGGAAGTTTTGCGAGATAAACAGTTGTATGTGAAGTTCTCCAAATATGAGTTCTGGACTTCTGGTTGAAAGAAGTGAGTTTCCTTGTTTATATAATTTTTAGTGGTGGTATCGTTTTTTATTCTTCGAAGGTTCGTGTTGTGTTACAGTGGGAGACTCTAAATTCTGTTACTGAAATCATAAGTTTTTTGGGATTTGCTGGTTATTACAGGAGGTTTATCCAAGGCTTTTCGAAGTTGGCATTGCCTTTGACTCAATTGACTTGAAAGGGTCAAGCTTTTGTGTTGAGTGTGCAATTTGAAGAGAGTTCTCAAGAACTTAAGAGGAAGTTGACAATAGTACTAGTGTTGATTTTTCCAAGTCCAATGTAATCCTTTGTTGTGTATTGTGATGCTTTAAAGATGGATTTAAGTGGTGTGATCATGCAGAATGACTAGGTGGTGGCTTATTGTTGTACCCAAATTTTTGACCACTAAGATCCCACCCTATTCCAAATATTAGGATCATAATCATTATCATTATCATCATGCATACATCATTTGCTAACCCAAAAAATTGTTGTTTGTTGCTTGTGTCCTAAGACAGGAGATTGATCAAGAGGAGGCTGAGCAAATTAGGGTTTTGAGGCCCACAAGGAATTTCATTATTCTCCCATGGTTCAAAGGGTTTATCATCAATATATAAGTCCAAGGATATCCCAATTCAAGATCAACAACTCTCAAGATCACCTGAAGCCCCAAATTAGGATTTTGACCTAATTCCGCTAGAGGGTTGACTTTTAATTAGGACATGGCTCCAAGGCTCAAACCATAGTTCAAGAGCATATAAATCAAAATTATAATTCATTCATATCATTCATTTGAAGAGGAGAGCTTGATTCATATGGAATCCACAAAACTACAATTCATTTGGAAAAAGTCAACTGTGTGAGTCAACCTTTGACTTTTGAGAAAAATGGCCAACCATGAATTTTTAAGGATTAAAATCATCATCATATGGCTATAGAAGACATTTGACCAAGAGAAATCAAGAAAATTCATCAAGAATCAAAAAGTCAACAAAAGTCCAAATTAGGGTTTTAAGTGATTTTAACCTAATTTTGGGAACTTCAAATTTTGCCTACACACTCAAAAATCTCTCAAAATGAAAGTTGTAGATCTTGATTAAACAATCAACTTTGTCTCTTCTCTACTTTTCATCAAAAATGATTATTTTCAGAGATATGGAATTTTGAAGATTATGTTCAAAAAACTTAGAAATTTTTTAAGTGTTTTCACTTGAGTTTTTCTTAACTTTGTGGTCATTTTTCTCCATGATCCCAAAGGAGTTTGAGAAAACTTTTAACAAGTGACTTGAAGTATGTAGCAAGAGCTTTCCAAAGAGATCAATAGCATGTAAATCCATCACTTAAGCTATGAGATATGATTTTGTGAAGAAGGCTCCATGAACACTTGAATTCAAGTATGAACATGAAGAAGTTATGAACCAAACTTTTTCAAATTTGAAAGATTCCTTGCTTGCAGCCTCTTTAACTTGTTCCAAGCACCATAATCAGTAGATTACACTTGCTTTTTAGCTATGATCCAAGTGTTTAAAATAGTATCCAAGTGATCATTCCATTAATGGCATAAAGGTCACACTTCCATTCTAGAAAGGGTTAATACCTATTTTGCCCCTACCATATGGGGTGTAGTTGAAAAACCCCCTGCTAAAAAAAAGTTGCAATTATTACCTTAACAAATTTTAAAAATTTTAATTTATACCTTTAGCCAGTCACATCATCCAAAATGTTGATTTGGCAGTTTTTTTTTTAAAATTTTAATGAGTTGTTATTCCACCTCATTTAATGAACATAGGTATTGACATTATTAACCTTACCTCTTACACCATTAAAACACAAATTTTTGGATGCCCTAACCCATTATTTCGTTTCATCATCTTCTTCCCCTTTCTCTAAAGCTGTTTATTTTCTACTCTTCACATCTCGTTTGGTGTTTCAATACTAGTAACATGAGTCAACCAATTTCTTCCAACTCAAGCTTATCTTCAAATGGTAGAGTAAATCTCAAATGTTGCCACAATGTCTCCATGAAATTGTTTGTTTCAAAATCGGTTGCAAATCCGGGGAGAAAATACTAGAAGTGTAAGTTTTGGGTAAAGGAGATGACTGCAACGCATTTCTTTGGGATGATGAAATATCTGGTGAAAGAGATTTTAGTGATCCGGATGTAGGTTCAGTAGAAATGTTAGGAAAATTGAGAGAGAGATTTCATTCAAGATGGAAGCCATGGAGAAAAAGATCTATGGGTTGAAAAAGAAGATGAATTATGTTTTAGTTTGGTTTATTTGTATGTGGGTTCATTTCTTACTTAGTTCATGTAAAAAATAATTTCACAGAATAGCTGTAAATTATGTTTTAATTTCCTTCTTATGTTCATGTGACAAAAAAAAAGTCAAATGAGAAGCTGTTGTAACTGCTTATGTTATATGAAGTTGTAATTTATGTTCTAATATTACTCTTATGAGCTTTATTCTTATATTACTCTTATGAGTTTTGTTTTGATAAATTAGGCCATGAAAATATGTTGGAATGATGACAGAAAATAACTTGAAAGAAGAACTAATTAAATGATACATAATTAACATCTTCAATTGATACCAAAGTGAAGTGAAAGTTAATATGTTATGATAAGCAAAGTTACAAAAATACACATTATGTGTTTAAGCAAACTATGTGTGTAACACCCGTATAATTTTAATTTTTAATTTAATTTAGAAATTGAATTAATATTAGAATCATGTTGATTTATGGAAAATAAAATTAGAAAAAAAATAAAAGTTTTAAGGCATTGGGCCAATGTATGAGGTTAGCAAGAAAGGAGGTGTGAGTTAGTAAGCCTTTTTCTAATTAAAGTTATTTTTCATAAAATAAGAAGAAATTGGGAAAAAAGAAAGAACGTGAAAGAACAGAGAAGTTGGAACACGAAGAACTGAAAGGAGAACTGTAGAGGGAGAGACCATTCAAGAACTCTTGACTAAGGTAAGGGGAGACTCTCCAATTAATCTCTATTATTGTATGATTGAATGATAATATTGATTAGGAATGTTGTTTAGATCAATAGTTCTCTGTATTCTGATTTTGCTGTTGTGTTCATCATTAGATTGAAATCTATGAATATGAATCCCTAATAAACTGAGTAGAATTAGGTTGTGATGAGTAAAATCGAATATAGAGTCTTATACTATTGATGTTAGATGAATCCTATACTGTTAAGATGGTGGAATTTCTGTTTTTAGATCCAAATCGCAGGCTGTAACAGATGGATTCGCGAGGAAGACGAATGTGTAAGTTGCAGGTTTTGGGAACTTCTGCCCATTCACGTATGATACGCGTATGGGGGGTGGTACGCGTATGGTACGCTCCCCGTTGTTCACCAAATTGCGTCCTTCTGCTGGTACGCGTATGATGAAGGGCTGGTACGCGTATGGCCTTGTGATACGCGTATGTGTGTGTGTTTTATGTGGAAATGCGATTTTGTTCACACGCATATGGTGTGTGTCTGTGGAGTTTTGGCCCTCTTGGTACGCGTATGGTACGCGTATGGCCAGTGTGAAATGCATATTTTACTGTTTGTGAACTTTGAAAGTTTGATGATGCGTAACTTTTGAACTGATGATCTATTTTGAATGATGTTTGAACCATGATGAACTGAATGAGATAATCTGTATGATTAATTGATATATGATTTAATTGAATGATGTTAATGTATATATAAACATGCTTGTGATAATGATGATGAATATGATGATGATGATGATGATGATGATGAAATGAGTATAGGATGATGTTACTCATAGAACGATGATGATAAAAGTATGTTGTATATATGTTGCATGCATTCATAACCATTTGTTGAGGGCTGAATCCTGATGATGTGGGGATTTAGTGAAGGGTATAATTCCTATTGTGTGGAATTGTACTGGCAGGGCCGTATCTTGATGAGGTTAGATTGGTAGGTGGGTTTTCCCATTGATGATGTTGGTGCCACATGCATAGTGTTAGTTTCATACACATGCATGACTTTTATAACATGATTAATGTATGTTATGTTATGACTTGATGATTTGTGATTGTGTGAATGATGAAATGTCTGAATATGAAACGATTGGGTGAACAATATAACTATGATATATTGTTGTTTATAATGCAATAACATTGGTTAATTGTGATGAGACTCGCCCTTACTTGTTGTCATTTTCAGATTGAGGATAGCGGCTTGACTTGGTGAGGATTAGCTCATAAGTCGATTTATTAGTTAGCGTCAGGTGTCATCCTTGGAGATCCCTGAAGCGTTCCAGATAGTTGCATCACTTCTGTAGCACCTCAAAGTAAGGTTTCAACCTCCATTTTCAAAGGTATTAAACTTCAACTCGAGCATGCTTGTTTTGACATCATTCTGATCAATTCTTGTTACCATTCTACTTAGAATTATGTAGGGAATAAAAGCCCTAAGGTTTTAGGGCAAGATGTTGTGTTTCTAGAATTTAATTTAAAAAATGAGTTTTGGGGTTCATCTGTATTTCTCATAAATTCTCTTGTTTAAAGATGAATAAATGTTTAATAGTTATGTGGTTAGATTCGTGGTTGGATGCTGATCATTTTGATGTCTTACTTTGTTAAAATTGATTAAGTTTTGATGAAATTCAAATTTGGCGCCATTGATGTTCATGGTTGTTGTTCAGGGAAGAAGATGAAGTCTGAAATTCCATTTAGAATACGTTTTAAAATATAATTTAATGGAGTTTTTTGCTTAACGAATTCATCATTACAGCTCAATTGGTCATGGTGTGTGTACTTAGCGTGTGTCCCAAGTGTGGGGTTCGAATCCCCCTCGCCCCAGACCTTTTTATTTCTTTTATTTTTCAATGTTTTCTAGCTTGTTTTGTATTATATTGAATTGGACTCACTCTTCTTTCACCTGTAGCACGCTGGCCTAGTGGTACGCTTTTGAGTAGTGAGTTAAAGGGCCTGGGTTCAAACCCCATCAAAGCCAAAACCTTTCTTTTTTAACACTAGTTTATTTCTTTTTACTGCAACTTTAAAAAAATCATAAAAAATAGTAAAATTAATCTTTTTTACTTGTTCTTTTTTGTGTAGTTTATTTAACTTGTATATTTTCATATCATGCTTAAAAAACTCAAAAATGTTTAATATTTTATTATTTAAAATTAATCAAAAACATGTCCTTTTATGTATTAAAAATCAACCAAAAATCAATCCTTTTTTTGAATATTTTTTCAAAGTAGCTTTGTATATTTTTGTGAATATTTGTTTAGGGTTAGGATAGTATGTCTTTGACTTCTCCATGTATCCTTAGACCAATTCTCTTTTAGGATTTGGTATTTAATCATTAAAATTAATTAGGTCTAAGTGTTAATTCTAAAACCCTAGTTTTAAACCATAAATTCAAAAACCCTAGGTTTAAAACCCTAATCCAAAAAGAAACATGTTGATGTTTGTTTGTTCATGAACTTGTTAACTTTGTGCATATACCATTTGATTTCAATCCTTGTGTTTTTGTACTTATTTTTTTATCTTAACCATTATCATTTGTACACACTTGTTGATTTTAATCATTGTGTTTTGTACTTATTATCCATTGTATTATCATTTGTATATACTTTGTTTATCTAACCCACATGCATGAGTTTCATATTAATCATCCATCATTCATTCATACATGAACCAATCCAAAGGTATAAATATCCTTGTTCATTATCATTGATGATTATTATGCTCACTTGTTTGTCCTTTTGTGACACATATCATCACACACACACACACACACACATACACACTTGAGGTATCCATTGATTGCTTAAGTTGTTTTTTTAAAAATCCAAAAGAATGAGAATGGTATTGACTTAAATTATCAAGGTACTCAAACTCTTTTCCAAATCTCTTTTATTTTTGTGTTAAAGTATTGTTAAAGCTTTTCACTTGTTTTATGGTTTTGTATTGTTAAAGCTTAACCAAACCCTTGTGTTTTCAAACCTTGGTACTAAGAGGAGAATTATTCCGGGTGAAACTAATCTTAGTCCATTGACCTTGTATTTATAAAGCTTGGTCTCTTTTATTTGGTTTTGTATTATTAAAGCTCAACCACCCTTTTTGTTTTAAAACCTTGGTACTAAGAGGAGAATTATTCCCGGTGAAACTACTCTTAGTCCATTGACCTTGTATTGTTAAAGCTAGGCCCCTTTTATTTAAAGCTTAACCCTTTTAAAAACTTGTTAAGTATTGTTAAAGCTTAACACCCAAAAAAGATTTTGGCCACTTTGGCCCCCCTTTTATTTTCCTTTTAAGAGGAACTAGAAAAGCTTTGACTTCCCTTTTCTTTAAAAGGGGCATGTAGGCCTAAGATGCGATGTCTTATCGAGCTCACTTTCAAAAAATTATTTTCCCATCCCCACCCTCTATTTAAAACAAAATCGCATATGATTTTCAAATACATGTACACAAAAGCAATAACATTTTCAAAGAGGTTCCCATAGAGTACCATGGATATGAGGGGTGCTTAAAACCTTCCCCTTGTATAACAAACCCTCCATACTCAAATCTCTGATAAGTTTATTAGTTTTGATTTTAAAAACTTCTGTGGATTTTATTCGCTCTTTTTCCCATTCCTTTTGGAAACAATAAAGCGCGATGACGACTCTATTTTAAACAAATGAGCTAAGTCTTTCTCATGGATTTAGTCTCACCAATTTCACCGCTACACTTATGCTTATAGATAGTTGAAAATAATGAGAGGAACTATCCTATGCATGATTTGGAATTGGCAGCGGTAGTTTTTGTTCTCAAGGTTTGGAGACATTATTTGTTTGGTTCCAGATTTGAAGTGTTCAGTGATCATAAGAGTTTGAAGTATCTATTTGATCAGAAGGAATTAAATATGAGGCAGAGGATATGGCTTGAATTTATGAAGGATTATAACTTTAGTTTGAGTTACCATCTGGGTAAAGCAAATGTTATAGTTGACGCTTTGAGCATAAAGTCTTTTCATATGTCGTCATTGATGGTTCAAGAATTGAAGTAAATTGAATAGTTTAGAGATCTCACTTTGGCGTGTAAAATGACCCCTAACTGTATGAAGTTGTGTGTGTTGAAGCTAACTAGTGGTGTCCTTGAAGAAAACAGAGAGGGTCAAAAGTTAGATTTGAAGTTGATTAATCATATTTTATTTATCAATTAGGATAGTGGAGGTGATTTTATAATAAAAAATAATGGTGTTATGAGATTATGTGATTGAGTTTGTGTTCCAGATGTACCAGAACTTAAGAAGAGTATTTTCGAGGAAGGTCACATGAGCGGTTTTAGTATTCACCCCGGTGCTACTAAAATCTATCAGGATTTAAAGAAGATATTTTGGTGGAGAGGAATGAAGAAAGATATTGCTACATTTTTTATGTGTGTTTGACTTGCGAGAAGTCGAAGATTGAGCATTAGAACCCATCTAGATTGATGCAACCATTGAATATTCTATAGTGGAAGTGAGATGTTATTTTTCTGGATTTCATGACGAATTTACTGAAGACTTCTAAGGGGAATGGTCCAGTTTGGGTTATGGTGTATAGATTGACGTAACCCGCTCATTTTATCACTATCAATTATTCATTATAGGAGTTAGTTAAAAACTACATTGAGAAGATCGTCAAGTTGCATGGTATCCCTTTGAGTATTGTTTCTGATAGATATTTGAGGTTTACATCGAGGTTCTAGGAGAGTTTGCAGGAAGCTTTGGGTACTAAGCTAAGGTTGAGTTCTACGTATCATCCATAGATGGATGGTTAGTCAAAAAGGAAAATTCTATCTTTATAGCATTTGATGAGAACCTGTGTTTTGGAACAGGGAGGTAACTGGGATAATTACTTACCGTTGATTGATTTTACCTACAACAAAATTTCCATTTGAGTATTAAATGGAACCAATTGAGGGGTTGTATGGAAGGAGGTGTAGAACCCCTTTATGTTGGTATGAATCAGGTGTGAGCATTGTGCTCGGACCTGAGATAGTTCAGCAAACCTCTAAGAAGACTAAGATGATTCAGGAAAAGATGAAGGCTTCACAAAATCACCAAAAGAGTTACCATGATTAGAGGAGGAAAGCACTTGAGTTCCAAGAGGGAGATCACGTGTTCATGCGAGTTACCCTGATAACTGGAATTGGTCGAGCTTTGAATTCTCAAAAGCTCATGATGTGTTTCATTGGTCCTTACCAGATTTTGAAAAGAGTGGGAAAAGTGGCTTATAGAGTTGCCTTATCATCATTTATTTCAAATTTTCATGATGTCTTTCATGTTTCTTAGTTGTAGAAATACATTCATTATCCATCTCACGTGATTCAAATGGATGATATGCAAGTTATGAAGAACTTGATTGTTGAAGCATCTCCCATGAGAGTAGATGATCGAGATGTGAAGCACTTATAGGGCAAGGAGATCGTGTTGGTTAAGGTAGTGTGGGGAGGACCATCTAGTAGAAGCATGACGTGGGAGCTAAAGAGTTAGATGAGGGAGTCCCGACTCTGTTTCTTTCAAGTAATTTTCAAGGGCAAAAATTCTATAAGTGGGGGAGAGTTGTAACATCCCGTTTTCTTTAATTTAGTTATTCAATTAAATTTTCATATTATTTGATTATTTAAATGATTTTTATATGAATTTGATTGATGATTGGTGAGTTGACATGGGTATATGATGTTTAGGGTTGGAGGAGTATAGTTCTATTTATTTAATTAAATAACTAGAATTTCGATAATAGTAAATAATGAGAACTATTATTAAATAAATGGAATTGGAGTCAAAAGGGTATTTTGGTGAATAAGGGAATAAGTGAGGGCATTGCGGGGATAACTAATTAAGGAGGATTAGGTTTCTAATAAAAACGGGGTTAGCAGAGAGCTTTTGGGGTTAGTACGCGAAAAATTGAGAGAGAGAGAGAGAGAGAGAGAGAGAGAGAGAGAGAGAGAGAGAGAGAGAGAGAGAGAGAGAGAGAGAGAGAGAGAGAGAGAGAGAGAGAGAGAGAGAGAGAGAGAGAGAGAGAGAGAGAGAGAGAGAGAGAGAGAGAGAGAGAGAGAGGCTAGGAGACCAAGGTTGAGAGAGGAAGAAGAACCCATTGTTAGATCTTAAAATTACTGCTGGAAATTTAAGGTAAGGGGGAGATCACTCTAAATATAGTGTCAATTGCATGATTGGGTAGGGAGAGGTCTTTAATCTCCATTAGGTTTTTCTCTATTTTTTACATTGATGAATGGTTAATGAGATGAATGAGATTGTTTTGATAATATGATATAATTGTTGTAAATACTATGAAAATTGTATAAATCTGTTTGTGAAGGTCGTGTCAGTTTGTATTCATATGTATGATATAGGTGTGATGAATAAAGTGTTAGAAATCATGATAAATCAATGTATTTAAATGTTATTTGATGGATAAGTGATGTTTTAATCCAAATATGTTATTTCTTTTTTGTTCCTAATTGATTTGGGTGGTTTGGAATGAAAATAAGAACTTTGGAAAGACTCATATGGCTGAAACACGTTTTTCTCATTTTTCGCAAGGTGACGTGGGTCACCCGTCTGACGACTAGGTTGTCATGGCCTTGAAGATGATGACAGGCGTCACAGGAGTAACGATTTGGGAGAAGTAAGGGATGGCGGGCGTCACCCAGGTGATGACCTGCTCATCATCATGTCAATGGGCATGTTTTGAGCTTTTGGTTCATATTTTCTGTACTACTTTGTTGTGCGATTGATGTTGACTGCGGTTGGGTAGATTTTTGTTAATTTAATTAATTAAATGAATTATTAAATTGAGCTCTTTGATGATGATATGCGGTTGTCTTGTAATAATTATGTGTTGAACGTTTAATTGAAATTGTGGTGTATAGGCCAGATATGGGGACTACTTTGTTGTTGTTGTGCAGTATTATTTACAGTTAGATGTTGGACTGTAAATAATTTGTCAAGTTGTTGTGGTTGTTGCATTATATTGTACTTGCATCATATGTTTCTGTTGTCATGAAACAAGTAAGTCACGAGTTCAGATGAGGGAACTGGTGGCTTATCCTAGACTTAGATGAGGGGCAACGGGTTTAGATGTTGGGACCCCGGCTCATATGAAGAACCTTTGTTGAGTTGGTACCACGTGCATGAGTTGGGTTGTTTTTGCAAAAAGGCATTGAAAATAAGTTGCTTGGTTGTGCAATTGAGTTGTTTCAGTTAATGTAACTGATTTGTGTTGTTAGCTATAAATTATGTTGTTATATTCACATGCAAAAAGTTGTGTAAATCGGATGTGAATGATATGTATGAAAGATGATGTTTTCTTTTAGGCTACCCTTGCATTTCTTTTGCACCATTATATATTTTGTGTGTATTATCACCTTTTTGTTGTTTGTGGTGTGTTGTGTTGCTTCTTGGGGTACAGATAAGTAGGTAAATGAGTAGTTGCTTTAGAGCTGAAAGATGGCATTGAGTCTATTCTTCCTTTTTCTATTTTAT
Source organism: Vicia villosa (assembly GCF_029867415.1). Classification (NCBI taxonomy): domain Eukaryota; kingdom Viridiplantae; phylum Streptophyta; class Magnoliopsida; order Fabales; family Fabaceae; genus Vicia; species Vicia villosa. The sequence continues at coordinate 110,314,038 of NC_081180.1, read as the reverse complement.
GCGTGTTTAGATTCTCGTTGCTCCTATCTGTACCACTGGGTGAGGGAACGTTTATGAATTATTTTTATTGTTATTTTGAATTGTTGTTGCGAGAGTCGGATGTTATAACTCCAAATATTTATGCGTTGTTTTATGTTGCATGCATTTTTCCATAACTAAGTTTTATCTTAAAAAAAGAGTTATTATGAGCTTAATTGATGGTTGTGTTATTTTATATGATTAATTCCACTGCAATGAACCTATGTAAAGGTGAGCATGTGATGACAGGTGTTTAAGATATAATATGTTTTATTTAAACTGTGTTATGAAGCAGGTTTTTGATTGTGTTTGTGTGACACCATATGTGAATAGTTATTTACATTCGTATTATAATGTGTCGGGGTTTTATGGTGTTATATATTCCATGCTAATGCTATCATTCCTATCATAAATATTAGTGTTGGATCTTGTTTGTTGTACACCATACTATTGCTTTAGTAACTTGACATAGTTGTTGCTCTATCGTAGTTGAGTTATAAATTTAACAATCATTATGTTAATGATGAAGTTGATCACTTGGGATTAGTGATTGATAGAAAGTGAGATGGGTTCTCATATTTAGGGAGAGTCCTAAATAGAAAGTCTCTAGGATTAGGAAAAGGCATTGAACATCATGGGATTGGTGTTTCTATATGACTAATTGTATAAGTTTGAAGTACTGAATTTCCTTTCTTGGGTAGATTGCCCTCCAAACGTAGGTGTGGTTTCACCGAACCGGGTTACCAATCTCTTGTGTTATTTTATTGCTTTCAACATTGTGTTAGTGTTGTTGTTGTTTTGATGTCATACTAGTTTAACAAGTTAGACTAGTTGTCTCAACATCGTGTCCAATATTTGTCCCCTCAGGAGCAGAATTACACATGCCAATGGAGATGCGAGAAGGCAACTTGTTCTTAAGGCAATTGGTTCTACCCTCAAAGCAAGGAAAGCCACAACTCAGTTGGGAGGGGTCATATCATATATTCCAGAAGCTCCCTCATGGAGCCTATAAGTTGCAAGTGTTGTACCCCAATTTTTGACCCTGAGATCTCACCGCATTTTTCATTGAGCACCAAGAGTGTGATCATCATACTCATTATTTAATCATTCATAATCATTCATCATTTACTAACCAAAAATATACAAAAAAAAAGTATGTTTGCTTGTTACTTGTTTCCCAAGGTAGGTGACTGATCAATGTGCTCAAGCAAATTAGGGTTTTGAGGCTCACAAGGTGACTCAATCTTTCTCATGTACTCAAGTGATTCCTCTCATTAATATTCAAGCCCAAGTATGGTTCAATTCAAGGTCAACAACTTTCAAATTCATCTGGTACACAATTAAGGTCTTTGACCTAATTCTCTAGGAAGTTGACTTTTGGTCAAAGCATGGTTCCATGGCTCAAATCATGATTCAAGGATCTCCAATGCCTCATTATAATCCACTCATAACATCCATTGGACTAGAAGAGCTTGATTCCACTAATGCTTAGAAGAAATCAATTCATATGGACAAAGTCAACTGTTCAATATCACCTTTGACTTTTGAGGAATTTGGTCAACCATGGACTTTTAAATAACAAAATCATGAATATATGATTATTGAAGTAATTTGATCAAGAAAAATCAAGAAAATCATTCAAAGATCCAAAACTCAACAATTAGGGTTTTGACTTTTTCATGAAGAAATACATGTTTTGTACTCCACTTTGAAAGGCCATAACATCCTCAATACTTGGCCATATTTTGTGCTCCAAAGCCTAATTTGAAGAAAAAGTCAAAATCTACAACTTTGTCATTGTGAGCAGTTTTCCAAGTGAATATATTTTAAGTTACGAAGCCATGAAGTTGTCTACTTTTTCTCCAACATTTAGAAAATTTTCAAGACAGCATTGTTCCTTAAAAATGTCCAACTTTGAGGCCACTTTTCATTATGATCCTTTGAGAATTTGAAGAAACACCATACATGAAAGTTGTATAGGATGTTTAGGGCATTTCAACAAAATACTAGAACTTCTCCATAGCATTTGTGAGCTAGGAGATTCAAAGAGATGAACTTAGGGTTTCATTCTTGAATTACAAGTCAATTTTATGAAGAACTAAGTTGCAACCTTGAATCAAAGCTACATAATATTTGTTTAAGGACCCTCTTGCTTGTAAATATCCCTCTAATCAGAAGATTTCACATTCTTTTGAGCCATTACCCAATTGTTTTGATCACTGCCCATTGAATCATTCCATTTCAAGCAGAAAGCCATGACTTCCATTTTGGAAAAGTGACTTTAATCACTAACAACTCTTGCATTGAGCCTCTACATTTTTTGATTTGCACCAAAAGCAACACAAATCCAACAAGAAACCATCTAAATTTCGGAAGAGCCTCCCTAAGTTATGATTAAAGCATTGCAAGTACCATTGGAACCATGATTTTCAAGTTAACTTCACCATGAAGCAAAGTCACATAACTTGAGTTTGAAGCAACCATATGATCAAATCCCCCCCCCCCCACGAACCAAAGTTGTTTCCTATAAATAGAGGCATTTGGTTCTTAAACAAAACACACAAAAATTCTCAAAGTCAATACCTCACTTGTAATCTCCATTTTGTCACTTTGCATAAGCTTGCAAATTTTGAGCTCCTCTCAAAATATTTGCAAACCAACCATCCAAAAAGTTTCTAAACATTATTTAGAAGTTTTTCATCACCCATACTCATCATAAAAACACCTCCAATTCAAAATCACTCCCAAAACCACCATTGTTGCACTTTTGAGCTTTGAACACCAAACTAGCAACCTGCTCGGGCATTTTCCATTTTATCACTTCACAAAGCTTCCATACTTCAAACATAACTCATCCATGTCCCTATTACACAACTGTAACACCATCTTCATCATTTCCCAAACTAAAAAACATAGCCCTGCACATTGAGGTGGTTAGAGATATTCATTGAGTTTCAAAGCCAAGTAGGAGTTGGAATAAACTCAGGAGGATCCAAGGAAGCTATCCAGATCATCATTTCACTTTCATAAGTCCATTAATCCAGGTTTCGATTTCCAATTTCAGAGGTAATTTATTCAAACTTGAACTCCCTCATTTCTACATCCTTTTTAATAAAGCTCGATTCTATTATGTTCAGAATCATGTGAGGATCAAAAGCCCTCTGCATGTGTTTATTTATGCTTTGTATACATCATTTAATTTGATGTTTAAAATTTAGGGTTCGTGTATTTTTTTGAAAAATTAGGGCACTACAGTTTGAATAAATTTATGAATGATATATGGTTAGAATCCTGATTAAATTCTGAGCAACTTTCGTGTTTACACTTTCCAAAATGATTGAGTTTTGAACATGCTTGATTTCTTAAAATCCACGAGCAAGAGGTTGAAGATGAAGTTCAACTAAACTTAGAACATGTCTTTAATTATATATTTATAAGTGTATATGGTTATCAATGATGGCGCGTTGGTCTAGTGGTTAGGTTTTAGCTTAGTAACCATTAGGGAGTGGGTTAAACACCCATTGGCAGCATTCCTATATTTTTATCACTATTTTTATTGTTTTTCCTTACAAATTGGATTAACAAATTAACCAATCAAATCAACTTATTTTTGTCTAATTTTGTGTACACCTTGTTTATGTGACATATTTTTATACCATATTTTAAAGGGATAATAGCTATTTTGCCCCCTGCCATATGGGCGAGGTTTGAAAAACGCCCCTGTAAAAAAAAATATTTGGATTCGTCCCCTAACATATGAAGATTCCCCTGTTTTACCCCTTCAAGAAATTTAATATTCAAAATTATTGACGTGGCAACCATTTTTTTATTTTTTTAAATTATTTATAATGACGTGGCATGCTTAGTTGGAATTTTTTATTATTTTTAATAATTTTTAATTCCATGTGGCATGTTTTATTATTATTTAATTATTTGTTTGTTAAAATGTCAAATATTAAAGCCAAAATTTTGTCTCCCATGGGTATTGAACCCATGACCTATTAATTACAAGGGGACACTGTTGCACCCCAAAATTTGCCCATCTAATTATTCTTAATTGGCTTACATATCTCATTCATTTGCATTTTTGGGTCATCAATAAAATCACGCATTCGTTAATAATTTGAAGATTGAGGATCTTGGGTGTAAGGACTCCTTTATGGCTCTTAATAACTGTTCATATGCTGAATAAAAGTCATTCTCTGACTCTATTTATCTGATTCTATCTATCACCAATTTAAGGGGTTCATACAATTGTTTGAGGCACAAGAAACGAACCCTAGTTTGTGCGGTAAGGCTATAATGAGTCCATTTATCTTTTGGTGCTTCAAACCAAAGTCTCATATATATCCAGTTTGCTTCAAATACAAAATATCATGGATTTTAGATTTGATCAAGACATTAAGTATTGAATTTGAATTTAATTATTATGGAGCACAAGCTTGATTCAAAGGTCTTCATTCAAGATTTATACTAATATGATTCAAGAAAATTCTATCCAACTCCTTTTCATCCCATTCAAAACTCCATACAAGTTTCACATACAAGATTTGCTCATAGTTGGCCTCTTAAGATTCATCATTATCATTACAAGCTTCACCCACCTCAAAGTTCAAACAAAATAACGATACATGTTCATACAATGCCATGGTCCAAGTCATATTACAAAAAAAATACACATCTAGAAATCTAAACCTCATGCTACTACATTGCTTCTATACATGAAATCATTTATTCCTAAATCTTCAAATCACTGCTCCAAACTTCACTTTATAATCTATGACCATTCTTAAAAGTGTGTTGCCAACATCAATTTCTAACCTCACTTCACAACAGTACTTCAGTTAACCTGCAATCAAATCAGAACATACGTCATTATCAAAAAAAATATATCAAAGTCACAATACACATACATGTTCACATCATTCTGCAGAAGAACAAATTCAAGTGATGCAATCCATTCATAATGTTAAACCAAATACTACTAACCAAGATCAGTTCAAGGCAAAGCATGAAGGAAACCAAATGTATATTTAATTCTGTCCAAAACCAATCAGCCAGCATAACCACAAAACAGAGCCACAGCAGAAAAGAATTATAACTACCCCTAACATCTCTAACCACAGAGAATTTTAACCTATAACAGATTTTCAACCATGCTCCTAACTATTTCTAACCTCCAATCTATTTCTAAACCAGTCCATAACAGTTCCTAGTACTTCTAACAGTTACAACAGAATTCTAACCTCTCCCTAATTTCTCTAACTGATTTAACCACCTCTAACAACCTTGTAACTTACTAACAACCCTAACTAACTTCCCAAAGTCAGTTACAAAAGCCTAACAGAACTAACAGAATTGATATCACAATTGTAACAGAAAATCAGAGATAAGAACTAACCTTCAGAAATGAGATTCTCCCTCTCTATATAACAGAGCTTCATCACTGATTCAGAGCTCTCTCGGTTCATTCTTCACCATTCCCTTTTCATCTTCCACTCCATTCTCTTCCTTCGCTCTTCATACCTCACAACCACTTCCATTCATCCAGATCATTCTCTCAGACCTCACCATTTCTTCACCTCATCTTCATCCTCTCTTCAACTCACCTCCATTGATTCAACAGAGCATCATCTTAATGCTACTTCACCACCTTCAATCTCCATTGATAACCTGCAGAAAAATCACAATCAGCAAAACGAAAATCCATCACACAGTATCCGGATTCATCCAATCTCAAGAACTCACCACAATTCTGCAGAACTCGCCATCATCTCCCTCAATTCAATCTACCATAATCCTCAACAACAACTATCATTCAACAATCTTGATTCTTCAATTGTGGCTCAATCTTCATCAAGCAAAATCATCATCTTCGCTTTACCTTCAACCACAACGACATTATTTTCACCTCGGCTTCTTATCGAGTCCTCGACATCATCAGTCACCTTCACGCTTCGTCGACTCCGCAAATAACAAGACCGCAACGTGTTCGAAGAAGAAGAAAGACCGAAGTGAAATCGGAGAGGGAAGCAAGAAGAGATCGGAAGCGAGAAGGAGAAACTGAGGCGAAGAAGCCTTGCCGGAGATAGGTGGATCGCGCCGTCGATTGCCTCGCCGCCGCTTGCTTTAGAGAGACGAACGGAGCAGCAAATCGGAGAGGAGCTTCCATCTGGCGCCGTCGCTGTTTCACGTTCGTGAGAGGGAGAGGAGAAGTAAGCTGAAGCATCACATTTGGTGAACCCTAATCCCTTTGTTTATTCAATTTCCATTAACATTTCCTTTTAATGTAATTAATTGGATAATTGGTATGGATTGCTGAATTAAGCTTGATTATGGTAATTAATATAAAATCATGTGAATAATCAAAACTTTTAATTAACATAACAGCTTAATTGACTTTAGTGGAGAGAGTTATTAGATGTGAATAAGGCTTAATTGACATAAAATCTGGAAATGAATCATCTGGGCCACGAAGTGCTAACCTCACCCCCATGTGAGCCCACAAAAAACGCCATTTTGGCATGCTGTGACAAAAACAATTCTGATGGGCTCAGTCTTCTGGGCCCTGCGCCCCTTTTGGTTTATCACCATATAATTCATTTTACACCCCCCAGTTCCATGTTATTTTTGATCAATGAATTTAGTTTTAATTAGTTTTTTGTTATTTCTTTTAAGCAATAAGAATACTAATTTTCTTTTAGACTTTAATACGATTTTTGACATAGAAAAAGAAGAATAAAAATATTAGTTTTTAGGCTATTTGTTTTTAGTCTTTTTACTTGTTGTAATTCAATTTCTTTCACAAAAATCAATATAAAAAATAGTACTATTTTACTTCATTTTTGTACTATATTTCTGACTTGCTATTTCATGCTTGTGTGTAATTTTGTATCATTGTTTACATTGTTATTTACTTGTATTTTTACATGAAATTTCGATCTCTGCTTATGCTTATATTTTCATGCCGCTTTTTGCTCCTAACCATTAGGTAGAAACCATGACAACTTTAGGAATTAGAGGTTCCCTTCATATTAGGCTAGTTTTCATCTTAGGCTAGTTTTGTTTATTTTCCTTTTCAACTTTAAAACACTTAACAAAGGAAGAGGCGAATCACATTAAAAGTGGGAGAGAAACGAGTGGGATTTATTCCTTAATCTGTTTCTCGAACACTTAGTGAGAGAGAAATGAGTGGGATCCATTCCCTAATCTGTTTCTCGATCACTACAAAGAGAAATGAGTGGGATTCATTCCCTAATCTGTTTCTCGATTATTAGAGAAATGAGTGGGATTCATTCCCTAATCTGTTTCTCTATCCATGTAGAGAAATGAGTGGGATTCATTCCCTAATCTGTTTCTTTGACATCATACATTCTATGTGATTCAACTCGCAGATTAAAATCCCTTAAAAATCACCAACCAAAAACGTCTAAAACATCTAATAAAGGCTCAGACCTAAACAAAGTAATGAAGTGGTGCGAAACCTTGTATTGGGTTTTGTTCATCATGGAATTACATCTAAAAGACACAAACCAAATTTCTTTCTCTTGCCTCCGAGGCACTCTTTCTCTTGCCTTCAGGGCATTCTTCCTCCTAATCGGACACGTTATTTCCGCTCCATTCCCAGCTTAAGACTCCAGAGGTCGAGCAGCGGAGTGCGAATGTAACTGTTCAACTAAAAAACACAAAAACAAACAAAAAATAAAGAGCCGAACTACGGCGCTCTGATTCCTGAAAAGGATACGTAGGCATCAAGTCGCGGGGCTTGAACGAGCACAACTATTTATAAACCTTATTTTCCCCGTGTTTCTTTTCTTTCATTTGCATGCATTCCCTTAGCAATTAAGCTTTAGATTTATACACCCTTAGAATAGAACAAACATAGGTGGATACCATCGAGTACGATGGGCGTGAGGGGTGCTAGTACCTTCCCCTTGCGTAACCGACTCCCGTACCTTATCTCTGGTCGAAAGACCTCGTTCTTATCCTTATTATAGGTTTTCTGATATTCCTTTCCCTTATGGGATAAATATATTGGTGGCGACTCTGTTCATCATTTTCGCGAGCGTGCGACAGCTGGCGACTCTGCTGGGGATCTAGCTTAGTCGATCCTAGCTTGTGTTTGCTTTCTTTTCTTTGGGTGTTCATCTATTGATTTATTGCTTTATTGCTTTACCGCTTTATTGCTTTATTTCTTTATGCCTTGCATATCATGACTATTTATTGCTCGCATATCATGTTTATTTTCTCGCATCCTGGACTATATTATGGGTCCCCGTGGGGGCCACATATTTTCTCTGTTTGCAGGTTGGGTTGTTTCTATGAGGTAAAAGGCCCAGTACCCAGGCCAGAGTGATACTTAGGCTACCTAGGACAGAGTGGATAGTCATGACGCCAACAGAATGTCAGGTTCTGTTGATTGCGATCATGAGACCCACGACCAGTTGAGGTTCAAATGGGATACCATTGTTGGCATGTATTTGCAACAATGATGGTGTCTCAAGAGAACTGTTAACGCTGGTGACCTTTTGACCTACCTTGTACTAGATCATACCTGTGAGAGGGGTTGGGAAATTTTGTTTTGCAGGAAAACATGCCTCCATCCTACCCCATGCCCATTCAGACTATCCATCATAATCAACGTCGAACCTCTGAATCTGGAGGGTTCGACCTTATGTGACTTATGCAAAGGTTATCTATCTTGAATCAACGTCGAACCTCTAAATCTGGAGGATTCGACCATCTTTGACTTATACAGAAGTTCTACATCAGTTATCTATCAGAATCAATCAACGTCGAACCTCTGAATCTGGAGGGTTCGACCATCTTTGACTTATGCACCGCCTATTTATCCAGAAAGCAACGTCGAACCTCTGAATCTGGAGGATTCGACCATACCTTATTGACCATGAGAAGTTGTTATCCAAGAGGCCTTGATCCTTGATCTTGATTTATGATACATTTGCATCTTCATTAACATTTTTGCATTCATGCATGTGCATCCATGGTTATCAAGACTCTTAACACTCTTCCTCTCCATCAGATCAGTCAAGACGATTCCTCCACACCGATATCTGACAAGAGCTCACAGAAGAAGAATCATGGAGAACTATGAACAAGATCAAGCTGCCATTAGAGAAGAGATGGATCAAATGAAAACTAAGGTCGATGCTATCCTGGAAGCTATCCAAGCCTTGCGAACTGAAAGGGTTCCTGCTGCACAAGAGATTCCCGTTGTTGGTAACCAAGCTGCTGCTAGCCAACTTGAGGTCGTTCCACCTTCTTCTACTCCATTTGAGTTCCAAGCAAGGACTAATGCTACTCTTGGGATGCCATTCAACTTCATGACTGTTGATACCCTTGGAGCTTCAAACCAAGGAGGGTCCATGCCCTTAACCTCGGGAGTGCCAACCACGAATGGGCCTGTTTTCTCATTTCCTATTCCACCTTCTCAAACAGAGATTCCTATTCCTGCTTTCTGTGGTACTCGTTCTGCTAATCCAGAAATGCAAACAATACCAACTGTTGAAAGAGCTCGACCCGTTGAGAAATCTGCTGAGAAGTACAAAATCCTTGAGGAAAGAATTCGAGCCATTGAAGGATTTACTGCCTATGGGATGGATGCTGAGGATATGTGTCTAGTTCCTAATCTGGTTGTCCCTCCTAAGTTCAAGACTCCCGACTTCCAGAAGTACAAGGGCTTGAGCTGTCCGAAGAGCCATATCATCATGTATTGTCGTAAGATGGCTTCTCACATCCACAACGACTCATTGCTCATTCACTGCTTCCAAGATAGCTTGTCTGGGGCATCTCTGAACTGGTATATGAATCTGGAGCGTAATAGAATCCGATCTTGGAAGGATTTGTCTGATGCTTTCCTCAAGCAATATCAGTATAACATTGACATGGCACCAACTAGGTTGCAACTTCAGAATCAAGTGCAAAGAACCAATGAGACATTCAAGGAGTATGCTCAAAGGTGGAGAGAAATGGCTGCTCAAGTTAATCCACCACTTTCTGAATCCGAACTGGTTGACATGTTCATGAACACTCTTCAAGGACATTACTATGAGAGAATGGTTGGTAGTGTTTCTTCTGGTTTCTCCGATCTAGTCAGGATTGGTGAAAGAATTGAGAATGGTTTGAAAATTGGTAAGATCCAGAATCCCGCCAATGCTGCTGCTTCAAACCAATATGGGTACAAGAAACCTCAGGGTAACTTTGTCAAGAAGAAAGAAGGCGAGACCAGTGCCACCTATGCTCAAGATCAAGCTCCTTGCTATCAAGTGGCCGCCACCGCCCCTCAAGCTTATGTGGCACCTGTTGGTCAACAACCTTGGGTCCCTTATCAACAATATGTCCAACAACAAGGTTATCAGCAGAGACAAGGTCAACAGAGGCAGAATAGGCCTAAAAGGGTGTATGATCGTGTACCAATGACCTATAGCCAACTTCTCGCCGCCTTGCTTGATCAAAAACTGATTCAATTAGCTGAAGCGAGGCCTCCTCCTGATCCTCTCCCTCCAAATTACAAGATTAATGCCAAGTGTGAATTCCACTCTGGAGGATCTGGTCACACCACTGAAGAGTGCAGAGTTCTCAAAGACAAGGTTCAGGATCTGCTTGATGCAAAGGAGATTACATTCACACCTGCGGCACCTAATGTGGTCAACAATCCCATGCCACCTCATAATGGAGCTTCCACCAGTGGAACATGAAGACTTTTATGTTTGTCAGAAAACATTTCATTTGCATTAGAATAAGGCCAAACTTGCCATTGTATAGATTTCTTTAGTGTTTTCAATTGTACTACTTCTGTTGTTATCAAGTACTATCCATTGTAAGAAACTCATTCTGTTTGAATAAATAAAAATGTAATATACATGTTTTTCTCAAATCATTTCATCTTTGTCATTATGTTCATTGATACTTCACTCATTTGTCTTAAGCAACTAAAAAAGGAGAATGATGAAAATCAAAAACACATGAATCACTAATTGTATGCTTTTGGAACAAAAATCCTGCTGACGATGTACAGGCATTGTTTCAATTCCTAAACACCGGAGTTATAAGGGAGTGAAACCTTCGTAAACCCCTTTGAGCCTAAGGAGGAGTAGTTTCTTTTCAAAAATGCAAAACCCTCAATTTTTACCAGGGGCAGGGTAGTCTTCAGTTAGTGCGACCGAGCGCTCAACTTTCAGATATTCCATCAGAGGATCAATCATATTCTATCTTTCACAACAAAGAAGAAGAGCACAATCCACAATGGATGTCTCTCATTCACTGAGAAGAAGGCAGTCACAACCTTTCCATCAAGTCAATCACAAAAGTCATACAACTTGTTCCCGAACGAGACAAAAAGGAAAAAAAGAAAGTTATGGATCATGATCAAAAGAAAAAAAGAAAGAAACAATAGCCCGCTAAGTCAAAAAGAAAGAAAACAAAAAGCTTTGAAGCAAATGACTTAGGCAAAAATTAGGGCATATCCCGCTGGACAACAAAAACCAAAATCAAAAGAAACTTTTTGTCCAGGCAAAATTAGGGAAAGCAAAAGACAAAACAAAAGAAGAAAATCCTCCAAGGGACAAGTTGTTGTGACCATCAACAAAAAGCACCAAAGGGTGGCTGCCACCTCCATCAAAATCACAAAGGATCCTCATCCATCACAATCCTTCCTGAAAGGAGAGTACTTGTGTCAAACTAACTGAATGTAGGACTGGAGAACATCACGAAGAAGGGGTGGGTTAAGTAGAACTTGAGCCTTTATCCTTTGTTTCTTAAACCGTGAACCCGACCACGTTACAACCCTCAAAAGTCCTAATTGAAGCAGGGTTCGTTCCGAAAGCATACAAACTGTAAAATCATGTCAAACTGACTCCTAATGTTGCTGTGTCACTTGTGTTAGTATCAGTACAACATTTTGACAAATAAAACTTTTCTTTTGAGATTAACATGTGCATTGCATTCTCATTATCTTTCAAAACAGAATTGTCTCTAATCTGAAAAGTAAGTACTTGATACCAAGGAAAGTTCAACGTTGAAATTCCACCGAGTAATCTTACAAGGGCAACGTTTGGTCATCCACCGAGCAAATATCTCTAACATCCATTTGGTGGAAGAGTTCCTTTCAATCTGGGGCATTCATTCTACGATCTACACTGGGGGCAGACCATTACAAATCTCCATGATTCAGGCATCATCAGAATTCTATTTCAAAGAGATCTTACAAGCTGGGGCAAGCTAGTGACAATTCTTTCTTCCATCCCCAAGCAAGTGTCAGATATCAAGACAAGTGTCGAGGAGTCAAACTAAACACCTCACCTTCACAAGTGTTGTCCTTCAAGCAATAACCTTCCACAAGGGCATACTCCATCCACTCCTGGTATCTTGGAGACAAATCATTCCATTCATAATCATACCATCATCATGCATATCATTGCATTTTCATTATCATTTCACTCGCATGATCCAATCATCGATAAAACAGGGGCATCCACCCTACCTTGAATCTCAAGCACAGTGTCAGAACTCCACTTAATATATTCCTCACACAAAGCAGAAACCCTGAACAATCCATCAGTACACCGCATATAGAAATCATTGCATCGCATCTTCAGAAGTGCATAAAATTAATCAAACATTTGCATATGAAGCATAAGCCAGGTTACTCATCAGATGAGGTCCCTACAAAGCATTCAATTGATATTCCATTGGATCACTCAGAGTTACCATTGTGGTGTCATCTCCCATAGTCAATCATGGTCATCTTTCTTCAACCCAGAGTTGATGTTTTTGTGTTCAACCCAGAGTTGATTTTCCTTTCATTTTTAGCCCCGAGTTAATTATCTTTTCCTTTTCCCACTCAACCCAGAGTTGACGGTTATCTTTTGTCTTTTCCCACGCAACCCAGAGTTGACGGTTATCTTTTGTCTCTTCCCATTCAACCCAGAGTTGATGGTTATCCTTTGTTCAATCCAGAATTGATTATCATTTCCAATCAACCCAGAGTTGACGGTTATCTTTTATTCAACCCAGAGTTGACGGTTATCCCTTGTTCAATCCAGAATTGATTTCTTCTTTTCCACTCAACCCAGAGTTGACGGTTATCCCTTGTTCAATCCAGAATTGATTATCTTTCTTTCCCACTCAACCCAGAGTTGACGGTTACCTTCTTTCTTTCCCACTCAACCCAGAGTTGACGGTTATCTTTTATTCAACCCAGAGTTGATCCTTGTCTTTCTTTCCCACTGAACCCAGAGTTGACGGTTATCTCTTGTCTTTTCCCGCTCAACCCAGAGTTGACGTTTATCTTTTATCCGACCCAGAGTCGATCCCTTGTCTTTCCCCACTCAACTCAGAGTTGATGGTTATCCCTTATCCTTTTTCCCTCTCAACCCAGAGTTGATGGTTACCCTTTATTCAATTCAGAATTGACTCTTTCTTTCCCACTCAACCCAGAGTTGACGGTTACCTTCTGTCTCTCCCATTCAACCCAGAGTTGATGGTTATTCCTAATTGATCATCTTTCCTCTTTCAACCCAGAGTTGAATTACCTTCTCTCAACCCAGAGTTGATGTCTACCCATTGTCTTGAACCCAGAGTTGATTTCCCTTTATCCTTCAACCCAGAGTTGACCCGCGTTTATTTTTCAACCCAGAGTTGACGTTTATTTCATTTCTAACCCAGAGTTGAATTACTTTCTCTCAACCCAGAGTTGATGTCTATCTCTTGTTTTCAACCCAGAGTTGATGTTCTTACTTTCTATCTCAACCCAGAGTTGATGCCTATATCTTGTCCCATTAATACTGACTTCCCTTTCTATTCTCAACCCAGAGTTGATGTTTACATACTTCCCTTTCTATTCTCAACCCAGAGTTGATGTTTACATCTTGTCCAACCCAGAGTTGACTTCCCTTTGTTCTTCGACCCAGAGTCGACCCACTTTTCTTTTTCAACCTAGAGTTGATATGAGTTCATTTCTAACCCAGAGTTATTTCAATCAATCCAGAATTGATACAATCTTTTTCAGTGGAGTTGACACCATTCCTTCCCCAGTGGATCCTATCTTATCTCTCATCAGGCAAATTTTCAGGCTCTCTTGGTATTTAATCTTCTTCAACCTTGAATGATCGAAAGGCTAGCGCCAATCTTACCTTCAGGTTTAAGACGATTAAATAGGGGCAGCTGTTGCACCCCAAAATTTGCCCATCTAATTATTCTTAATTGGCTTACATATCTCATTCATTTGCATTTTTGGGTCATCAATAAAATCACGCATTCGTTAATAATTTGAAGATTGAGGATCTTGGGTGTAAGGACTCCTTTATGGCTCTTAATAACTGTTCATATGCTGAATAAAAGTCATTCTCTGACTCTATTTATCTGATTCTATCTATCACCAATTTAAGGGGTTCATACAATTGTTTGAGGCACAAGAAACGAACCCTAGTTTGTGCGGTAAGGCTATAATGAGTCCATTTATCTTTTGGTGCTTCAAACCAAAGTCTCATATATATCCAGTTTGCTTCAAATACAAAATATCATGGATTTTAGATTTGATCAAGACATTAAGTATTGAATTTGAATTTAATTATTATGGAGCACAAGCTTGATTCAAAGGTCTTCATTCAAGATTTATACTAATATGATTCAAGAAAATTCTATCCAACTCCTTTTCATCCCATTCAAAACTCCATACAAGTTTCACATACAAGATTTGCTCATAGTTGGCCTCTTAAGATTCATCATTATCATTACAAGCTTCACCCACCTCAAAGTTCAAACAAAATAACGATACATGTTCATACAATGCCATGGTCCAAGTCATATTACAAAAAAAATACACATCTAGAAATCTAAACCTCATGCTACTACATTGCTTCTATACATGAAATCATTTATTCCTAAATCTTCAAATCACTGCTCCAAACTTCACTTTATAATCTATGACCATTCTTAAAAGTGTGTTGCCAACATCAATTTCTAACCTCACTTCACAACAGTACTTCAGTTAACCTGCAATCAAATCAGAACATACGTCATTATCAAAAAAAATATATCAAAGTCACAATACACATACATGTTCACATCATTCTGCAGAAGAACAAATTCAAGTGATGCAATCCATTCATAATGTTAAACCAAATACTACTAACCAAGATCAGTTCAAGGCAAAGCATGAAGGAAACCAAATGTATATTTAATTCTGTCCAAAACCAATCAGCCAGCATAACCACAAAACAGAGCCACAGCAGAAAAGAATTATAACTACCCCTAACATCTCTAACCACAGAGAATTTTAACCTATAACAGATTTTCAACCATGCTCCTAACTATTTCTAACCTCCAATCTATTTCTAAACCAGTCCATAACAGTTCCTAGTACTTCTAACAGTTACAACAGAATTCTAACCTCTCCCTAATTTCTCTAACTGATTTAACCACCTCTAACAACCTTGTAACTTACTAACAACCCTAACTAACTTCCCAAAGTCAGTTACAAAAGCCTAACAGAACTAACAGAATTGATATCACAATTGTAACAGAAAATCAGAGATAAGAACTAACCTTCAGAAATGAGATTCTCCCTCTCTATATAACAGAGCTTCATCACTGATTCAGAGCTCTCTCGGTTCATTCTTCACCATTCCCTTTTCATCTTCCACTCCATTCTCTTCCTTCGCTCTTCATACCTCACAACCACTTCCATTCATCCAGATCATTCTCTCAGACCTCACCATTTCTTCACCTCATCTTCATCCTCTCTTCAACTCACCTCCATTGATTCAACAGAGCATCATCTTAATGCTACTTCACCACCTTCAATCTCCATTGATAACCTGCAGAAAAATCACAATCAGCAAAACGAAAATCCATCACACAGTATCCAGATTCATCCAATCTCAAGAACTCACCACAATTCTGCAGAACTCGCCATCATCTCCCTCAATTCAATCTACCATAATCCTCAACAACAACTATCATTCAACAATCTTGATTCTTCAATTGTGGCTCAATCTTCATCAAGCAAAATCATCATCTTCGCTTTACCTTCAACCACAACGACATTATTTTCACCTCGGCTTCTTATCGAGTCCTCGACATCATCAGTCACCTTCACGCTTCGTCGACTCCGCAAATAACAAGACCGCAACGTGTTCGAAGAAGAAGAAAGACCGAAGTGAAATCGGAGAGGGAAGCAAGAAGAGATCGGAAGCGAGAAGGAGAAACTGAGGCGAAGAAGCCTTGCCGGAGATAGGTGGATCGCGCCGTCGATTGCCTCGCCGCCGCTTGCTTTAGAGAGACGAACGGAGCAGCAAATCGGAGAGGAGCTTCCATCTGGCGCCGTCGCTGTTTCACGTTCGTGAGAGGGAGAGGAGAAGTAAGCTGAAGCATCACATTTGGTGAACCCTAATCCCTTTGTTTATTCAATTTCCATTAACATTTCCTTTTAATGTAATTAATTGGATAATTGGTATGGATTGCTGAATTAAGCTTGATTATGGTAATTAATATAAAATCATGTGAATAATCAAAACTTTTAATTAACATAACAGCTTAATTGACTTTAGTGGAGAGAGTTATTAGATGTGAATAAGGCTTAATTGACATAAAATCTGGAAATGAATCATCTGGGCCACGAAGTGCTAACCTCACCCCCATGTGAGCCCACAAAAAACGCCATTTTGGCATGCTGTGACAAAAACAATTCTGATGGGCTCAGTCTTCTGGGCCCTGCGCCCCTTTTGGTTTATCACCATATAATTCATTTTACACCCCCCAGTTCCATGTTATTTTTGATCAATGAATTTAGTTTTAATTAGTTTTTTGTTATTTCTTTTAAGCAATAAGAATACTAATTTTCTTTTAGACTTTAATACGATTTTTGACATAGAAAAAGAAGAATAAAAATATTAGTTTTTAGGCTATTTGTTTTTAGTCTTTTTACTTGTTGTAATTCAATTTCTTTCACAAAAATCAATATAAAAAATAGTACTATTTTACTTCATTTTTGTACTATATTTCTGACTTGCTATTTCATGCTTGTGTGTAATTTTGTATCATTGTTTACATTGTTATTTACTTGTATTTTTACATGAAATTTCGATCTCTGCTTATGCTTATATTTTCATGCCGCTTTTTGCTCCTAACCATTAGGTAGAAACCATGACAACTTTAGGAATTAGAGGTTCCCTTCATATTAGGCTAGTTTTCATCTTAGGCTAGTTTTGTTTATTTTCCTTTTCAACTTTAAAACACTTAACAAAGGAAGAGGCGAATCACATTAAAAGTGGGAGAGAAACGAGTGGGATTTATTCCTTAATCTGTTTCTCGAACACTTAGTGAGAGAGAAATGAGTGGGATCCATTCCCTAATCTGTTTCTCGATCACTACAAAGAGAAATGAGTGGGATTCATTCCCTAATCTGTTTCTCGATTATTAGAGAAATGAGTGGGATTCATTCCCTAATCTGTTTCTCTATCCATGTAGAGAAATGAGTGGGATTCATTCCCTAATCTGTTTCTTTGACATCATACATTCTATGTGATTCAACTCGCAGATTAAAATCCCTTAAAAATCACCAACCAAAAACGTCTAAAACATCTAATAAAGGCTCAGACCTAAACAAAGTAATGAAGTGGTGCGAAACCTTGTATTGGGTTTTGTTCATCATGGAATTACATCTAAAAGACACAAACCAAATTTCTTTCTCTTGCCTCCGAGGCACTCTTTCTCTTGCCTTCAGGGCATTCTTCCTCCTAATCGGACACGTTATTTCCGCTCCATTCCCAGCTTAAGACTCCAGAGGTCGAGCAGCGGAGTGCGAATGTAACTGTTCAACTAAAAAACACAAAAACAAACAAAAAATAAAGAGCCGAACTACGGCGCTCTGATTCCTGAAAAGGATACGTAGGCATCAAGTCGCGGGGCTTGAACGAGCACAACTATTTATAAACCTTATTTTCCCCGTGTTTCTTTTCTTTCATTTGCATGCATTCCCTTAGCAATTAAGCTTTAGATTTATACACCCTTAGAATAGAACAAACATAGGTGGATACCATCGAGTACGATGGGCGTGAGGGGTGCTAGTACCTTCCCCTTGCGTAACCGACTCCCGTACCTTATCTCTGGTCGAAAGACCTCGTTCTTATCCTTATTATAGGTTTTCTGATATTCCTTTCCCTTATGGGATAAATATATTGGTGGCGACTCTGTTCATCATTTTCGCGAGCGTGCGACAAACACCACCAACCACTACCCTACTTTGCTTTTGTTGTTCTATTCTTACTTTAAGTTGTTATATTATAGTAATTTCTGAAAATATGTTTATTAAATATTTATTTAGGTTCTTATATTTTGATATATGTTTTAATATTATTGTTAATCAATGATAATGTTTTATTAACCAGTATATTAGTGTTAATATATTTATTTAGGTTATGATTTTTTATTATATGTTTTATTATTATTATTATTATTAACTAATAATGTTTTATTAATTAATATATTAACATTAATATATTACATGAATTGCATATTTACCGTTAATATTTAAAATATTGTAACATAAATATTTAAAAATTAATAAATATCATTGATATTTAAAAATGTTAATATTTAAATAACTTTAATTATTTAAATTATTAATTGAAAATAACGTTAATAAATTAGTTTAAACTAGTTTATTACATTAGTTTAAAACGTACATTATTTTTTTAAAACATAGCCTATGAAACATGATTAACAGTATATTTTAAAACATAGCTTATAAAATATGACTAAATTAATTTGGTTCAGTATTTTTTAAATTAGTTTATAAAACATAGCCTATAAAACATGACTAAATTAAATTAGTTTATGTAATTAAAACTAAATTAAACAAATTTAAATTAAAACTAAATTAATTTATATTTTAGAATTTAATTAATTTTAACAGTAAAATAAATATTAATTATAATAGTATTAATTAATAACAATGTTAACTAATAATTATAATATAACTATTATATTTTAACTGATATATTTTATAATTTAATTAAAATAAATATATAATTAGATAAATATATTAACGTTAATATTTGACAAAAGTAAAATAGAACAACAAAAGTAACTGATAATATTTGATAAAAGTAGATAAATATAACTAGTTTATTATAATATAACTACTTAAAGTAAGAATAGAACAACAAAATCAAAGTAGCCTAGTGGTTGGTGGTGTCCCCTTGTAATTAATAGATCATGGGTTCAATACCCATGGTAGACAAAATTTTGGCTTTAATATTTGACATTTTAACAAACAAATAATTAAATAATAATAAAACATGCCACATGGAATTAAAATAAATAATAAATAAATAAATATTCCAACTAAGCCTGCCACGTCATTAAAAATTATTAAAAATAATAAAAAATTCCAACTAAGCATGCCACGTCATTATAAATAATTTAAAAAAATAAAAAAATGGTTGCCACGTCAATAATTTTGAATATTAAATTTCTTGAAGGGGTAAAACAGGGGAATCTTCATATGTTAGGGAGCGAATCCAAATTTTTTTTTTTACAGGGGCATTTTTCAAACCTCGCCTATATGGCAGGGGGCAAAATAGCTATTATCCCTATTTTAAAATCCCAAAAAATATTTTTATTTGATCATGTTTAAATCAAGTCAAAAGTAATGCCTTTTAAGCTTTTTAAAGGCCTTCAATTTAAATGTTCTCAAATGAGTTCTCACTAAATGACTTGTACATATTTACGTGAAGTAATTAGGGTTAAGATAAGTCAATCTTAAAAAAAAAAACGTGATCCCTTAGTTGATTCACCTAGGGTTTTGTTTATTTCAACTTTTAAAATGATTAGGTTATGATTAGGTTTAGGTTAGTGTACATATAATCAAAACCAAAATCTTGTGATCCCTATAATCTTTTGATCCTAATACTATGTTGATATTAACTTGATTTCCATGATCTCTTCTTGTTTACCCACTTGTGCATATACTTGTTAATTTACATCCTTGTACATTCATGTTTTGGTTATGTTATTATATATATATATATATATATATATATATATATATATATATATATATATATATATATATATATATATATATATATATATATATATATATATATATATATATATATATATATATATATATATATATATATATATATATTATCCACTAACCCCATATGCATGAGATATTTATCCATCCATCATCACATCATAGTCATACATAACTGATATGATCTCAAGGTATGTCATCCCTTTTATTCATAATACCTTTTATACTTGAGTTTATACATTGATATCTTGGTTTATACTCACTCTTTTAATTGTATCCATGATGCACATAACATATCGGACACACCACTTGAGATACTCACCCTTAATGCTTGCTTGATATGTATGATTCCTCATTGTTGCTAAAATCCAAAGGAATAAGAATGGTATTGATCGGTGCATTTTGATGTACATTCCTCTATGTTTATACTTATACATTTCCACTGTTTGATTTTCTTAATTTCATATTTTATATTGTTTTTATATTTTAGTTTGTTTTTATTGTTATTTGATTTTCGTATTTAATTTTCAGCTTTAGCATTATGCACGGAAACAATCATAACTGGAGTTTCGGGAATCCGATCGACACGTTCTAATAATCTTCGAAAAGCTAAGAGAAAGAGATACAACTTTTATGTTGAAGTTGAAGTCAGATTCAGAGCGTATATTTTCCAGAATTTCGTTGGAAGCTGTAGCATTAGTTTTATTTAGTTTTGGGTCGGGATTATGTTTGTTTGACCCGGTTGGGTTATGACCCAAATTCTTCTTTTCTCCCTTTTAGCTAGGCATCCGCTACTGTTCACTTAGTTACGTCTTTACTTTTCACGAAATAATTTTGAAAGCTTTGTACGAATGATGAGGAACTAATCCCCGAAGACAATTTCTGCTAGTTACGGTTTCCAATACTTTGAGGCTTTTAATCTTTAATTCAATTTCTTTTCCCTATCGATATTAATCTATATGTCTTCTTTTCCAAAAAGTGGGACCAAAGTCTAGCCGAAGAGACTTAACTTAACGTCTTATTTAAGGGCTTGATAGAAGTCCCGCCTTAGAGGTCCAGTTCCTCACTAGAGGTAGATGAAGTCTTATCATCCAAGCTCAACATAACATCATTTGAGAGACTAAGCGTCCCATCAAACAAGCTTATTTAAACTCCCCACTTGAGGGACAATGAGTTTCCTCGGGAGGGATCCAACAAAAAGTCTCTCCCAATTGGCGCAAGTAAAATCTAGCCTAAGAGACTTTACTTAAAGTCTTGTCTAAGCGATTGATAGAAGGCCCTTCCGAGAGGTCTAGTGTCTCGCTTGAGGGACTTGAAGTCTCATCATTTAGACCCAATATAACCTCGCTTGAGGGACTTGAAGTCTCATCATCTAAGCTCAATTAACCTCACCTGAGGGACTAAGAGTCCCATTGATCAAGCTTTTTTAAACTCCCCAACTGAGGGACTTTGAGTTTCCTTGGGCAGAATCCAACATAAATTCTCGCCCAAGAGACGTGGCCAAAGTGTTGGGTGAGAATATATACAACAAATGGTCTAAGGGGTAAATAGACCTCCCAAGTTAAAAATTTGTTTAAAAAGGTTTTTATGAAAGTTTCAAAAATTGAGTTTATTTTGCTTGGCGGAAGTAAATTTTTTGTAAAAGAGATTATGCTTATCGAATGAAAGATTCAAAAATGTACTTACCTAGTTTACAATATATCAAGTTGGATTCTTGAATTACACCTAATGAATAAACTAATAATATTGCAAAATCGTTCAATTCCACAATGTCATACCCCAAAATTTGCCCACCATATTCATATATTCAAATTATTTCAAAATTAGATTTTTTTAATAAAATTTTGAGGTCATTCACATAATCACATTGATGTCTTGAATTTTATAAATATTCGATTTAAAGTCTATTTTAAAATATAATAATTTACTCTTAAATTATTTATATTTTAATAAATAGCAAAAAAAATTCCCATGCTTCATACACTTTCAATTGGCTTTTATTTCCAGCAATTAATATAGCGCAATTGATAAGGAGGTAAGGCTTGCAAGTACAAAGTCTCAGGTTCGAATCCCACTTCTAACACTTTTTTCTTTTATTTGTTTCTAACTATAGTTTTAATTTTATTTTCATTTATATTAAAAAATCACAAAAAAATCATTTTTTATCATTTTATTTTTAATTTTCGTATTAATTAATAGGCATTTTTTAAAATAAGCAATTTTAACTTTTTATGCATTTTTAGTCAAAAAAATCATCAAAAAACATAAAATATTCAAAAATTCCAAAAAAAAAAAGTTTTTAATCTTATTTGTCCTATTTTTAGCACTTTTTATAACTTAGGGAACAAGTCAATCTTATTAAATTAGTTTGATTTAATTTTTTATTAGAATTAAAACAAATTGATTTTTGGGCTTTGATTTGGTCCATAGTTTTACTATAATTATTTTTCTTCTAACCTAATTCATGATGATAAATAGGACTAACAATTCTAACCCTAGGGCCGACTCTCTCTCTCTCTCTTCTCACAAACACAAAAAGTATTTTCTCCTATTTCTCCTTCTTCAGGGTTGCAATTCCGATTGCAGCACAGTAATAAATTTTTCAGCCTATCAGTCGAATTTTGAAACTACTGTTTCGATTTGCTCCGAATTTTTTCCAGAAGCTCAAAATCGCAAATTCCTCTTTTTTCTATTTTATTTGATTTGATTTCTAATCTCATATTTTCAAAAAAATCTAAAAAAAATTGTAGTTTCGTGTTCTTATTTTATTTGATTTATAATCAGGTTTTTATATATTTTTTATTTTATTTTAACCACTTTTCTATTTTTCCATTTGTTTTCTTAACTGTAACATTGTGTTGGTTTATGAACAGGTTTTCTATGGATTGACCAAGTGGATGGTACCCCAATTGCTTTTTTGGCCAAATCAAGGTTATTCGTAATTTTGTCCATAATTTAATTTGCTAAATCCCAATTCTTTTCTTGTGATATTATTATTGCTATTACTAATATTCTTATTCTTATTATTATTTTATTTTTGCAGGTACCTCATTTGGCCAAAGGGGAGCAGGTGTCAATTCTTCCTTACACTTATTTGTTTACTTCATTGCCCTTGAAAACCTTGGTAAAATCTCTTTTTTAACCATTAACCCTAAAATATATATAACACGTAGATGTTGCCCATTTTCATGAATTAGGGTTAGGGTTTTATCACATTTTTTATTTTTAGGCTAATAATTATTTTTAGGCAAATAATTATTTTTTGGCTAATTAATTTATTTTTAGGCTAATTAATTTATTTTTAGGCTAATTAATTTATTTTTAGGTTAATAATTATTTTTGGCTAATTAATTTATTTTTAGGCTAATAATTATTTTTAGGCTAATTAATTTAATTTTAGGTTTGTTAGCCTTGTTTTCAAAAAACCTTTTTGTTGCCTTTTCGCTCTCCTTTCAATTTTATCCTGCTTTTATTGCTTTTATTTTCGCGCCCAATTCTTCCTCTATATTGTAACTGCCCCAAAGCCTTGTAATAAATAGGGGTTTCTATTATTTTGCCTCTATTCATCTGCAGGTGTTTATTGTAATAGATTTAGGTTTTTAATTTCCGCCTTTACTTTCTTGCTTTTATTTTTCTGCCTTACATGTGTTTATTGTAATAGCGTAGGAACTTTTAATTCTGTCTTTATTTTTTATTTTTAACTGCGTGGTTAGTAATCCTAGGGAGTGCAAGCCTTGTTAAAATTAACTTAGTATCACTCTAATTAAAAGATAAAATATCTGAACTTAACCATCTGATTGTGCCCCACACACACCTTTAGGGTAACCTCTTTTGTTGCCTGTTGCCTGTTGCCTTTCAATATTAAAATAGTCAAGTACCTCGAATTCGAGGATACCTAAAGCAAATGTTACTCTCAGTTCATCATCATAAGATCATAGTCCCTTCGAAGTTGCCTACGATAAAAAGTGATCTTGTCCATCGATGTTGCCTCGGTAAATGATGATTTGTCACAATTGCTAAGGTATCCTCGTTGGTTGCCTAAAGAATAATGACTATTCTATCCTTCCCTAAAGACTACCTACCCTCTATATGGTAGGGACAGTTTTATGGCGAACGATAACTCCGATGACCCTTTTTAAATCCAATGAAAGGACTACATGCCCTCTTTATGGTATGGATAGCCCTTTCAAACAGAAAAACTTAAAGATCAGAAATTTTAAAATGTAAGGTAGTTGCTACTAATTGCTTTCTCTAAATTCAAAATCTTTTTCACACTCTCTTTTCAAATACTTTCAAACAAGGCTACGCTTATTTACAAGCTAAAATCCTTAAACAAAGTTTTTACTATTCACACACTACACTTAAAACATTTTGAAAGCAAACAAAGTGATCTAAGCAATTAAGAGCCCATGGATAACCATGGTTACAATGGGTACTTACATCTTCCCTTTGTATAACCTACCCCCCGAACTCAAAGTCTTTTAAATGGTTTTTTCTGTTCTTTTAGCCTTTCTTATTGGTTAAAATAAAAGTCGGTGGCGACTCTTGCTATCCGCAACATTTCAAAAACTCAGTTCTCCCACTGTATTACACACAAGAAGTATCATCTAATGATTTTCAATCACACACAAGATTCTACAATCAAAGTCTTCAAGTTTAATCCATAATTAGACAAGGTTGAATTACCAATTATAACAAAACCTACAACTTATGCAATAAATCACTACCAACAGAAAATCCTGGAAACGTGCAATTCAAGAAAGCAATAATAAAACCTAATCATGTGATCAACTACAAAAATAAACGAGTGCATGAGAGAGAGGAAAGAGTACACCAGGATTTAAAGTGTATTGACACCTTCATCCTCGATTTATGCTTAATCCACTCTAAAATGGTTACCCATTGAAAATTCATTGGTCTTGCAATATAATTTGTAACTAAATTAAAAGAGTTCGTACAATCACTAGTCCAAAAAGTTGTTGAATTTTTTTTCTAGATCAAGACTAGTACACAGTTCCATGAACTGAACTCTATGTGAAATCTTTACTCAAATTCGCTTCTCGAATCGTCCAGCCCTAAAACTTGCTCCTAAGTCTCTATCTGCGACAATTTCCACACAATTCTGCTAGTATCTTGAGCGTTGGTCTGTCCAAAGATCGAGAAGAAATCATATCCTGTCTATAGTCTTCCACACAACACTATCAATGTCAACCTGGAGAGAAAAATCTCCTTTTTCACTTGAATTGTCAGAACCAGTCACAACACCACACACTCTTGCAAGCCTCTGAAACCTTTAACAAATCTTCAAAGAAACAATAAAGTCAAATTGAATCTCCTTAATCAATCATGAATCTTTCAAGCTAATTTTCATATCCATGCAACAATGGAAAAAGAATGAGATAGAAGATGAAAGAAATTGTTTGCAAGCGTTCAAGAAATATTCAAAACTCTTTTAAAAATGAGAGAACAAGTGGTTGGCGAGTTTTAAAATCATTAATGGAAGTGTATGTTTTCAAACATTGTTAAAGGCTTTAGAAAGGAAAATGATTAATAGGTGCTGGAGATGAAACACAAAAAATGGTGAAACATAATGTTAAATTCAAGTTAAGAACACTAGGTTATTTAAGTTAAGTGGAAAAGTAATATGGAATAAGATCTACACTTAAATAGAAACCCATTTTGTTGTGATTTGAGTCAAGCACATAACATGACTCGACTCAAGCAAGTTGTGATTCGAGTCATGTGCAAGTCATGATTTGACTCAAAATTGGCAAAGGGTAAAGGAAACTTCGTGATTTGACTCATGTTAAAGTTGTGACTTGACTCATAGATTGACTGATTGGAATCACATGTAACTTGTGATTCGACTCACAAGCTCACATATATTTATGTTTCTCTCGGTTCATTTTATTCAACTCAAGGGATTGTATGATTCGAATCACATGTCCAAAATCTCAAAATTTGAAGTTTTCGAAGATATTTTAAGATTTTACTTGTGACATGACTTGAACCAATATTAATTGTGGTTGTTTTTCCAAAAACTCGACTAACTGAATTAAAGCATAATGTCCATACTCAAATACGAACAGTTTGAATTATGCATTCTAAAATATAGATCCAAAAAATGATCCTTATGAAGGTTGAGAAAACACTTAGAAGAGGGGTTGAATAAGTGGTTCTTTAAAAACTTGATGAAGGAAAGATAGACAAAACACATTTATTTTTATCTTGGTTCACCTTCTCAATAAGGCTACCTCCAGTCCACCCTCAACAAGGTGATTTGCCTCTCATTAGAGGTCTTAATCCACTATAATTAGAACCTGATTACACTTGCACGACCAACTGCCGTGACTCACAATACAATGCACGATCCAAACTGCTGGTGACTAACAACCCTGTACAAACCAACTGTTTGTGACTAACCAACTTCTAAGACTCAACTAGTGTTAGGAGTGAATTAATGGTAATTTCATGTGTTAAATTAACTACCTTTTGAGCTAAAAGTGAATAGATCTTGTGAATTTTACGGATTTTATAGTTAGAATTGAACTTTTGTGGTTTGATGTTAATTGTAGAACAAATTGCATCACTTTGGGTGTTAATTGTGCAGATATTGAAGCTAAGAGGCAAAGACTAGGAAACACGCTGGCGAAAAGCTCTAGAGAGGAAGAATCACAAAGAAGAAAGAAGAATTAAAGGGCGAGCCGCGCCAATAAAGGTGCGAGATGCGCGAAACCCTTCTGTTTGGGTTCGCGCCGCGCCATTACGTGCCGAGGCGCGGTGGCTGCTTTACAAAGTTAAAATATTATAAATAGAAGCCCTAGGCCTCATAAGAAAGGGTCTTTGGTGAGCGAAATTAGGAGAGCATTCTGAGTTTGCAGTCAAGAACAACAATTGAAGGCCAAATCTTTACCAATCGAAGATATTCCATTGATGATGATGAATCCAACTATTAATTCTTGTGTGTTCTTCATGTCTATGGAGAGCTAAATTCCTCGTGTTGAGTTTAAGGTAGTAGTTAACCTATGAATATACAATGCCATTAATTATTTCCTATGAACAATTGTTTGAATTTATTATCAATAAGAAACCTTGTTTTTACTTTACACCATTGTCGAATCTTTGATCGAAAGAAAGGATTTTAACTTTTGCCCTAGGTTACTATATTGATTCAATCCCAATTTGCAGAGATGGAATTGAGATTGAGTTTTCATAATTATCGTTCCTTATTACTGTTATCGATATTGATATTTGGAGAGATCGAATCTCATACCGGTAAAAGTCTATCTAATTTGATTTGCAGACATGGAATCATATTTGAGGATAAGTGAAGATAGTAATTCAAAAGATTGTTCAATTGTGAATTAATTGATAAATTGTATAGGAGTAGGTTGATGAACCCTAAAGCTCAACATATTTCCTTAATCGTTAACAAACGTTCATTATTTGCATTTACATTATTGTTTACATTTGATAGTACTATAATCATAAAACAAATCAAATTAACTTTTCTCACTCAAAATAATCAACTATAGAACGGCAGTGATATTAAACCAATCCCTGTGGATACGATATATTACCGAAAATATTTACCCACAAATACTTTCAACTTGTCCTAGACTTCCGACCCAACTGGTCTCTCAAGGACTCAGTTACCACGTAACTTCTACTGACAGTGTGAAGTATTGCTTCTAGAAAGCTGTAATCACAACTGTGATATTTCACTACGATTAAGTACAAAGTAATGAACTCAGAATATGAATATGAGAGTTTTTGCTTCAAAGAGTTTTTCTTCACACTTGATGATATTTCAGAGTTGCAGGTTCTTGTGTGTTATTTCTTGTTTTCTTCTATATCTTGTATATTTCTTCAAACGATCATGAGTGTGTATATATATATATATATATATATATATATATATATATATATATATAGCTTCAGAATTCTTGACTGTTATCTTCAACACTTGTACGCAACATTAAATGGTTTGCGTGTTGTCTTTGCTTTTGTTTTCTCCAAGGGTTTGCATGTGGATAACTTCTTCAATCAACCTTGGGACTTGCACTTTTGGAGTGTTGCAGCCGTTTTACTAATGATTATGTTTTTAACGGCATTAATTTGAATCATTCCTTATGATCTTCTATTCAGCCTTGTTCTTCAACTTCTATTATGGATGTGTTCACAATATTTTGGTGCAGTATCAGAAGTTGCTTTCAATGGTATTAATTTTGAATCATTCCTTATGATCTTTTGTTCAGCCTTGTTCTTCAACTTCTGTTGTAAGTATGTTTGCAGCGTTCTGGTGCAGTATCAGAAGTTACCTTATGACTTGAGTTTCATTTCTCCACCTTCTCATAAGTGCCAAGTTTTGATTGCTGGTACTGGTACATCTTGTGAAATTAGAAAAGTATGATTAAAGTACCATGTTTGATTTATACAAAATTTGTTTGCTTGTTATCATCAAAACACTAAATTATGATTAGAACCAAACTATGTTCTAACACCTTAAAGTCACTCAATTGAATAGGAGACTCAAATAGGAAACTATAATGAAAGTAAAGCTTAAGAGACAAGAAAAAAAACCATATTGAGGTCTCTCATTAATGTATCAAAGACATGCAACCTCGCGAAGTATAGCCCAAGAGACTTAACTTAAAGTCTTGTCTAAGGACTTGATAGAAGTCCTGCCCGAGAGGTCCAACGCCTTGCCTGAGGGACTTGAAGTCTCATCAACTAGGATTAATAAAACATTTCCTGAGGGACTGAAAGTCCCATCAAATAGGATTATCTAAACTTCCTCCTGAGGGACTTGGAGTTTCCTCGGGAATGATCCAACATTAAGTCTTTCCCAAGGCGTGACCAAAGTCTAATCTTTCATACCCTAATGTTTGACCCCCCTGATATGTCACATCATACAACATCTCAACTAATCCATCAACTCAAAACAGATACTTAGAGCAGTCACTTGTTCACCAAGTACTCAGATTAGGGTTTTGAGCCTATTAGGGACTAAAATCGGGGCTTTCACTTAGGAAGACTCATAAATATTAAAAGCATGATCCAAAGATCTAAATCATATTCAAATTATTCCTATATCAATATCCAATGCAAGATGCACTTCAATCTAAGTTCAATAGGTCCCAATTTCATTTGGCCCATAATTAGAGTTTTTGGCCTAATTCACCTAAGGAGTTGACTTTTGACCAGGACAAGATCCCATGGGTCCAATCATGACTCAAGGACCTCTAATGCTTCAATATAATCCACTCACATCATTCATTTAAACAGAAGAGCTTGATTCATTTGAAATCTCCAAGAATGCAATTCATGTGGAAAAAGTCAACTGTATAAGTTAGACTTTGACTTTTGAGAAATTTGGTCAACCATGGACTTTTGAAGATAAAAATCATCAACATATGATTATTAAAGTCATTTTATCAAGAAAAATCAAGAAAATCAACCAAGAATCAAAAGGCCAACAAAAGTCAAAGTTAGAAAATTCAAAGACTTAGAAAAATTCTAAGTGTTTTCAAGTGTTTTTGTCATAACTTCATGGACAAGTAACTTACAATTTCAAGTATGCAACTGAAAAATCTTCCAACATGAAAGTTGTAGATCTTGACCCATTGAACAACTTTTTCACATATAAAGTTTTCTCAAAAAATCAACCATTTAAGAGATATGGGCCCATGAAGTTCCTTCCAAAAGCACTTAATTTTTTCACCAACTTCCAAGACTTTTTTCTCCAAGATACCAGATGAATCATTCCAAGACCTTAACAAGATATTTGACATCATCTAAGCTTTCCAAAGAGTCATAAATTATCTCTTGATTCAATTTGAGCAAGGAGTTATGCATGGTGGAAGTAAGGCACTTAAAGTTGGATTTTAGACATAACCAACTTTGCATTTTGCCAATTTTGTGCAAGTACCTCTCCAAATTGACGCATCTACGTTCAAATAATATTATAAGGGATCAAGTAGAATCAATTGCATCATTGTATCAAATTGGCCAAGTACAAGAATTTTCAATTTCCATGTGATTATGTAATGATTACAAAATGGAATTTATGGCAAAATGGTGATCAAAGGAATCTTTCCAAAGCCAATTTGATGCCTCTACACATTAGAAATGATCTATAAGATCAGATCAAATTAAGGGCTTGGGCTTGGAGCAAGTGGAATAAAAAAAGCCATCATTGCATTATGAGATATTTCACATTTTCTTCACTCCTAAGCTTCACTCAAAATGATCTCACTATGCTTACCTCACTCTCTTACTATCTCAGTCCAATTGCCTATAAATAGATAGCTCATTCTCATTCCAAATCACACCAAAGCAGCTTGAGTTCTTGCTTTCTCCTTCTCTCTCTTTCACTCATGGATTTCAAAAGATCTCTTGGCAAGAAAAAGTGAATTCTTCAGACCAACGCTTCTCCCTTGAAAGTGGGTATTCTAACACTTCATATGCACTATGTGGAAGTGACCCAAGTCCTCTTTCCAGCTCTGTAACTCCAGGATCACCATATCCACTTTCAACTTGGAGCTTGAGAAGTTGGGGTCCGGTTGAAGGTTTTAATAGGTGCCAAGCCAATTTGATCCCATCAATATCTTCCTCGAGGTATAAGGAAGCTATCCAGATGCTCACGTCACTTCTCTAGCAGCTGAATAACCATCCTCCATTTTCACTTCAAGCTCTTGCAAGAGGAATCGAGTAGAGCAATTCAGAGTGATTCAAGGTGAACAGTCAATCTTTTGGGCCTCTTGATTTTTAAAGAGTATAAGACCCAACCCTTTTTTTTCTTTTCAAATAAACATCCTTCATATATTTCATCTATTTTTCATAAACAGTCAATCTTTTAGGCCTCTTGATTTTTTAAAGAGTGTAAGACCCAACCCTTTTTTATTTCAATTTTTAAATACATACAGTTCAATTTCAAATACAATTGGACACCTCCTTGAGTATAAGCCCCATCCGTTGTAAATATTTGTTTGTTTTAAAACCTTGTTTTCTGTAAAACTTCTCATCATCTTTTTAATCTCTGGTACTAAGAGGAGCATTATTCCTGGTGAAACTGCTCTTATACCTTTGGGCCTCTCTTCTGAGTTATAAGCCCCAAACTTTCTCTTATGTCTATTTTCATTTGTTTTTCAAAACAAAACTCTGGTATTAAGAGGAGCATTATTCTTGGTGAAATTTCTCTTAGACCTTTGGGCCTCTCTTCTGAGTTATAAGCCTCAAACTTCTCTTCTTCTTTTTCAAACTCCAAACTGTTTTTAATCAAACTTCAAACTATTTTCAAATTAAAAATTTCAATTGTTTCAAAAAAAAATCTTATCTATTTTCAATTCAAAACTTATGGGCATCTCCTTGAGTATAAGTCCCATCCTCTGTAAATATTTCATTGGGCTTCTCCTTTAGTATAAGTCTCATCCCTTCTTTCTCATCTCAGATTCTGGACCTCTATTACAGTATAAGACCCAACACCTTTTTGTTCATACAGTAAATAAATATTTTGGGCTTCTCCTTGAGTTATAAGACTCAACACCTTTCTCTTTTCAATAAAACACTCCATTGTTTTCATCAAAACATTCAACTATTAATAAGGCTCTATACACACATCAGTATTGGGCCTCCTCTTTAAACTGTGAGTTTTTATGGCTTTATTTACTACTTTAATACCTTGCCACATATAAACTATATACACACACACACACACACACACACACACACACACACACACAGATATATATATATATATATATATATATATATATATATATATATATATATATATATATATATATATATATTGTAGGACTATGACCAGGATTGAGGATTACTTCTCGGGGAAGCCTCTCCTAATTAGACAACATAGATTCCTGCCACAAGATGAATTATTCTCGGTGAAACATCTTGAAACCCTTAGATCAAACAATAGGGCACACCCACCTGAAGAGGATTTATTCCCGATAAAACCTCTTACCCCATTTTCTTAGAGCCAAATTAGGTAAGCCAACATATCTTTCTCTTGTGCTTTAACAAAGACCCTCAATGACCCTCGATTAGCCTCCTCTTTGGATCACAACACAAGGACCTACATGCTTCTTATAAGCCTTTAGCTTCCTTTTGAGCTTGTATACAAGGACCCATCAGGTTTCTTATAAACATAGGACAGGTCTTTAGTCACCTCTTAGCTAACCCTTGTGAAAAATTCTGCTCTTCAATCCAAACATCCAATTACACAAGTGTTTCTCAATATCTATATTGAGTCAACCCCTTGGAATGAGAGACATGGACAGTCTCTGTCACCCATATTAACTTCCAGCAGTCAAAGGATTCAAACCTCTGGATCTTTCCTCAACTAAGTCAGCCTTAATCTTGGGCTTTAAACAAGACATAAAAAACGTTCTTCCAACAGTCAAAAGGATTCAAGTCTCTAGATTTTTCCCCAGTAGAGTTAGCCTCAATCTTGGGCTTTGTAGAAGACACCAAAACAAACTGCCACACAATATTTCAAATATACTCCCCAGTTGAGTCAGCTTTAATCTTGGGCTTTAAACAAGAAGTACTCACATACTCCCCTCAAATAGGGGTGTGCATGGATTAATAACCAAACCAAATTGAATTATATATATGGTTTGGTTTGGATCATAAAACTATTTTATTAAAATCGGTTTATTTTATTAAAACCAGTTTATATATGGATTGGTTCAGTTCTAAACCGGTTTTTTACAAAAACCAGTTTTTAAAAAAATACTGGTTTTAAACTGGTTTCTCTCAAAACCATTTATTTATTTTATTTAAAAAATTAATTTTGCAAAAAAAATTAGTTTTAAAACAGGTTTTATAAAAAAAAACAATCAGTTTTAAAATCAAGTTCAAAATCATTTCTTGATGGTTGTTGATTTTGAAGTTTTTATTGGATACTAAAAACTTGTTTGAATATAATATTTTACAAATGTGTTTTTAAAAACTCTTCACAAATTTTCAGTTTTTAAAAGCAAAAAACTGAAATGGCTAAATTGTGTTTTGATTTTTACTTTTCAGTTTTTAAAAACTAAAAACAAAAACTATTTCAAACAGACCCTTAGCTACTGCATCTCTACTGGTATCTACATGCTCACTTTAAGATACAACATTGAGGAGAGAAGAAAACAGCATGTAATAAATAATGCAACAAATTCCTAAACAATCTTCTACTAAAATCATAAGATTTGAATTAAAACTATTTATATTCATAGATAATATATATCAAGTTTGAGCTCTTGAATAGAGATTTAACTAGCAACATTACATTTTGCAAGTATTTTCATAACCATAAAAAGACAGAGTATTAATCTATAATTACTGTAAATATTAGCACCTAAGATAAATTTGGATTCAGTTTCACCGAAACTGTGTGCGAGGCGAGGACCATTTGGATTTGAAGCAAAAGAGATATTTTATTGAGAGTCTGTTTCATAAATTGGAATATGGCATCCAATATATGAACCAGATAATAACCTGTTTATATTTGGATAACAAAATGGATACCCAATTTTATATTTTAGCATTTGGTTTGGATTTTAAAAAGTGGAACAATTTGGATACTAATTTGGTTAAAAATAACCGGTTTTTTTGCACACCCTTACCCTCAAAGTTAACCTAAATCATGGAATCTATACAAGACAGAAATAATTCAAAGTCCATTCCTCATAGAGTCAGCCACAATTCTGGGTTTAGTACAGAACAGACAAAATTCACCAGTTTCCACTCAATAGAGTATCCCCTCTGAGTCAACCTCAATTTTGGGCTTAGTACAAAACACATAAAACCTTTCAGTCAAAACCAATCCCCAGTAAAGATATCTCGAACAGAGTCAGTCTCAAAATTCCTTTTAAGCCTCAAGCTTGGGCCTTGTACAAGTCAGTCAAAAATCCAGATCTTCTATACAGAAGTGAGACATGATTCATCTCTATAGAAGATACGTTTCTTCTATTACACCACATTCAAACATACAAACATTATCAATCATTATCAAATTATTTTCCCATTTAGGTGATGTAAGTGGTATGTTCTGTTGATTCAAATCCAGACTTGTTGCCCTTCTCTAATGGTTGAAAACTATTCTTTCGTGTAAGATGTATACTTGCATACTTGAACATCCAAGTAATGTCCCTATCTTATTATGAAATAACCTCCTTTCTGCCACTTTCAAAAATGTTTGTGCTGAAATAGGTAAGATATCTTTCCGTTAAGATGACGACTTGTCTCTTTTCTTTAAACAAATATCATTTTCAACTTCAACCTTGAGCTTTGAACAAGGCACACAAAATTCAATCCATTTCCCTATTAGTTCCCCGAACTACAAAAGCTCTGACTTCCATTAGGGATATGTAGGCATGAGATTCACAAGAAATCTTTGCGAGCAAACCAAAACACCAAAAATAGTCAATTTATCTATCTTTCTTCAATTCATTCTCTCTCCTATCACAAAGGAGAAACTTTCCCAGTAATCAAACAGCAAACAACCCAGAGTTAAACACAAACAGCAAAGGGCTCCCGTAGAGTACTACGTATACTTAGGGTGTTAATACTTTCCCTATGTATAACCAACCTCCCGGATCCTAGATCCATATTAGGTGATATCCCCACACCTAAGCAACACCCCATGGTTTATGTTAGATTTTTTTTCCCTTCCTACGTTCTAGGATAAATTAAAAGTTCTACTATAACCGCAATGAAGGATCATGGTCCCGAACGTGTGCGACATAATCCAAGATAATTAACTTAAAGTCTAGTCTAAGGGCATGATAGAAGCCTCGTCTGAGAGGTCTAACGCCTTGCTTAAGGGATTTGGAGTCTCATAAGAAAGACTCAATATAACCTCACTTAAGGGACTAATATTTCCATCGAAAAATCTTATCTAAATGCCCTGCCTGAGGGACTTGGAGTTTCCTCGAGCGGGATCCAACATAAAGTATCTCCCAAGAGGCGCAACTGAAGTCTAGCCTAAGAGAATTTACTTAAAGTCTTGTCTAAGGGCTTGATAGAAGACCCGCCTGAGAGGTCTAATGCATGGCTTAAGGGACTTGAAGTTTCATCATCTAGACCCAATATAACCTTTCCAGAGGGACTTGAAGTCTCATTATCCAGGCTCAATATAACCTCGCTTGAGGGACTAAGAGTCCCATATTACAAGCATATTTAAACTCCCCGCCTAAGGGACTTGGAGTTTCCTCGGGCAGAATCCAACATAAAGTCTCACCCAAGAGACGTGGACAAATTGTTGGACGAGAATATGGATAATAAACGGTCTAGGGGTGAATATACTTCCCAATTTAAAATTTCATTTGAAAAAGGTTTTTATCAGAGTTTCAAAAACAAAGTCTATTTTGCATGGCAAAAGTAAATTTTGTGTAAAAGAGATTGTGCTTATCGATTGAAAGATTCATAAATGTACTTAACCAATTTCCAATATATCAAGTTGGATTATTGAATCACACCTAACGAATAAACTAATCATATAATAAAATCGTTCAATTCAACAAGAAGTATCATCTAATGATTTTCAATCACACACAAGGTTTTACGATCAAAGTTGTCAGGTTTAATCCATATTTAGGCAAGGTTGAATTACTAATTATAACAAAACCTATAACTGATGCAATGAATCACTACCAATAGGAAATCCTATCAGCTTGCAATTCTAGAAATCAATAATACAACCTAATCAAGCGATCAACTACAATAATAAACGAGAGAGAGAGAGAGAAGAGTACACCAGGATTTATAGTGGATTGACATGTTCATCCTCTCTTTATGCTTAATCCAATTTCCAATGATTGTCCATTGAAAATTCATTGGTATTTCAATATGATTTATAGCAAAATTATAGGAGTTCATACAATAACTAGTCGGAAAAAATTTGAAAATTAAATTTCTTCTTTCTGGATATGGACTAGTACACACTTCCATGAACTCAACTCTATTCAAAATCTTTACTTAAATTCACTTCTTGAATCTCCCTGCCCCAACAACTTGCTCCCAAGTCTCCGTCTGCATTAATTTCCACATAATTGTGTTGGTATCTTGAGTGTTGGTTTATCCAAATATTGAGAAGAACTCATACCCTGTCTGTAGGCTTCCACACAACACTATCAATGTCAACCTAGAGACAAGACTCTCCTTCTTTTTTTACTAGAATTTCCAGAACCAGACACAACACCACACACTTTTGCAAGCCTCTAAAACCTTTAATAAATCTTCAAAGAAACTTTAAATTCAAAATGAATATCCTCATCATGAATCTTTCAAGATGATATTCTAATCCATGCAAAAATGTGAAAAGAATGAGATAGAAGATGAAAGAAATCGTTTACAAGTGTTCAAGAAAGATTCAAAACTATTTTGAAAATGAGAGAACAAGTGGTTTGTGAGTTTTAAAATCATCAATGGAAGTGTATGTTTTCTAACATTTTGAAAGGTTTGAGAAAGGAAAATGATTTATACTTTCTGGAGATGAAGCACAAAAAAATTGAGAAACATAACGTTTGATTCAAGTCAAAAACACTAGGTGACTTCAGTTAAGGGGCAAAGTAATGTGGAATAAGATCTCCACTTAAATAGAGACCCATTTTATTGTGATTTGAGTCAAGAAGATAGCATGATTAGACTCAAGCAAGTTGTGGTTCGAGTCATGTGTAAGTCATGATTTGACTCAAGCAAGTTGTGATTCGATTCATGTGCAAATCATGATTCGACTCAAACTTGGCAGAGGCTAATGGAAACTACATGATTTAACTCATGTTGAAGTTGTGATTTGACTCATAGATTGCATGATTCGAATCACGTGTAACTTGTGATTCGACTCAAAAGCTCACACAACTTCATATTTCTCTCTGTTCATTTTAGTCAACTAAAGGGATTGTATGATTCGAATCACACATCCAAAATCTCAAAATTTGAAGTTTTCAAAGATATTTTGAGATTTTACACGTGACATGACTTGAAACAATCTTAATTATGGTTGTTGTGCCAAAAACCCGACTAATTGAATTAAAGCATAATGTTCATACTCAAATACGAACTGTTTAAATTATGCATGTTAAAATACAAATAAAAAAATTAACCCTTAAAGACGCGCAATTGAAGTGGAGACTCAAATATAAAACTACAATTAAAGTAACACTTAAGAGCAAGCAACAAAACCATATAGAGTTCTCCCCGTTAATGTATTAGAGACTTGCAACCTCGTGAAGTCTAACCCAATAGACTTAACTTAAAGTCTTATCTTAGGGCTTAATATAAGTCACGCCCGAGAGATCCAGTACCTCGCCTGAGGTGTAACACCCCGGACTTCTTTCGGGATGATCAACTGACCCCACAAACCAACACAGGCCTTTTCAGCATACTTTAACCTCACTCGCATGCTTTCCGAGAAACTTCCCAGAAGGTCACCCATCCCAGAATTGCTCCAAGTCAAGCATGCTTAACTGTGGAGTTCTTATAAAACAGGCTACCGAAAACAAGATGCATCTTCTTTTCGGTAGCCAGTTCCATAAGAACTCCATAGTTAAGTGTGCTTGACTTGGAGCATTTCTGGGATGGGTGACCTTCTGGGAAGTTTCTTGGAAAGCGTGCAAGTGAGGTCAAAGCATGCTGAAAAGACCCGTGTTGGTTTGTGGGGTCAGTCGATCATCCTGAAAGCAGTCTAGGGCGTTACAAATAGTATTAGAGCCAGGCTTCTCCCAGTATGATATGGTTCAAGTACGAACCATGCGAAAGCTGGTGGGCATGTAACACCCGAAGCTGAAGAAGGTGAAGGGTGGTTGCACCGCATGTAACACATGAGGTCGAAGATGGCAAGGGTGGTCGCCACATCGAAATGAGAGGAATCCTGAGGCCGTGCAGGTATGGAACTGCATGGTTGGAGGAAAGCTTATAAGGATTGATGGGTACTACCTATACCAACAAGATGCATCTTCTTTTCGGTAACCCGTTCCATAAGAACTCCATAGTTAAGCGTGCTTGACTTGGAGCAATTCTGGAAGGAGAGACCTTCAGGGAAGTTTCCCGGAAAGCGTGTGAGTGAGGTCAAAGCATGCTGAAAAGACCCGTGTTAGTTTGTGGGTTCAGTCGATCATCCCGAAAGCAGTCTGGGGCGTTACATGAGGGACTTGAAGTCTCATAAACCATACTCAATATAACCATGCCTAAGGGACTCGAAGTCTCGTAAACCAGGCTCAGTAAAACCTTGCCTGAGAGACTAAAAGTCCCGTAAAACAGGCTTATCTAAACTCCTCGCCTGAAGGAATTGGAGTTTCCTCGGGCGGGATCCAACATTAAGTCTCTCCCAAGGTACGACCAAAGTCTAACCCAATAGAATTAACTTAAAGTCCTGTCTGAGGGCTTAATAGAAGTATAAATATAACATTACTTAAGAGACTATGAGTCCTATCTAACAAGCTTATCTAAACTCCCAGTGTGAGGGAGTTAGAGTTTCCTCGGGCGAGATTCAAAAAAAAGACTTAACTCAAAGTTTTGTATTAGGGCTTGATAGAAGTCTTGCTCGAGAGGTCCAGCACCTTGCTTGAGGGACTTGAAATCTCATAAGCCAGACTCATTATAACCTAACAAAAGGGACTAAGAGTCCCATTGGACAAGCTTATTTAAACTCTCCTATTTAGGGACTTAGAGTTTCCTCGGGCAGAATCCCACATAAAGTCTCGCCCACGAGGCACGACCGAACTCTATCCCAAGAAACTTCACTTAAAGTTTTGTATAAGGGTTTGATAGAACTTATGCCCGAGCGGCCCAACGCATCGCGTAAGATACTTTAAGTCTCACCAATCAGGATCAACATATGATTTCACTCGGGAAACTTAGGGACTCGTAATGCCCCAAATCTATGTAATTAAAAGCACTTCATCCTTTGTAAATGACCTTGCGCTTGAGGGATTATGTAGTGATATATTTGTGAAAGGCTTGGTAGGGGCGGGAGGGTGGTAACCCTTAGGAGGGGCGAGACATATATGACTTCCACCATTAATAATTATCTCTCCCTAACTAACCCTTACTCTCCTAAACATGGGAAACATCGGAAGATACGTTCCTTAGTT
The DNA here is from genome assembly GCF_029867415.1 of Vicia villosa. Taxonomy (NCBI): domain Eukaryota; kingdom Viridiplantae; phylum Streptophyta; class Magnoliopsida; order Fabales; family Fabaceae; genus Vicia; species Vicia villosa. Next base: position 110,274,852 of record NC_081180.1, on the reverse strand, counting down.
TGATGGAGATCAGGGTAAACAGACTAATCCATGACTCCCTAGGAAATAGGGATTCAACAGTCCATCACTAACTGAATGGGCGGTTATCAGTCCCTAGAAAACCCTAGGACCAAGATCCTCTATAAATACCTTGTCCCCTGGGGGTAAAAGACAAATCATAACTTAACCCCTCATAACGCATAAACTCAAAGTATCTCACCTTACATGAGCTGACCTTCTCTTAGTGTTGTAAACATCACCAAATATGGTCTCTCACCACTGTGGGCAAGCCCTAACCATACTTACTTACAGAGGCCTCTGATTATCCCCTACCCGTATAGGGATATCACACACTCCTATACTTTTTGACAAGTACAATTCCCATTCATGATATATTAGGGAATGCCTCTCGGATCCGAGAGACCGAGTTTTATGCCTTTAGTGACCCCTCACCCTTCCTTGATGTCGAGGTGAGTCATCGCTATGCTTGGTGACCTTTTCATTTGGAGTCTCGTAGTTTGGAAAAGATGGTGATTTTGAACTTTGACCTCCCGAAGTTGTTTGTTTTGAAGTTCTAAAATTGAAGATCACTTGTTAACCGCTACCAATAGAGGGGGTGCGAGAACCTCGATTGTCGAAATTATTGGATCTAGCTTTTTGGGCTAGATGGAGAAGCAGTGATGTCCTTATCACTGTGTGGACTCCTTTTTATGATTGCGCTTGCCTCATATGATGGATGGTTGGGGTTGGGGATTTGTGTTCTTCATCGATTTTCCATTTCCCGAAGTTTGAGAAAGTGGTTTGAACACTATTTTTGTTTCCACATACGAGCTCAATGTTCCTTCCTGCCAAGAAGCTTTTTCTCGAAGATGATTAGATTATGGTCGTCACCAATCTGAAGATTTGTTCCTCCTGTCTACTCGGTTGATTTGTTGAGGTAGTACATTTACACACTTTGATGCCCAAGTCGGTGGTTATGAAATATGAGAGGTATAAAGTTGTAAGGAATTTTTGTGTATCTTGATTTGACGTATGTGGTCCTTTTTATAGAAATTTTATCAGGATTTTTGGAGGTCTTCGTCCCTTAAATTCAACCAAAACTATGCAAACGAACACGTGGCCCTACTTTGGCGTTCTTCTTGTATCAGGTGCTTTTTAGGGCAGACTTATACCTTTTCCACATGTCTTGGAACTTTTTGCTTAGTAACAAATATCGAAATAAATATTTTGCCTTATGGCAATATTCTTCACAAATATCTTTACCTAGACTTTGAGACTGTGTTGAACTCTTTCTCATTCAACCATTTTTTGGACTGGGACGAGATAAGAACAACAATAATTACTAATTTAAACTCTACATTCTCATATAAATTCCAGTTCTTCTTTGTTTATTTAAAAATATTAATTTAAAATGTATCTTATAATTTTTTATATAGCTTGCGGAATTTTTATATATTAAATTGTATTTATAAACTTGATCATCATTAAAATTTATTATGACTTTATTGTAATCGATTTTGATTATTTTCAATATTATTGTGCCTGAAAACCAATCTAATAAGAAAAACTAATCATATATATCTAGAAAAACAATATCCATACGAAAATCCAAAATTGCCCCTATTACCACAGTAAGACAGGTCAGTCATCTGTTATCTTCTTTCAACTGATCTGTAATCCAAAAATCCAAAATTGCCCCCTATTACCACAGTAAGACAGGTCTGTCATCTGTTATCTTCTTTCGACTGACATGTAATCCAAAAGGAATCAACAAACATAAAAACTACTTCTCAAAATCAATCTATACCACATCAACAGAGCAGAGAAAGAGTTTTCCTCTCTCTTCACTCAACTCTCTTTACAAACCAAATTATTTCTTCTTAGGCGCAATTCAAATCACGACAACAAAGATCTACACCACTTCATCCGTCATTGCTGAGGATGACGATTTTGAGATATGAACAATTTGCCAGTAAGTCTCTCTTTTGTTTTCATTTTTTTTGGTTGATTTTGTTGTGATTTTTTATTTGATTTTGTGATGGTCTCTGTTTTGCTTTTAACAAAAAAAACAAGAATAAATTAAGATATCATTCTTCTATCTCTCTATTTTCTTTATGATATTTGATTAGAGTTTTTCCTAATTTAAATTTTATGTCTTTAGGATTTTATGATAATTGATTAGAGATTTTCCAAATTTGACTTTCATGAATTTTTTATTATTGACTATTAAAATATTACATGTCTATATTGTGAAGGTCTACTTTATTCCAAAAATAATGTAGCATTTTTCTTTATTTTTCTTTTAAACAAAAAGAAAGAAAGAGAATTAAAGTCATTTTCACTTGCAAAATATTAGAAATGAGATAAGTCTTTTGATTTTTATTTTGAGTAGTTGCAAGAGTATAATAAGTTTTTTATTTTTTTAATGTTATTTGAATTCATTTCCTTGCATATTTGATTAGTCACATTGATTTAAATTTTTGCATTCATAAAAAAGATAACCCATTTAAAGTTTAAAATCTCTATATACGGTGAATGTTATAATTCTATTATATGATTCAATGATGTTTTTGGATTGTAAATTTTTTTCTGATTTTTTTAAAGGAATGTTAGGTAATATTTTATGAGATTTTTTTAAGTAATTCTGAATAATTTATAAATTTTTTAGGTTTAATATGAATAAAAATAATTTTGTAAAAAATACTGAATTTTTTTTTCTATTCTTCTGACTTATTCTCCTATTCCCTTCTACGTTTATCTGTTTTTTTTTGGTACAAAATATGCGTGAGTAAAAATAGAAGATGATCAATCTAGCAACTATTTGTTATGTTTAATTTTGTTTTCTTTTCAATTTTTTTTAGAAGTTATTTGTATAATCTTTTGAAATTTAATTAAGTTTCAAAAGAGTAAATAGTGATATAATGATTATAAATAGGTTATTTAAAATATTATAAATTAGCTAATTAATTGCATTAATATACCTAGTGAAAATAATTCAGAAAAAGAAAACTGAAAAGAGAAGAGAAAAAACTAAATATAAAAAATTATCACTTTGCAAATAAATTTTTTATCTTAAATTATCGTGCTCTTTATTATTTATTACTTCCTCTCCTTTTAATTTTATAATTTCTATTTTATAATTAATAAAGAAAAACATTATAAAATTATACATAATTTTTAATATTAAAATAATTATATTTTTAATTTGTATAAAATATTTTAAAATAACTTATAATTTAACACGAAAAATAATAATTTAATAATCATTAATATTTTACTAAATAAAATAAATAAATACAATAATATGACATTGTTTCTTATTTGTTTATATTTATAAAATTCTTGTAATTTACTGTAAACAACAATACTCACACTATAATATAAATATAAGTTATTACATAAACTATAAAAATAAAGAGGACACATTAATATATAAATTATAAGAAGAAAGAGTTCAAAATGATGGCTATGGAGTGATATATACACATATACATTTTTATTTTATTTTAAAATATAAAATGATGACAAAGTAATATGTTTTAAGCAGCCCTGTATCTTAATGTTTTTTTTTTTTTTCAATGTCATTATATTTAGTAATTTATAAAGATTTGTAACATCAAGAGTAATTAATTGCTCTCTAACATTTATATTTATATTTATATATATTTAATTTTTATATTACCCACATATTTATATATATTTAATCTTTAATTTAGTATAATATTGTGCTATAACTATTCGTGAAGTTCAGTCACTTAAGTATATTTTTTAAAAGTCAATTAAATATATTTTAAATTATGATTTTCTTTCATCTTTTGCATTGTACTATACAAAGTCACTAATTAAATGTTACTTTTCTTTGACCAAATTTATTAGCATTGAAGACTAATAAAAAACAACGATAACATATACAAAGATGACATTAACAATATAAAACATCACAAACATAAAAAATTAAGCAATTGAAACTAAAATATAACATAAAAATTAGATTCAAATCACACTAATGAAATTACGTTAATAAAAAAATAGAAAAAAAATTAGAATCAAATCACACTAATGAAATTACCTTAATGAAATCACACTAATTAAATATAGTACTTAAATTTGAAAGCTAATAGAACAATTTATAAAAAGTATAAAGAAACAAATTTCAAAATAAAATTTATTATATTTATAGTAGATAAAAAAAATTAAAAAAAATCTAAATACTAAACTTTTTATTTATGTATAAAATAAAAAGTTGTTTTTTATATATAAAAAATTATATCAAAGACTCAAAGTTTGAGTCTCAAACACATAATGAATAAAAATAGATGAAACAATCCTTTAAATATGTGGATCTCTAGTTATGTAACTGACATGTGTAGAGATTATTACATATTGAAACACGGAGTCATGAATAAAAAATGAAATGATGCATATCACTCATTCAAAATGAAAACTATAAAAAAATAAGAAAACTATAAAAAAAATAAGGGTCATGCTAACGAGTGTCCCAGGGATATTGATTAAGCATTTCTAATAAAGAAAATATGTATATTCAATACATTGAATATACACAATATTCTTAAAAAAAAGGTTAATTATCTATGTTTTCATGCATTGATTATATATATTTTTTAGATAAAAAATTTATCTTAATCAATGTTCAACTTACCTTTTTAATCTCTTAACCAGTGCCCATGGGGCACTCGTTAGCATTACCCAAGAAATAATAATAAATTATTATACTCGGTTATTATTATTATTATTATTATTATTATTATTATTATTATTTACAAATAAACAATTAATTTTTAAAATTATCAGTTTTTGTCAATTTATTTCCTAAATTACTAAATCAATTAAAATATTATAAACCATTCTCCTATTTATTTATAATACTCTATTTATTTTCTTCAGTTTAAATGATATTAATATTTTTGGTAAAATAATTAACTTATATCTTAGATGACATTTGTTTTAAGGGTTAAAAAAAATATTATTAATAATACATTATTTTTGAAAAGATTGAAATTTAAATTTTAGGCATATTTTTTTATATAAAGACAACATTGAAGAAAAGAGGAAATACATTAAAAAAAAAAAAAGAAAAAAAAAGGGAATTAGGCCAAGACCCTCTCAAAAGGATATGAATCTAAAAAAGACAAACATAACCTTTACAAAATCATTCTTAATCTTCAAAGAGTAGAATATAAAAAGGTTAGAGAGATAAATGTGCGTTCTACATTAGACAAAAAATTTGTACACGTATAAAAAAAAATAATTACTTATTACATTCTTCCAATGTTTCCAAAAGTTTATCAAGTGGCAAGGTGTCATATTATTCTTTGAAAATACTTTGAAACACTAAAGGCGAATTTGTCTCATTCCAAAGCTTTGATCATGTCTATCTCTAGCAATTTCGATGGCTCTGAGGACAACAGAAAATTCAACATGTAAGGATGTTTTTAATTGAAGTGGCTCTGCAAAGGCAAGCATGAAGTTATCATTATTGTTTTGAAATTTTCCACCACAACTAGTAGATAGGGGATCATGGATGAGTGCACCATCACGCTTGCATTTCATCCAGTCCAAAATATGAGGCTCCTAAAATAATTTATTTATAAAAGGAGCTCATGAAGGATGGATACTGACATTAAAAGCTTCGATGAGGTTGAAATCAGACATGGAAGAAGATGAAGTGAACAAAGAGTTGTTACTTGTCATAGTTATCTGAGCTATTATTTTGGAAATTATTCTTCGATAATGTGGAATCACATTGTGGTGTCTAGACATATTTCATTCCATATTGAGTTGATAGAATAAAACAAAGATGCCTTGATGACCAAGTCACCTTGAGGAGACCTTCCTTTTTTGCAGAGCAACTGCATATCATCAATACAATTGAGGAACAAAGAGGAGTTGGGAGTTTTAACGAGCCATTTCTAAATCTTGACTATACAAGGGCGCTGAAAGAAAATGTGTCTGGTGGTTTCAGAATGACATTTGCAAATACTACACATTGAGTCCATCTTATAACCTTTAACTTTGATTATGTCATCAATTGACATCTTATTAAACATTAGACACAAACCACAATGGATTTTGACGGGGATATGTCCATAATCCATATTGTTTTGCCTCAGTCAAGTTTGGTAGAAGAAGTATATGTAAGGATATAAGCTTCGTTGAGGAATAAGTCACCAAATGACAAGTTTATCCACAATATCATATCCAAATCACGACATGAAAGAAGATGAGACAACATTTTATGATCAAGGAAAAGAAAAATATTGTGCCAGTTAACAGAAAAAAACCAATTACCGTAAATAATAAAGTTTGACACATTATCATTGGCATCAATATAGTGTGTTTCTAGGAATGATATGTTGGTAACATACAAGAATGGATAAGCACACCAAGCATCCTTCCAGAACTTTATAGAAGTTCCATTGTCTAGCAACCAATAGGAGTTTGACCTAAGCATACAAAATTATGGTTTTATGCTTTTACCAAAAGTAGAGAAAATGTGATGGTTGATGATTCCATGATTCCCTAAAATTCTGGCTTTCTACATATTTGCCCAAAGTTAATCACTTCTCAATATTTATCAACCAGGATTTAAGTTAGATGCATCATTCATGCATAACAAAGAACTTAAACCTAAACCACCATGAGACTTAGGTAGACAAAAAAAATTCCAATCCACGGTTACATGTTTCCCAGAGATAGCATCTTCGTTCCAAAAAATAATCCTATAAGCTTTGTCGATAAATATAAGTAGAGTAACAGACTAAGAGTAAACTGAGATATAGTGAATGATCATGCTTTGGATAACTATTTAAATTAATAGAGCTCTGCCCGCAAAGCATATAAGTGATCTTTTCCAAGAAGACGTCTTGACAATGAAAAAAAGTATATTTGGTTTGTGCTAAAAACCAGGATAGAAGCTTGAGAATACTTAATGAATATCTACGTTAGAGAAATGATATTTAGGAGTACCTCTCTTGCAAAAGATGTGGATATTATTATTATAAAGAATGTGGGAGTGGATCATTACTTGTCTAATGGCTTTCATGGGACTCAAGGCTCCATCAAGGACTAGCTTATAGATGTTTATGTATATAACCTCCTCAGTAATACAAAAAAAAAGGAGACAAGGGATCACCTTGTCTGAACCCTATACTACAAGAGAAGAAACCATGACATGATCCTTTAATGGCAATAAAAATATTGGCAGAAGACCAATATTAAGGTGATTCAATGATAAGATCTTTGGTCGGAGCCATATTTCCTTAACCAGAAGTCCAGAATCTCCTTAGCAATATCATCCTTGTTACTAACACCTCCCCTTTGAGAGATGTGAGGGTAGCCATACTCTTCTGTTTATTCTTCTCTTTCACAATTGTATGGAAGAAAGAGTTATTCCCATCTCCAAGATGCAGCCAGTCCACCTTAGCTTTCTGATTCAAAATGTTTTTTTCCATTTGGTTTAGCTCCATGACTTTATCAGTTTTCCTCTTGACCTGATCAATAGTTATACAATCAAACATATTAGTCAACAGATTTTGGTGAGCCTCAGTCATCTCTTGTCTAGCCTGCTGAATCTGTGATTGTATATCAGTGAAACTTTTTTGGAGTTGCTTTATAGGCTCTTGCAATCTTTTCATCTTACACCATAATCTCTGCATAGCATTTCCCTGAACCCTTTGCTCCCAGCTATCTCTAACAATGTCCTGATAGCCCTCTTTCTTAGTGACAGTGATCAGAGACATTATGGGGTAACACCTCCACAATAGCATCCTGAAAAGTCTGAAACCATTGAACATTTCCTATGAGTCTGTCAATTCTCGAGTAAATAGTTCCAGTAGTGTGCTTATTTGACCAGGTATAATGGCTTCCTCTAGTTGGAGCTTCAAACAAGCCCTATCTCTGGATCATATCATCCATGTCTCTATACTCAGTAATATTTACATGGTTCCCTCAAATTCTGTCCTGACTGGTAAGGACATTATTATAGTCCCCCATCACAATCCAAGGAAGGTTAATATTATTTCCCAGAGTATCTATTTGCTCCCATAAAATTCTTCTCCTATCACTTTGATTCATAACATACACTATGGTAGCATAGTAGTGAATCTTATTATCCAAACTCATAACATCCACATGAATGAATTGCTTATATTCCCTTCATTTTGATTCACATGTGTCATGTTGTTAGTCTGACGAGTTTCAGTATAGGGTGCTTTACCACCCCACTAGTTTCCGCATCATATTTTTATTGTGTTTCTTATTAGTTAAGTCAACAACCTCTATGGCTAGATCTTTGTTTTTCTCCCCAACATGCATAAATACCTTATACTTATCACATTTAGTTTTACTCGAAGGTTTGTCCTGTTTGTCCAAATCAGGTCCACCTTTCTTCTTATAGTTAGCAAGATAGTGTCTAAAGCAATTACAATAGTTGCAGAAATCTAGGAGTTTTTCATGTTCAATTTCCACAAAGAAGAAAAACTCAACCCTTTCCACCCAGACTTTATAACTTAGCCCATTGACTAGATCAATGTCAACTAACACTCTAACAAAGTGGTCAAAAGCCCTATCAAAACAAGGTTTATTAGAGGTGGAATTTATAAAATTAGGAGTGTCTAAACTATTTGCAATAGCAAAAATTATTTTAGGTCTCCTATATTCTTGGAAGAGACCGTGAATTCAAACCCAAAACTAGGTAGTAGTTTGGTTGACAGAGGATGGATCATAAGTATGCTAAAAGGGAAGTTACATACATTAGTGACCGTTTCAGCGAATAATTTTGATGATTTATGAGTGTTTAGTATGGCTTTTGAAGTGAATGGTAGTTTGGGCGTAACCAACATTTCAGATAAAAGAAAGTTTGTTTGAGATTCAACCATCATTGCAAACATAAGAAAGAAGAAGATAAATACTTTGATGTTAGGTCAACAATAACACGAAAATCGCCATTTTCCCATGTTGATTAAAATATGTGAAGTTTTTAAATATATTATTTTTCGGTATAATGAGATTCAAATTCATATTCATAGGCATTTTTTATATTAAAAAGTATATAGTATATAATTTGATATTCTTGTGAAAATTAATGAAAATTAGAGAACTAATTTATAATTTTAGAACTTAAACAAAACTAATATAAATATTATTTTTTTTGGAAATAAACTATTATATTATAACAAAAAACAGTTAAAAAAAGTAATATAAATATCAAAATAATAGCAAGTTAATGCAAAAAAAAAAAAAAAATTTATTAACATCTATACTAAAGATTCAAACATAAAACAAACTAATATTTTTATTAAATATTATTTTTTATATAAGTATCTTGAATACTTATGTTTTATGATATATTTTATCATTTCTTTGACAAATCAAAAGGAACAAATATTTTTATCAATGAATTTAAAAACAAGATGATTTTCACATGTTAATCCGTCAAACAAAATTATGTATCTTTAATCTAAACGGGAAATAAAATATTTGTCATTTATGTTTAAAATTATGATTTCAATAGTTTAACTTAAATTGACGAAAAATATAATTTAATTTACATTTTAATAATGATAAATTCTTTGGTATTCATGAATTTAAGTTACCGTTATTTTTAAGGATACTCGTATCCAACTAAATTCAAGAATACCGAATTGTTCACTTTTAATAATATCTTATAATTAAAATTAAAATATTTTAATTAATAATTAAATTGATTTAAATAAAAATATATCATCAGTCTAAATAAGAAATCAATATTTATCGTTGATGCATAATATATTTAAAAAAAAAATTAAAAGAGATTAATATAATCATTGATCTAGGTCTAACTATAGATATCGACAAACACATGACAACTACAATAACTAATACATACTGTATAGCACTATCATTTAAATCATTTACATGCATATAAGTAAATTAATTTATTTACCATTGTCTCATAAAGATGAAAATAAATATCATACCTGCCCAAAAATCTGACTCGAAAGAATTTATTTTCGATGCATATTAAGAAGAGTTAAAGATAGAGTGACTAGTGAGGGGCGCACTATAAATTGAGTGCTGAGTGATCATGGTGAACGAAAACACGTGTAAGGTTGGATAATAATAATGCTAATAATAACGTGAATAGATTAGACATAGATCCTCGAAAAACCCAACACAATTAACTCGACCGTAAATTGGAACTGCAAAACAAGAAAGTTGCAAAACCATTGTGCATGTAGTACGAGTGTAAGCTCAAGTCTGAACTATGACACTGCACACTCGTTTTCCCGATTGGTTACTGTTTTTTCTAGTTACTTGTTTTTTCATAGCACGAGATTCTCTATAGCGTTCCTCATAGGTTAGCTTTTATTCTTATCCTGAATATAATCTCTTTTTTTTTACTATCTGTAACCCAGTGAAGCAGAGTTTTAAAAAGTACTGTACAAAAGGGTTGAAACAGTTGGGTTGTTGGATTACAGATATAAAAGTGAAAATTGTTTTTATTTTTCTAAAATTTTGAGAGATTGTGATAAAAATCAATGAATATGATAATAGAGATAAAAAAGAATGGGAGAAAAAAAAAATGAAGATATGTTCATGGTGTATGGTTAAAATTAATAGATTATCAAAATTCGAAAATATGATATTTACTAAAAAATAATTAATATTAAAAAAGTTAATAGAATTTATTGTGAATATTGAGTTATATTGTCTCGTCTAATATATTTAAAGTTAAAAATTAATCGAGTGTGTCCGTCCAATTTAAAAAAATTTTATTAAAAAAAAATCAAAAATATATTTTCTTAAAATAAAAATGGAAAAATCAATCCGAGTTTGTTAAAATTTTCAACAATTTTTCAACATTATATATCAAATGGATATTCAATTAGCAAAATAAAATGATTGGCATGATTAGGAAACATTTAATTTGGTCCATGAAGAAAAGGATAACAACAACGGGCCATGGAAGGAGTGTGCCCAAAATGGTCCCAAATTACCATTAAAAAAATATTAAAGCAATCATATGATTTTATTTAATTTCATTTTAAAAACAAATATTGTACTAAAAAAAGGTAAAACAAAAGAAAAGAAAACCATATCACATATCACTTCCATAGTGATTCATTTACCAAATTATTATTATTATTATTATTATTATTATTATTATTATTATTATTATTATTATTATTATTATTATTATTATTATTATTATTATTATTATTATTATTATTATTATTATTATTATTATTATTATCATTATTATATTCATTTATAAAATAATTATTAGTAAGCAATTATGTTGATATTTTTTATATAAAAATATTTTAGTCATTGTTTTTCTTATATAAAATCATTTTAATTATTGAATATATGAGATACTCTTATTGTAACCTTTGAATATAAAGTAAGTACAAATATTTTATCTAATGTACTTTTCGTTAGTCAACTTTGTACTATTTAAATATATATTTTATTAATCACTTTAATTTTTTAATGTGTTTTTTTAAAATTAATTTAATATTTAAAATTAAAAAAATTATAATTTATGATTGTATAACACTTTCTTGAATTTTTTCATTGTCTCTTTTTAGAAAATTCTTTTCAGTTTCAAACTTTATCAGTTATTTCTTTACTCATCATTTTTTACGATATATATACTAAATTAATTTATATAAAATATTAAATAATTTTTTTATCTCAAATACAAATTTATAAAATTATATAAATAATCAACAAATTTAATATTCTAACAATTTTTTTAATTCTCGTGATAATGCTTGAGAATTCTTATAATTAAAAATGAATGTAGTATTTAAAATTTTAATACATTCACATTTACACATTATAATTAATATTTTAAAAATCCGTTCAATCATGAATCCGACAAAATTACGGAGTAACTTAATTGTTAGTCAAACGAGAAAATCACTAGTTCAACGATATAATTGACTTAAATAAATTCAGTTGACATCATATAACTTAGTTTAAATATATAGTGAAGTTGTATAAGTATTAAATCGAGTTGAGCTTTCTTTCGTGTCTTAAGCTTTTTGTCTCATTTTTTCATAAACATATATAAATATTTAATTGATGAAATTTCTATTTTTTAGTTTAATTTTTTTAATTAATTTTATCAAATAAAAAATTATTATTATGAAACACGTGGATTTAACTCTAAAGAAAGAAAAAATTAGTTCATAAAAACTTTCAATTAGAGATGAGAATATTGTCGATCGACTTATGGGAATTTATGACCTGACTTGTTTAAGATGTAACTTGACTTGACTTATTTAATAAAAATGTTAGAATTAATTTAAAAAAAATCTATTTAATTAAAAAGTTAGACTTAAATTATTAAAAAAAAAAGAAGTAAAATAGTTTTACACTGTCAACCAATGACGATCATGTGTTTTATCAAGTCATACTGAAAATTTTAAATAACTTATATCACATGGCAGAATGATATTCCCTCTGAGCATTATTATAAGCAAATATTCTCTTTTTTAAGTTTATTGAATAATGAATGTATCTGGTCTTTTATATATACCAGATATATTCATTACTCAATGAACCTAAAAAGATAACATTTTGCTTATAATTCAGGTCGGAGGGAGTATATTATTATTGAATGGCGGTGTACAAATATTTTACATTGTTGATACATATCCATTAAACTCTTAAAAAAAGATATAGTCGATAGCAAACATTCATTTAAATAGTTTTTAGGCTAGATCAGACCCGATAAATCCTTATAATAGATCATAGGACAAACTCATCCTTAAAAATTTATCATAAGACATACTCAAACTTTCTAAGACATGATCTATTTTTACCTTACTTCAAATACATTGATTTTTTAGCCGATTCACATCGATTCTCATCAATTCAATTAAATGACCGATCAAATAACCTATTTAGACCAATTACCAATGCGGTTTCCGGTTCGACCAATTCGATCGGTCCGAACCGGAAACCAGGAAACCTAGTACTATATAAGTACCAATTCTTCACACATAGGTTTACCCAAAAACAATAATGCAATCTAAGTTCCAACTAAAAGAATATTTTCCAATATAAAAATGATTTTCGGAAAATAAAAACGAGAATCCCCCAAAAGACACCAAGCGTTAAGAATTTCTTGTCATTGAAGGTACCCTCTTTTGTTGCTTGACCCTCAATCAAAACCCATCTTTTTCCGTTTTACTTCGGCTGCGGAGCCCTAATCCACCATACCCACCACCACCATCATCACTACCCTTTTTCCTCCACACCCCAACACAACATGGGTCACGAAACTCTCTTGCTCACTGCCCCTCCTACTACCACACTAGTGAGCCACCCACTCTCAGTCTCTGTACCATCTTCTTCTGCAACTGCTGCACCACCTACCTCCCTTGCTCCTGGATTTAGGTTTCACCCAACTGATGAGGAACTTGTTATTTATTACCTCAAGCGCAAGTTTGCTGGAAAACCCTTCCGATTTGATGCTATAGCAGAAGTTGATATCTACAAGAGTGAGCCCTGGGACCTCTCAGGTTGCTCACTTTCCCTTAAATTTACAATCTTTTTCAACTTTGCAATGATAAAGATTGGATTTTTACTGCTTTTTGTTTGTGGGGTGGTCTTGTTTAGGTTTGCCTCAATGGGGGTAGGGTAGGGTTTTTAATTTTTAAATTTTTTTGTAGAAATGGGTTTTCTTTGTCTTGGTTAAATTTTTAATGGGTTTTAAAATTTTAGGTTTTTTGTTTTTTGTTTTTTTATGATTTTGTTTTTTTGTTTTAAATTATAAACTCAATCTTTAATGGTTTGAATGTTTGTTTAGATAAATCAAGGTTGAAGACCAGGGACCAGGAATGGTATTTCTTTAGTGCATTGGACAAGAAGTATGGAAATGGTGGCAGAATGAACAGGGCTACCAATAGAGGTTACTGGAAAGCTACCGGAAATGATCGTCCGGTTAAGCATGATCTAAGGACTGTAGGGTTGAAGAAAACTCTGGTGTTTCACAGTGGCCGTGCTCCTGATGGGAAGAGGACTAATTGGGTTATGCATGAGTACAGACTTGTTGAAGAAGAGATGGAGAGGGATGGGTCTGGACCCTCTCAGCAACAGGTGAGATTTTACAAATTTACAAAGTGAAGTGTGAGATGATCCTAAACTGTATGATTTTGTGTTGTTTCGTTGTTGCAGCTACTATGGGCTTTCTTCATTTTGATGTTGATAAAATGAGGAGCTTTGTTGTTTTTATGTGATTCCCAAACCCGAATTGTATATGACTCTTGGATGCAGGAGTTTAAACTTTGTTATTTACTAAACGTTGAACCGTAGTTTGATATGTACTGCAGTATGTGGTCCTTGTTATTTTATTGCATTTGGTTAATATTTTTTGTGCATTTCTCTGTTGGGTGGAGAAGGATGCGTATGTCTTGTGTAGAGTGTTTCACAAAAATAACATAGGACCTCCTAATGGACAACGATATGCACCTTTTGTTGAAGAGGAGTGGGAAGAAGGATTGGGAATGGTTCCTGGAGCCGAGCCTGTGAGTGATGGTCCTGTTTATCTCCCTCTGCGTATTGAAGGAAACAACGGCGTTTCATGCAGCGAAGAGAGAAGCATTGTTGTGAAGGTCTGTTCTCTCTCAGCTTTTTAGGTGTATATTTAATCTCTGTCGTCTGTCCTTACTTTTGTTGATTTGCAATGGAACACATTTATTGCTGCTTTTCTTTTTAATTTATGCATGTCTATTACATGTTTGTGAAAAAGTAATTGGAATATGGAAAGCAGGTGTTGGTATTCATCAATCATTAGTAAACTGATAAGTTTGCTGAGGGATTGAGAAGCTTTGTTGCATTATTTGTTTTAATTTTTTTTATTGTGTTTTCCTTGACAAGGAGGATTCTTGATCCCCCAAACTCATTGTATTTTCTTCTCTCTTTATGACTTTTTCCCTATGAAACATTGACTAGATACAGACACGGCACAGATACTGACACATCGTCACCAATATTGACTAGATACAGACACGACACAGATACTGACACATCGTCACCAATAATTATTTTTAAAATTAATGCATTAAACGTAAACTCACGAATCAGTGTCGGAGACACATGTCGCACACCAGACACCCGTCATGTGTTAGTTATTGATTTACAATAATCATGTTTTGCATGCAACTTTAGTAGTGTGTCCCTTTCTCCTTTCCCTTTATGCTTGAATACTGGAACCCTTGTCCTTCATGTTCTTCTACTTTTCATATCCTCTGCTTAATAGAGCTTATAAATTGCTGCCCAAGTTATAAGGCTTTTTTGGGTTAAATAACAATTGATGCAATGGACCTTCTTATTTCCGTTCTGCACAATCAAAATTTTGATACTTGGGGAGTCAGTGCATACCCTAACTAATTAATTTTGACACGCTTTTTGTTTGTCTTGGCAGAATCCCTTTGAAGGGACACAACATTGTATCTTTGCTGATCCTTTAGCTTTCTTAAATGAGTGATTGTTTTTCGTGCCTTGTGTACGTTTCATTTTAACATGGTTTTTGCGACATGAATGATTTCCTTTATGAGGATAAGCAACCTAGAATCACTGACGCCATTTAGCTCAGTTAGCAAACCAAGCTGCATGTAGGTTGAAGCTCCGTGGTCTTGTAGTGTGAAGGATTTAAACTGACACGAAGCACTCTGTAGTCAGCACCAACAGTTTCCCAGGTTAATAAAGTATTTATGTTGGTTTCAAAATGAATAGTTTGAAGTCAATGTAATTTGACTTGCGGTCAATTAGTTGACTTGCCGTGGATATTGATACCTTGGAAAAATTATAAATACTAGAGTAATCCTTTTATGTTGGTGATATTCACTAATTCTTGTTCAGAATAGTTTGGACCTCATAATCGGTAGGATTGATTTCTTTCTCCTTTGAGAGAAGTTATTCATGTGTCATGGAATTGGTAAGCTGATACTTGGTTGGGTCATTACCACTTCTTCGACATGTTGAGGCTTTAGAAGTTGTTTGAAGATATTTGAAAATTATTGATGGTCATTGGATCTTGCCATGTCTGAAGAGAAAAAATAGCTACCTTCTTGTGGTATGGTTCGATCATCCTGAATCCAGCAGGATCTTAAATTGAAAGGTACAAATCAAGGAAAAGTTGCCACCCTTCCAATTGATTGATATTACTTGGATGATGAAAACAAGGTTGAATTATTGACAAAACGAAAGTGAGGGATGCCATTTGAGTGGAAATCTGACTCGATAGATAAGGAAGAATGATGTAGTCAGAGTAGTCAGTCCGGGATAGCGGTGCAGAGCGGCTAACTCCAAAAATGGGATAACGAGATAGCGCATAGCATCATCCACTTACTCTTAGGCTTACAAACTTAATCCAGAATATCTTTGAAGCTCCTTTCACCTCTTCCTAAATCCAGAATATCTTTGAAGCTCCTTTCACCTCTCCCAAAAGAAACCTTCTTTGTAACCCAACAAACTTCTTCTAAATCTTCAAAAGTGAACCGCTCTGCCTCTCAAACTAACATATCTATGCTTTCAGAAGATTGACTAAAGGGTCCCAAATAGATTCAAGCTGAGAGTTAACCCCCACTGGAATACCAAAGTACTTAAAAGGGAGTGTTTCAATCTCACAGTGAAGTAATTCTCCCGTAGAGGATAGAAAAATTTGATCCACATTAACCCGTATAAGACTACTCCCGAAGAAATTCACTCGGACACCGAAGCCAGCTCAAACTCTCTAAGGATCGCCGTAATACTCCATAGATTCTCCAGAGTCGGGACGACCTCTAGGAGAGTATCATGAACATACTGAAGATGAGACATCACCAACCCAGATGCGCCCACCGCTTAACCCAAAGTAGGAAGTTATCAAGTTGTAGTGAAAAGTGAACTAAAAAGTTTCAACAGGATTTTAAGACACTAGACATGTTGCTAAGAAGGTATTAGTGGTGCATTCATCTGAATTAGATTTACTACTTACTAGTATTAATTAAATAGCTCGGGCGAACAAAGTTCTTTAGATGATTTGTTCAGTAGAGTCTTAGAGATCACTTGCATAGATAATTAGATATAGGAGTTAGAGATTCTAGTGGTCTGTTGAATTATTTATATGAAATTGATCATCAAGTGATTCTTGTGTTGTATCAATAGAATTTGTATTGTTGATGCTTCTATTGATCCCTCTACAAAGGCAGTAGCAATTTAAGCCCTTGGATTAGCCATGTGTTGAAGGAAGTCAGGGGTGAGTTATTTCGCCACTTTGCATGGTTCATTCCTCTTCTCCTTCTACCATGTTTCTAGCCAATTTTTGGGTTCTATTTTTCCCTCCTCTTCCTTTTGTATTTTAGGTTTCCGTGGGTATGGGATGAAGGTTTCATTTTGTGGTCGTGTTTTTTTGGTAATGCTACGACTCTTAAAGGCTAGTGCAACAATCGACCTAAGGAAGGAAACAACTTGATGGAGGCAAGGACATCGAGTTTGAATTTAAACATAGGTGGATAGGAAGATACTTCATCAATACTAAACGAGTTGTTGGTAACTAGGTATTTAGTATGAATTTGATGAAGACTGGCGTGTTTCTATGGAGATTCGAAGGGAGTTATAAGTTGAGTGTTTATTAGAGTTTCTAGCACTCCTATCTTATCACATGCTGCAGAAGAAGCTGCAACATCAAACAATACAAGTACTCTATTGAGGGTAAATTAGGAGTTCAATTTGGCTCATTTTAAGCAACATTCAGATTTATTTTTCGATAACGATAGAAATATTTAGAACAGTCTATCTAGCTCTCAAATTGAACTCCACACGAGTCCATCCTTTAAGATTGTGTCCAAGAGTACCTTAACTTTGTTATGCATTGGTATATGAAAATCATTTTTTAGTAGAAGAATTAGCTTCTACATTATTGTTTATCTATCTGCCAACTTCTCTTATTTTATGCATCATTTTCCTGCTTAACATTTCATCGTGTTTTACACTTTCAGGACACTCATTCCAACAATAAAACTCCACTTGACGTGAACAAGCTACCAATTGAAACTCGAAATCTTCTTGCTGTATGCAAGAGGGAAAGCATGACTGAGTACCCATCCCCAGAAAAGACTGATTCTAAGCGTATACATGCAGATGACGAGTACCCACTCCAAATCGAAAACCCAAAGCCCTTACCTCAAATATACAAAAGGCGGCGTCATAACTTGAACTCCAACCATTCCAATGTTTCTGGAGAGTCATTCCCTATCAGTCAGGATCCATGCTCATCCACAATCACCACGGCCGCGACAACACTCCAGACAACCATGGCCCCCGCCGCAACCACCAACCCAGCACCGAAAAAACATTTTCTGTCCGCACTGGTGGAGTTTTCTCTCTTGGAATCACTCGAATCAAAGGAAAACCACACCTTGGTTCAGCCAGAGGATTTCGACTTGACAAACCTTGAATCGTCCGTGCCTCCCAGTGTTGCAAAGTACATCAAACACCTGCAAAGTGAGACACAGAAGCTTGGCGTTGAGAAGGAGACAATGCGGTTCGAGTTGACAAGTGCTCAAGCCATGATTAATATTCTTCAGTCCCGCGTCGAAACTCTGAGTAAAGAGAACAGCGAAATGAAGAAGATGATGATGAGA
Source organism: Vicia villosa (assembly GCF_029867415.1). Taxonomy (NCBI): domain Eukaryota; kingdom Viridiplantae; phylum Streptophyta; class Magnoliopsida; order Fabales; family Fabaceae; genus Vicia; species Vicia villosa. The sequence goes on along the minus strand of NC_081180.1, from coordinate 110,256,232 downwards.
AATCCATAGGAATTGAGAGTGATCTCATTCCGTGTAAGATCATGTATGAGTTAAGTTCTAAGTTAATTTTGGATATTTAGCTATTTCTTGTTTTTCTTTGTTAAGAACTAGTTCGTTTCTTTGCCTAAGCATATGTTAGTGACATGCATCGTTTTAAAAACTCATCATCATCATCACCATCATGTATGTTGTTATTGTGACTTTCAGTTTCCCTTTCAATCTGTTGTTAAACATGTTCATCTTAGTTCTTACCCTTTCTATGAATGAATAGCTTAATAATCAAGGGATTGTGTTTTAAATCAAATTTAGCATATGTTTAATCACATTTTTCATCATCTAATCACATCCTAATATGATTTAAAAAAGTATAATGGTTGAGTTTTAAATATATATTAAAAAACTTATATGATCATTTCACTTTATTTATGATTCTACATTTCGTATATGTTACATCATTATTTATTTTTTTCAAGCTAAGAAATTTGGAAAAGTAACCAAAACTCAGTGATTTAAAAATGAGGGATCAGTTCTGTTAAAGGGTTAAATTAATGAACTATAATTAATTTTTTTATTTAGTTTAAGATGATATAAATTAAATTTTCAAAAGTAGTCATGACTTTAGTAAATATAACATATAATTGATGTAGGAAAAAATACAGACATATTTTTTGCAGGAAAAAAAATCTGGAACTGATATGAGATATAGAAAAATCATCAACTGAGATTTTTAGTGTAAAATAAAAATTTAAGAAAAATATTCCAAGATTAAAAAAATAACATCTTTCCACAAACATCAAACACGTGATATTTCATTAAGGGTCTGTTTGGTAAAAATAGCGGTTGACTGATAAGCTAGCTGATAGCTTATAGCTTATGACAGATGGCTGATGACGGATGACTTTATAGCTTATAGCGGATGGTTGAGACTGATAGCTTATAAGCTCATTAAAGTGTTTGGTAAAATTAGCGGTTCAATTAACTTATAAATGTAAAATGACATAAAAGATATTTAATATATAATTATTTTATTTTAAATTAAAATAAATTATAAGGGTTAAAAATGAATTTTAATTGAAATAATAAGGATAAAAAAGGAAGAAAAAGTAATAAGCTATAAGACATAAGCTAAAACGCTATTTGAAATAGCGTCTGGAAAATAAGCTATAAGCTAGTAAAATAAGCTATAAGCTCGTGATGAAAAGACCGTTACCAAACGGGTCTAAATTATCATATGAGCTTATAAGACATAAGCTATAAGCTCGAAAAGTTGTCTTACCAAACAGAGCCTAAATTTCTCTTTTTATTTTATTTCTTTTTCATTGTTACCGTTAAGTGATTTGTCAATGACAATATTATGTCTCGTAAAAAAAAAAACAATATTATGTGAAAATTTGAATTTAAAATTCAACAATTTCATTTTTCTCCAGAAGTGCATAATAGAAAATAATAATTATATATGTTAGGTGTGATGTGAATATAAACCGGACAAGAAGATGAGATCTTTTGAAAAAGCAGTCAAAGGTCTATTCTCGGTTATCATTAATTCATACAAGTAGATGAATCAGAATCATCAGAGGTTAAGGCTCAAGTGAAGGATTCATCGAAGGATAACTCAAAACATCAGTAGAATCAAGCAGAAGGTATTTTAGGGAGAATTGAGATATTTCACAAGTCAGACCATGAGAAGTAGCATAACATTCGATGAAGACGAGTTCATATAATGAAAATACACATCACTTGATACGGAACTAATATGAATGGTATTAAAAATAGCTGCAGGGACACTAACGCATGAAATGCAAGTTAAGGTGAGCTCAAGTCAGTAAAGTAAGATGTGTCGGCCAGCCAATGGGAATTGTGATGCAAAAGAAGAATTAGAAAGGGTAATAACCAATGAAGTGCGAGCGAGGAAACCAAGTGGCCCCAAATTGGCTTATAGCCGAAGAGGGTGCACGTGTATACTAAAGCTATAACGAGACAAGAAAAATCGTGAGACCGTGCAAGTATGGGACTGCGTAGTTGACAGAGGAATACGAAGATGGACTATATAGCCTATATCAACGAATGTACCTTGTTTTCGGTAAATCATATCATGAAAACTCCATTGTTAGATGCACTCGTCACAAAATCCTCTAGGGATAAGTGACCTTAAGATCAACTCAAAAGAGATATGCAAGTGAGAGAAAACATACTTAAAGGGATTATAAAATTTTAGCATTGATCGAGGGTACTTAAAGGATATTGAAGGATAGAAAAACACTTAGAAAGGGGGGGATTGAATAAGTGTGACTTTAAATCTTGGACGATAAAAATAAAATGCACAATTATTTTTATCCTGGTTCGCTGTTAACTAAGCTACTCCAGTCCACCCCCGCAGAGATGATTTACCTCAACTGAGGATTTAATCCACTAATCGCACGGATTACAATGGTTTTCCACTTAGTCCGCAACTAAGTCTTCCAGAGTCTTCTGATCACACACTGATCACTCCAGGAACAACTGCTTAGATACCCTCTAAGACTTTTCTAGAGTCTACTGATCAACACGATCACTCTAGGCTTAGTTCACTCCTAAGACTTCCCTAGAGTATTCTGATCAACACGATCACTCTAGTTACAAACTGCTCAGCCAACTGCTAAGACTTCCTAGAGTATACTGATCACACTGATCACTCTAGTTCCTTACAACTTAATGTAATCTATTCAAGAGTTTACAAATGCTTCTTAAAAGCGATAATCACAACTGTGATATTTCTCTTAACGTTTAAGCTTAATCTCACTAAAATATTACAACAGCAATGTAGTGAGTTGATGAAGATTCTGAGTTTAGATTTGAACAGCGTTTCAGCAAGTTTGATATAAGTTGTTTTGGTGCAGAATCGTTAACCTTGCTTCTCATCAGAACTTCATATTTATAGGCGTTGAGAAGATGACCGTTGAATGCATTTAATGCTTTGCGTGTTCCGTACAGCATTGCACTTAATGTTATACGCTTTTGTCAACTACCTCGAGCCTTGTTCACGCTGTGTCTACTGACGTAGCCTTTAGTAGCTTTTAACGTTCCTTTTGTCAGTCAGCGTAGTCTGCCACCTGTACTTCCTTCTGATCTGATGTTTGTGAATACGACGTTTGAATATCATCAGAGTCAAAAACAGCTTGGTGCAAAGCATCTTCTGATCTTCTGACCTTGAAGTGCTTCTGAGCGTGATACCATCTTCTGATCTTCAGTGCTTCTGATCTCATGTTCTTCTGATGCTTCCATAGACCCATGTTCTGATTCTGCTTCGACCATCTTCTGATGTCTTGCCAGACCATGTTCTGATGTTGCATGCTGAACCATTTGAGATACAACTTCTGAGCGCTGAATTATGCGTACTCTTTATATATATTTCCTGAAAGGGAAATTGCATTGGATTAGAGTACCATATTATCTTAAGCAAAATTCATATTATTGTTATCATCAAAACTAAGATAATTGATAAGAACAAATCTTGTTCTAACAATCTCCCCCTTTTTGATGATGACAAAAACATATATAAATGATATGAATTTGCGATCAGAAAGAGTAGACGGCAAAAGACAAATTACACAGCTATAGCAAAAGCATATGAATATGTCTCCCCCTGAGATTAACAATCTCCCCCTGAGATAAATAATCTCCCCCTGAAATATATACTCGAAGAACTTTGATAAAAGACTTCCCTGATTATTTCGGTAGAGACGATCATATAAGCTTCTGCCTTCAGAGAATTCATAGCTTCTGACTTCTGCTTCCATTGGACAGCTTCAGAACTTGAATTTCTTTGATCTTCAGAACATTCACAGCTTCTGACTTCTGCTTCCATTCAGGACAGCTTCAGAACTTGAATTTTCTGGATCTTTTAGAACATTCACATCTTCTGATTTCTGCTTCCCTCGGATAGCTTCAGAACTTTGAATGTCTACCAACATCACTTCATGCTAGATTTGTATCAGAACATTGTTGAATGTACCAGAGCATCATCAGAGCATCTCTACATCCTGAAATGTTACAGAACAAAAACTAAACGACAAAAGTCAGCATGAACGAGTTAGAACATAAAATGTATGTTTGAACACATTATATGTATCAGAGCCATATAGGCTGAAATAATGTATCAGAGCAAATAATGTATCAGAGCCATAACATTATATGTATCATAGCAAATAGAATTTTGTCAGAACAGGATAGACAATGATATTCAAATTCTATTATCAGTGCTTCTGATTCATTCTTCTTTCTTGCTTCTGATCTCTGAAGCTTGACAGCACTCAGCTTGCTTCAGTTTCCAAGAGCTTATTCCTTTTACAGAATAACGCTTCTTATGGTTTTGCTTCTAGTGTTTGCTTCTGAAGATTCACTTCACTTCTCTGTACCTGCAAAACACTTAAACCATGTAGAACTTGCAGTTCTTGTTAGTGAATGCAACTGATTAAATCAAATCATTTATCACAGTATTTCTCCCCCTTTTTTGTCATATCATCAAAAATAGAAAAGATTCAGATGAATAAAACAGAACACATGGAGGAAGAAGATGATTTCATTAAGGTTCAACCATTGGGTACAGAAGTACAAAATGATAAGATCAGATGCACAGAAACAAAACAGATGCAACGAAAAGAAAGAAACAACACAGACTCAATCTAAGATGGCCCTAGTCTTGATAAGATCTTGGCCAGCATCGCTTTAACATCGTTGTTGTGTCCTTCTTGCCTTTCAATGAAAGCATCATACTTGTCATTGAGTGAGCTTTGCTCATCCTGTCTCCTCTGAATCGCTTCTAGAGTCCTTGCAAGACGAGAAGGTTCATCAGAAGAAGCTTCACGGCTTTCAACTACAGGAATGGCATGTTGATCTGCAGCTTCCATAGATAGATCATTTGCAGGGATTTCCTCAACAGGAACAGTTTTGGCAACATGATCTTCAGCATCTGCTTCTTGCATAGAAGCATCTCCATACTCTGCAGCAGGAATTTCCGAGTCTCCATTCTCAAGTGCCTGAAGAATGGCAGCTAAATTCCTGGGAGCAGAGGGACCTTCAACTTCTGGTGGGTCAACAACTTCTGGAATGACCAAGTTTGGATCTTTCTCAGACGGGTTTTCCCTCAGATAGTCAAAGAGAGTCTTGAAATCTCCGAGCAGAACAGGATATTGAGGTATCCAAACCACAATCTCCCTGCAAGGATTTGCTTCCATTTCAGCAGCCAGTCTTAATACTTCCAATTCATCCACAAAGGGCTTCTCCTCAGCAGCAACACAATTTCTGAGAGGATGGTAGTATATACCATTATCTCCCTCCAGAAGGTAACCAGGGTAACCAGGGGCAGCAGCCACTAGTCTTTTCTGTGCTGCTATTGCTTCTACTTGAAAATCCTTGCGAAATCTTCTCCAGAGATTTCTTGTAGAAACATCATCCAGACCATTTAGGAATGCATCCTTCAGAAGGTCTAGACTGCTAATCACCTCAAGTCTGAAAAGTTCCAGGTAGGTATAGGGTTCAGGTTCAGGTTCAGGCGGATTGAAGGTGAATTTGTAGTCAGGATAGAGAAGACAGTAAGGTTCGGAATTTTCGATAGGAAAGGGATGAGATATAGAAGTTGGAGGAACGGTGGATGAGGAAGAGGGGATATCTGAGAGAATGATTGATGAGGATGGAATATCAGAAATGATGGATTGAGACGAGGATGGAGTGTTTGTAAAGGGAATTGGTGAGAGAGATTTATCAGAAGGAGTTGGGGGAAGAATACTTAACGGTGTGGGGTTTAGTATGGGAGAGTAGAAAGATGATGGAGAAGGATTTGGTAGGGTGAAGTTTACTTTTGGTTCAGATGGAGGTGATTGGAAAGATGGTTTAGGGACAGAAGGAGGTGGAGTAAAGACCTTTCTGGAGATTTGTACAGAAGAAGAAGAAGATCTGGTTCTGCGAAAGGAATCTCTGATCCTTTTATCTCTTAGTTCATTGGAGTCCACCTTGTCAGGATCATAGGTGACCCTCAACTTCTTGGCTCTCTCAGCCTCATTTTCTTGTGCCTTTCTTTTTAGCCTTGCCTGACGTTCCTTTTTATCCTTCTTCAGAATATCATCTTTGGATGGAAGTACTCTGCCACGGATCCAAGCAGGATCAACGTCTGATTGCTTCCTCACACAATCTTCCAAGTAAAACTTGACAACTTGATCAAGTTCTTTATGATACAAAGATATGAATCCTTCAACAGCAATTCTTCTTGACAGAATGTCAGGAAAGCTTGTGCACATAACAGGTACATTCTTAATGACTTCCAGTCCGAACAGATCAACACCATTGAAGATGGGACCTTGAGTTACTCCAAGAAAATGCGAGGCATTACGATTTCTGATGGAGTCCACCACTTTGCTTTCAATCAGAATGTCTGAAATCATCCTTCCGAAAGGAATGGTTGTTCTTGGAATATGAGGGTACTTCGCCCTTTCATCTTCTCTTGACTCAAAGATAGAGGTTTTCAGATTCTCAAATAGAATATGAGAGATGTTGATCTCTATCTTTTTGCCAATGCAGAAAAGAGTATACTTGTGAGTCGGACTGATGTAGGAGGAGCAGCGCATCTTTTTTCTATGGTGAAGAGAACCCAGAATAATCTCAGCCCATACTTTATAAAAAGGCTTTAAGTTGCCCGTAAAATGAGAATCAGTTCCAACAACCGTAGAGATTTGTTTTTCAACTAAAGTCCAGTCAACTGTATGGGGTTGAAACTCAGACCAACCTTCTTCATCATCAAGATTGTACAACTTTCTGATGAGTTTCTCAGTGATAGTCACTTCATGCCCTAGCACGAATGAAATGATGGCAGTTGGGGTAACTGTTGCATGTACCCAAAACTCTTTTACAAGTTCAGGATAAATTGGACCAACCAATCTATCAAGATATTTAGACCATCCTTGCTCAAAGATTCTTGCATCACACTGAAAGCCATTTGCTTTAAGGTTGTTGACGTCCACAGCCGATTCACATAGAATTTCCAGTTCTTTCGTGGGTATTAAGCATGTTTTCAATGGAGCATCATTTTTGCTTAAACGGTTCTGTGTGGAAGTGATTCTATCTTTAGAGATTGATGAACGAGAAGATGGATTCATTATGATAATGCTTTGAGATCAAATCAAGAACTAGGGTTTGAAGAGAGATGCAACGAAGTGAATGCACAAAAGAGAGAGAAAGAGAGAAAAAGAGGGAATGAAGATGAAGCGGGTTATTTAAAAGATTTAAAAAGAAATCATTATGCATTTAATGAGAAATGACATTAGGAGAGAGAACATAGTAAATGAAATGATTTAATACAGTTACCTAGGTCGGCGTCTTTTCAACTGCACGCTTAGTACAAACCGTTCAGACACGTGTACATCATCAGATAATAGATGACAGCTGTAAACATCAGAGAGATTTTACGCCTTCAGATTCTGATCACTGCTTCTGATCTGATCTACTTTCTCTTCTGGAAACACTTCTTCTGAAGTGTGCTGATATAAATTTGAATGATCTTCTGATCCATTACTTCTGATATACACAGCTTCTGGAGGTTCACTTCTTTGTTCTGCAGCTTCTGATAAGACAAAACTGTATCTGCAGAAATTCTTAAGCTCTTTGTTTCATCAGAAACAAGTTTATCATCAAAACAGATGTTTCTTGATTTGACACAATCAATGTTTCAATGTTGTATATTCTGTAGCATTTAGAGCATTCAGAATAATCAAGAAAGAAACATCAAAGCCTTAGAGGCAAACATCAGAGATGGTTCCAAGACTAATAAGCTTCTTTTCTGATCTCCTACAAGCATAGTTTCTTCAACAGATTTAAGAACCAGAACTTGGAAGACAATCTTTCTTCCCTTCAAGTGTTGAGACCAACTTGAGTCCAGGAGACATGTCATGTTGATTTTTATCTTCTTTGTCACCAAGAGAATCTGCAAAAGAAATAGTCTTTTTCTTTGGTACCCACATTTTCTTGGGTCCTTTCTTGTTAGTTCTCCTCAAGTTCTGATTGAACTTGGGTTTAACATTGTAAGCAATAGGAGGAACAGCATGATAATTTTTAATGTGAGTTTCATGATATTTCCTAGGTTGTGTCACATGCTTCTTGGTGTGTGTTATGTGAAAACTTTGAGCATGTGAAGTGTGCCTAATATCATGGGAGTGGCCATACTTGAACTGATCATACAATAGCTTGTATGTGATTTTCATTTCATCAACAGGTTCAAGTTTGTATGGGGTTTCACCCTCAAAACCAATGCCAACTCTTTTGTTTCCAGATACGGCATATATCATAGAAGCTAGCTGACTTCTGCCAATACTTCTAGATAAGAACTTCCTGAAACTTAAATCATATTCTTTCAGAATATGGTTTAGACTAGGAGTGGATTTTTCTGAATCAGAAGGAGATCCAACATTATTGGATAATTTTAAAAGTTTTTCTTTTAATTCAGAATTCTCCAACTCAAGCTTCTTTGTTTCAAATTCAAATTGCTTTTTCAGCTTTTTGTATTTGAGACTAATCTGAGACTTGAGTTCCAGAAGTTCAGTTAGACCGGAAACTAACTCATCTCTAGTAAGTTCAGAAAATACCTCTTCAGAATCTGATTCTGATGTAGATTCTGATCCGTCATCTTCTGTCGCCATCAGCGCACAGTTGGCCTGCTCATCTTCTGAATCATCTTCTGACTCATCCCAGGTTGCCATAAGACCTTTCTTCTTATGAAACTTCTTCTTGGGACTTTCCTTCTGAAGATTTGGACATTCATTCTTGTAGTGTCCAGGCTCATTGCATTCATAGCACATGACCTTCTTCTTGTCAAATCTTCTTTCATCAGAAGATTCTCCATGTTCAAATTTCCTTGAACTTCTGAAGCCTCTGAACTTCCTTTGCTTGGTCTTCCAGAGTTGATTTAGCCTTCTGGAGATCAGGGACAGTTCATCTTCTTCTTCAGATTCTGATTCTTCAGGATCTTCTTCTTTGGCCTGAAAAGCGTTAGTGCATTTCTTGATATTAGATTTTAATGCAATAGACTTACCTTTCTTTTGAGGCTCATTTGCATCCAGCTCAATTTCATGGCTTCTCAAGGCACTGATCAGCTCTTCCAGAGAAACTTCATTCAGATTCTTTGCAATCTTGAATGCAGTCACCATAGGACCCCATCTTCTGGGTAAGCTTCTGATGATCTTCTTCACATGATCAGCCTTGGTGTATCCTTTGTCAAGAACTCTCAATCCAGCAGTCAGAGTTTGAAATCTCGAAAACATCTTTTCAATGTCTTCATCATCCTCCATCTTGAAGGCTTCATACTTCTGGATTAAGGCAAGAGCTTTTGTCTCCTTGACTTGAGCATTTCCTTCATGAGTCATTTTCAAGGACTCATATATGTCATAGGCCGTTTCCCTGTTAGATATCTTCTCATACTCAGCATGAGAGATAGCATTCAGCAAAACAGTTCTACATTTATGATGATTCCTGAAAAGCTTCTTTTGATCATCATTCATTTCTTGCCTTGACAGCTTCACGCCACTGGCATTTACTGGATGTTTGTAACCATCCATTAGAAGATCCCATAGATCACCATCTAGACCCGGAAAATAACTTTCCAGTTTATCTTTCCAGTATTCAAAGTTTTCACCATCAAATACCGGCGGTCTAGTATAACCATTGTTTCCGTTGTATTGCTCAGCAGAGCCAGATGTAGATGCAGGTGTAGATGTAGACTTTCCACTTTCATCAACCATCTTTTAAATGAAGCATTTTTCTCTTCCTGAATCTTTTCTAAACACGGTTAAGTGCTTGCACCTTAGAACCGGCGCTCTGATGCCAATTGAAGGATAGAAAAACACTTAGAAAGGGGGGGATTGAATAAGTGTGACTTTAAATCTTGGACGATAAAAATAAAATGCACAATTATTTTTATCCTGGTTCGCTGTTAACTAAGCTACTCCAGTCCACCCCCGCAGAGATGATTTACCTCAACTGAGGATTTAATCCACTAATCGCACGGATTACAATGGTTTTCCACTTAGTCCGCAACTAAGTCTTCCAGAGTCTTCTGATCACACCAGGAACAACTGCTTAGATACCCTCTAAGACTTTTCTAGAGTCTACTGATCAACACGATCACTCTAGGCTTAGTTCACTCCTAAGACTTCCCTAGAGTATTCTGATCAACACGATCACTCTAGTTACAAACTGCTCAGCCAACTGCTAAGACTTCCTAGAGTATACTGATCACACTGATCACTCTAGTTCCTTACAACTTAATGTAATCTATTCAAGAGTTTACAAATGCTTCTTAAAAGCGATAATCACAACTGTGATATTTCTCTTAACGTTTAAGCTTAATCTCACTAAAATATTACAACAGCAATGTAGTGAGTTGATGAAGATTCTGAGTTTAGATTTGAACAGCGTTTCAGCAAGTTTGATATAAGTTGTTTTGGTGCAGAATCGTTAACCTTGCTTCTCATCAGAACTTCATATTTATAGGCGTTGAGAAGATGACCGTTGAATGCATTTAATGCTTTGCGTGTTCCGTACAGCATTGCACTTAATGTTATACGCTTTTGTCAACTACCTCGAGCCTTGTTCACGCTGTGTCTACTGACGTAGCCTTTAGTAGCTTTTAACGTTCCTTTTGTCAGTCAGCGTAGTCTGCCACCTGTACTTCCTTCTGATCTGATGTTTGTGAATACGACGTTTGAATATCATCAGAGTCAAAAACAGCTTGGTGCAAAGCATCTTCTGATCTTCTGACCTTGAAGTGCTTCTGAGCGTGATACCATCTTCTGATCTTCAGTGCTTCTGATCTCATGTTCTTCTGATGCTTCCATAGACCCATGTTCTGATTCTGCTTCGACCATCTTCTGATGTCTTGCCAGACCATGTTCTGATGTTGCATGCTGAACCATTTGAGATACAACTTCTGAGCGCTGAATTATGCGTACTCTTTATATATATTTCCTGAAAGGGAAATTGCATTGGATTAGAGTACCATATTATCTTAAGCAAAATTCATATTATTGTTATCATCAAAACTAAGATAATTGATAAGAACAAATCTTGTTCTAACAGATATGTGAGATGTCATAAAATCAAAACTTCTGAATATTTCACTAGGCAAAAGGGTAGAGTCGTACCAGATCAATTGAGTATCATTAGAAAAATGAAGAAGTTGATTGAGAAACCCTGATCAATCAATGTTGAATGACGAGTCTGAGAAAATGAGTCAAGATCAATCTAACATTTCGCTCGACTATGAGGAATAACCTATGAAATTATATATTAAAGACTCCAAATATACCTTAGTATGTATTAAGATGTGTTAGGGGATGTAGGATGTAATCAATTTCCAAGAATGGAATCAAGAATAGTAGGGTCGTGAGACTAAGTGGACCTGTAACACCCCAGACTGCTTTCGGGACGATCGACTGACCCCACAAACCAACACGGGTCTTTTCAGCATGCTTTGACCTCACTCGCACGCATTCCAGGAAACTTCCCAGAAGGTCACCCATCCCAATACTACTCCAAGTCAAGCACGCTTAACTATGAAGTTCTTATGGAATGAGCTACCGAAAAGAAGATGCATCTTGTTGGTATAGGTAGTACCTATCAATATTTATAAGCTTTCCTTCAACCATGCAGTCCCATACATGCACGGCTTTAGGATCCCTCTCATTCCTATGTGGCGACCACCCTAGCCCCAATTGGCCCCAGGTGTTCCATGCGGTGCAACCACCCCTCGCCTTCTTCGGCCTCGGGTGTTACATGCCCACCAGCTTCCGCATGGTTCGTCCTCGAACCACATCGTACTGAGAGAGGTCTGGCTCTGATACCATTTGTAACACCCCATACTGCTTTCGGGACGATCGACTGACCCCACAAACCAACACGGGTCTTTTCAGCATGCTTTGACCTCACTCGCACGCATTCCAGGAAACTTCCCAGAAGGTCACCCATCCCAATACTACTCCAAGTCAAGCACGCTTAACTATGGAGTTCTTATGGAATGAGCTACCGAAAAGAAGATGCATCTTGTTGGTATAGGTAGTACCTATCAATCCTTATAAGCTTTCCTTCAACCATGCAGTCCCATACATGCACGGCTTTAGGATCCCTCTCATTCCGATGTGGCGACCACCCTAGCCCCAATTGGCCCAGGTGTTCCATGCGGTGCAACCACCCCTCGCCTTCTTCGGCCTCGGGTGTTACAGGACCTATATACATATGGATATTGAACACGACAAACGAGATGAGTCATACAATCTAGGGGAGATATTAGCGTAATTCAGTGGAAGCATAAGAAATCCTATATACCCAGGGAAAATAAGTCCATAGGTGAAAATTCTTAGCAGTTAACATATATCAAACCAACTAAACATTGAATTTCTTCAAATCAAATATTAGTCCGCTCTCCACCTGATGGAGAAGTAACATGGCAAGAAACTGTTGAAGCGGTAAAGCGACAAGCAAAAGATTTGGAAGTATTACTTCGGGAATTAACGTGTCCACAAAGAATAGTCTGGTTAGAATGCCATTCAACTGTTTCTCTATTTTGAGCTCGGGTTTGAATGGACAAAAAGCAAAAAGATATGAACAGGAAAATAAATACATTCTTCGGAGAGAATAACTTATCAGACATGAATATAAAATTACTCGTCACAAACTTAAACCTATCGATCAGTTGAACTCAACCTATGATACTCGTCATTACCATCACGTATCTCTCACATCATTGTTCATCTCTGAAGTACCAACAAGACGTATCACAACCGAGGTTATCTCTTACAGCAACACAAATCCAAACATAAATGCAAAAAGATTAGGGAAGATAACAATAAAAATTTGTAAAGTAAGTTTTATACAACGCCATGAGCGATAAATATACATATATTCAGAGTAAATATACATACAAACCCAACAAAAGATAAATACACAAAGAGGAGAAGAGATAAATCAAACATTTGACAGGTTGTCAGCTCCGATTAATGAGAAATCCACCTCTGATCGTCCAAATGCATGACCAGATTGTTGTTTTCTAAACAAATCTAACCTAAGAATGAAATTGATGAATTTGGGATGAAAAAACCCCAAAGACATAACCCTAAAAATGTGTTGAAATAAGAAATATACATACAAAATTTACGCAGACGTGCTAAGCGGGCTAACCGCACTTCGCGGGCTGCCTTTTATTTTATACATCAAACTGCCCCAGAGAAAATATATGGTTGGGTGAAAGTGACATTGCTTAGCAGGTTGACCGTACTAAGCGGGCTAAAGAAAACAATTATGCCTCTATAAGAAAAGTGGTAGCGCGCTAGGACTTAGGCTAAGCGGGCTCTGCAAAAAAATTCCTTTTTATTGCTCCAAAATTGCATCCTTGAAGCCGTGTCTTCGACACTTTATTGCTCGAGGCTCCATCATGCAACAATACTTAAAAATGAAGGAAAAACTATTAAACGATACATAAATGAATCAAAACTCAAATATAACGTACTATGTACAAATATAATGAAAACATGCGCATTCACGCATAAATACTTTTTGACACTTATCAGAAACCGATAGAGTAGTTGTTAAGGAAGTAATTTCTGCTCAAGAGTTTTGAGAATTATGTTGTACCCCAAAATTTTCCCTCATACTTCTAAGCTTAATTGGTTCTTTCTTCACAATCATTTCACTTTCCATTAGGTCATGATACTATATCATCATGTATTGCATGAGATCCTAAGACATGGTGTAAGTTCTGTATTTTTAGAGTTAGCATTATTTTTTGTAAAACAAATACTAGCTGCAAGAATGGAATATAGTATGTCTGTATAAGAACGGGTACAGATGATGATGGAACATGTTATGTTGAAGTAATTCAACATCTAGAATAACATGTCACATGGGATGTTACGACATCATGCCTGAGCTGAAGTGAAGAGTTTTAATTAAATCTATGTGATTTAATTACTACAGAAGAATGCAGAATACTCAGGGATATTATGCAAATCAAATAAATGCATATATACGTAACAAGTACGAAAAATCAATAAGATTTATGGAATCAATCAAAAGAATCAAGTCAGAATATTTGAAGATTATATAGTTTCTAAAGATGGAGATATTCTCGGAAACTAAAAGATTGAATACCTTGTTTGTAGCAGAAATTACTGCTATATTGTAACAACAAATATGTTGTGACTGAAGGCCCAAATCCAGTTGGGTATAGGTTATAAATAGAAGTGTTTGTAACCTAGAAAGCAAGACAACCAATAATAGAAAAGATGTAATCATTAGGGTTTGTCGAAGTGAACCTCCCGAGTTGTGGGAAGGTCACTGTAGTCCTCGAAGTCTATAGGAAAGAGGATTATGTATTGTTCTTGGAGGAAGCTTTGAAGTAACTCCAAGGTGGTGTTCATAGTCAATAGTCTTGGCTAGGGATTTTCATGGAAGTGTGTCTTCCAAACTATTTATCTGTGTGATCATAATGCGTTGGGTATTAGGTCGTTGCTACAGCTCTTGGGACTGGAGAACCGTACAACATTTCTGCGGTAATAAGAAGTGGGATGGGGATATTCCATATCTAGAGAGGATCTAGGTAGAAGGGTCATTGGGTAGGGATTAAGTGAGGAGTTGTAAACGGGGATTTTTTAGCTCTGAATTAATATTGATGATAGTGGACTTCATTCCTGGCTTGTTATACCCCAAGAGTAGGTGTGTTTGTCACCGAACTGGGTCAACAATTACTGGTGTCATTTATCTTTCAGTTTGGCATAAATATGTGATATACCTTGCTAATGTTTCTTGACAGATCACATGTCTCGACATCTCTCAAGACATCTTGATCTGTTATACCAGAATTTCACATGGGATCAAAGGGTTTCTTGTGATTTTAGTTTTTTTGATTCAAGTAGAGATTCATTTGGTTCATAAGCAAAAGGTTAACTCCCATCGTCAAGATTATAATTTCTTTGTCAAACATCATCAAGATACAAAGGCATATTCTCCGAGTTTCCTCAAAATCACCAAGTGCTTAGGGATTTGTTTCATCTGTGATGATCATGAATTAGGTTTTGGATAGTCTCTTATCACCTAAAGGTCCTCTCATCATCATTACGTACCTTAAGAAAGAATATTAGGGTTTGTGTTGATCATGGTATTCAAGATTGTTTGGTTTTGGCCAAAACTTGATTGTAATGCTTGAGTGGAAATTAAAGAGTCCATATGCATCTTATTGATCCATGGTTTTGATTCAAATTGATGAAGATAACATGTAAAGTTGAAGAAATAAGTGAATTTGGTCTATTTGAAAAATTCAACAAAAGGCCTAAAAGTCAAAGGTTTGACTTTAGGGTTTCTTGGTAAAGATTGGAGTTACATGGTAGGTTTAAATGATGCCTAATATCAAATTAGAATCAAGATAAATCAAGAAATTTGGTGAGAGGTGTAAAAAGTGAGAATTTGGAATTTTTACGAAGTCCACAAATGGCATGTCAAGTAGGTGACTTTGCAAGCATGGTGTGAGTTACTCGAGCCTCCAAATTGAACAACCAAGGGTTAAATTTGAAGATGTCATTTGATACTACAATATGGTACAAGAGTTGGATTTGGAAACAAGCAATAAGTGGTTGGAAAATCAAGTGAAACTTCATGTCCCAAAGTGAAAAAACATACTCTGTGAAACTTTAAATTCAACTCAGATTTGAAGCACTAACTTTGAAGCAAAATATCTAAGCACACAGGAATCCTCTCAATCAACTATCAACACCAATATTGTTCTATGCCATGTAATCTTTTCGAAAATTCCAAAATGAAGCCAAATGGAGCATTAAACATGAAGATACGATGAATCACAATCACTATCATGAAAATGTTCAAATCAATTTGAATTTGTCATCAAAACCAAATCAAACTTGATCATATTTGTTTGTATAATTTACCTGCACTACACACTCATAAAACCTGAGCAAGCACTCAAAACTTTGCCAATAATGACCAAGCATACGCATTGTACACCATCAAAAGTTAACCAACTTTGTCAAAAAAATGGGAAATTTCAAATTGGATCAAAACTTGCTCAGCAAGTTACCACTTGTGCCAGCTTATTCCATCCTATTCCAATCCTAAATACAAGCCAAATTCCTTGCCAAAACACGAGCTAAAGCTTGATTTCCATACCATACTCCAAACCTGCAACTTTGGTGAAATTCTCACTCTAACAAATTCCATGCCAAGTTTAACAAACTCTGAAGTTATGCATTGGTTCCATGCCTAATTCCAAACCTAATTCAGCATCTATATAAGTCCCTTTCCCTCTAAAAGCTTGAATCACCATCAAAATTCAACCCAAATCACCAAAAATCTCTCTCAAATCTCACACATCAATAGGAAGCTTCTGTATGCATTTATTTGCATATAGATCCATCAATTCGCACACTTCAAGTTCATTTTCTTCATCATATAAATGTACTTAGATCAAGAGATTCAACAGGTTTCAAGAAAATCTAAGCATAGCTACGTATTCTTGGAACTTCACTCAAGTTATTCCAATCAATTTTTGATCTTAATCTTTACTGAGAAGAAGCACCAGACTTACTCCGATAGGTACGAATCTGAACACTTCGATCTATATCATTTAAGCATAATTTTCATCATTTCTTGATATGAAATCATTACCTGGAATCATATGAGCTGAAGCCCTAACTTGTTAAACATTGATTGATTGTGTTTGCAGTTTAATTTGACTTTGATTTAGTTAGGATGTATCTGTGTTTTGCTTCAATTTTTGAGTTTGAGTAAGAATTGATAAAATCTAAGGCTAGATTCATGATCAACATGCAAATTCAAGTGGACTAGAGGTGTTGTTTTCCATTTCTGGAAGCCAACCACCAGTCGCCGTGAGGGATCATTTAATGTATCTCCTAATAAAACACTTTAACAAATTCAAACTCTTTTGCCTTTGGGTTTTTCCCTTTAAAACCTTTTTCAAAAAGGACATTCTAATTCCAGTTTACAAAAATAGACAATGCATAAGACTTAGGAGTAGCCATACGTTTAACTACAAGAATGTGAACTTAGTATCTTCCCTAAAAACACCAAATAAACAAAACTTTTTTAGAAGAACTACAGAGCTTTTATTTCTCTATTGCACATTAAGGATACATAGGGTTCAAGAAATCCTGGAAAGCTCAATAATAAAAACCTTTTATTTTTCCCAGTTAATTCATTGATGATCTCTTAGCAGTTTCAACATTAAATATACACACCTTTTGATTAGAACAACAAGAATGGATCCCGTTGAGTACAACGAATATGACGAATGATAATACCTTCCCCTTGCATAATCGACTCCCGAACCCAAATTTAGTTACGAGGCTATTTTCATTCCCTTATAAGGTTTTATCGATGTTTTTCTTTCCCTGTTGGGATAAATAACATTCGATGGTGACTCTCTGATTTTTCGTGTAGCGCCAACTGGCGACTCTGCTGGGGAAACCTAAGCAAGTCAGGCCTAGCTCTTATTTTCTTTTTTCGGGAGTTTATTTATATACTTTATTTGTTGCATTCATTAAATTCTTTACTATCGTATATTTTGGATATTGTTGTGTTTTTGGGTTGGGAGATAATTTATGGGTTGGGTGATAATTTAAGAGAAAAGCCCATTACCAAGGCTTAAGTATACACACAGGATTAGAGTGGATAGTTGTGTTGACTCGAGTAGCGCTTGTTGCATTGACTTGGCACGAGATCCACACTCATATTAGGTTTTCTTTAAGATTCCTCTATCCTGCATACCTATGCACCAGACATGGTATTTTCACAAAGAACCCACGACTTTGGTGACCTTTTAGGAACCTGTTCAAGATTAGAACTCACCTATGAGAGGGTATGGGCCTTCTGCAGGAAACCTTTGACCTTCATCTTACATGGTTTTCTTGTGATCTTGATAGATGCAAAACTTTCAACTTGTGATATTTAATCTTGCTCATAAATCAGTACAACAGTTATCCAGAATATATGAGGGCCTTGATCCCATGTCTTTGCATTCATAGCATCATAACATGTTCATATCATAACACATGTTCTTTTTATTTCCAGGGTTATCTTTTCTTTGAGTCTTGTTTTGAGCTTTCTTAGAGATGGACATTGGTAAGAAGAAAAGTAATATCGGGTACAAGTTCTTGACACCCACTCTACAAATCTCCATGACCTAGCTTCCATAGCTTTTGCAGACAGTATGAAGGATTTCAAGAAAGGGTATAGGATGATTCTGGGTATTCTCCACACTCCTTTCACTCCATATAAGAAGGGTGATATTCACACTCTACTATAGTTCTATGACCCTCTATTGAGATACTTTACTTTTCCAGACTATCAGTTCGCGCCCACTTTGGAGGAGTATTCATACATTATGGGGATCCCTATCAAAGATGAAATGCCTTTTCATAGCTCCATGGAAGTTCCCAAGTCGCATCAGATTGCCAGCGCTCTTTATTTGAGAAAAGGCGTTATGGAAGCCAACCGTAAAGTTAAGAAAGACCTTTCTGGATTTTCTTTAGGGTTCTTGGTGGCTAAAGACAACGAGTTTGCTGATTCAGGGTGTTGGGATGCATTCAATGTTATCTTAGCTCTTTGCATATATGTGATTGTTTTTTCCCAAAAGTGATGGACTTTGTGGATATGAATGTCATTCATATTTTCATGCTGAAGAGTCCAGTTCCTACTCTTCTTGGAGATGTTTATCATTATGTGCACTTGAGCAATGAAAAGAAAGATGTAATAGTGCTTTGTTGTGCTCCTCTTCTCTATAGGTGGTTCATGGTTCATCTTCCATAAAAAGGAGCATTTGTGGATACCAAGGATACCTTGAAGTGTTCACAGAGATTGATGGGTCTTACAACTAATGATATAGTCTGGTACTCAAGACATTATGATGGTATCAGGATTATTAAAGCTATGGAGAGTTCCCCAATGTGCCTCTTATTATAGTGAGAGGAGGAATTAGCTACAAATTTGTCCTTTCTCAACGCCAATTGGGGTATGCTTCGAAAGATCAACCCAGAGACAAGGATGTGGAGGAGTCCCTTTTCTACCATGCGGTTGAGAGTTCTAAATTATTGAAGAAAGATTTGAGGATTTGAAAAAAAAATCACTAGAAGGGGAAGCTAGAGCTGGGAAAGAATGATTGTGTAGATTATCCACCCTATGTTGAGTGGGTAAAGAAAAGTGTTGAAACTGAGCATTTTCCTTTTCCTATGGAAGCTCTTTTGTATCCACAGGTGCCTATCCAACCCATTTTTGTATCCATTGAGAAGTACAATAAACTTAAATCTGCCAATCAAGAACTACGAGAAGAGAATGAAGAGTTAAAGAGACAGATCCATAGAGTTACTCATGACAAGAAAGAGGTGACACAAGAAGCCAAGTTGAGGTCCTCCCTTCTCCATTTTGTGCATTACTAAAAATTTAAAAATATTAATGTCATAATATGACACATAATGGATATATTTATTTTTATGCACTACATATAACTTCAAAACTACAGTAATGGAGAGAAAAAATAGAGAGAATCCTATTTCCTCTAAAACCATCTAAAAACAAACTCACAAATAAATTCTTAGCCTTCATAAGGTGACAATGAGTCATATTGAATTTTTTTATTATGGGGCAACACTTCTAATGGGTTGTTTGACATACTCATAGGCCCTAAAACATTAATTATTAAAAAGTGTGTGTTAATCATTTTTTTATATAAGAAAATACTTCTTTTTATTAGTGGCATTTAGTGTGGACTAGTGTCAGGGACAGCCAAGGGCAAGGTAAACAAGGTCATTGCTTTGGGCCTCACTTTTTTGGATTTTTAATTTGGTCTTAAAAATTTTAGCTAAGATTTATTATTGTCTCCACACGAATAAAAATAAATATTTTTAATGAATACTTTTAATTAAAATTTTAAAATAATATCTCCCTTTTAATTTAAATTTTAAAATATTTAAATATAACAAGTAATTATTTTTATCATGTAGCTCAAAGAATACATAAAATTAGTTAATTAATTCACGGTATTAAGATATTAAAAATAATATAATGATTTTTTAATTTAGTTTAAGGATTAAATTGATAAATTTGATATGCTTTTGATAGTTAATTTTATATTATAAAAATAATATTTTCAGGAATTTATTTATAGTTTTTTATTTTTAAAATAAAAATTAATATAATTTTACTAATATAAATTTTATTTTAAACAATTGTATTTAAAATTTTGCCTTAGGCCTCTAAAATTGTTGGGCCGACCCTAACTAGTGTAGCTTTGATCCACGGTAATTTTGACCCTCAATTAATGGTCATTGGACTATTTTCTAAATTAATTAATATGAATATTATATATAAATTACTATAAAATTATTTTAAAAATTTGAACAATTAAAAAAACAAAAAACAAAGCACAAACATATTAAAATATTTCTATATCTATAAAAAAATAAAAAACAAACCCATCATTTTTTTCTTCTAGTTCAAGAAAATAAGAAAACTCGTCTTTTACAATTATCAATATCATTCGATTTTTAAGCCAATTGATATGAGTGACACTCTTTCGTAAACACCGTTTATTGAAATTATTAATCCATACTTTATTTTGATCTAGAAAATATGTAGGAAAGATCTTTATGAATTTATTTTATCTTCATAATTTTAATTTCATAATCTCTCCATGATATAATAATTAAGATGTAATAATCTCTCTTTCAATTGATTTTATTCTGACTTTAGATGAACTAAATCCATCTCTTCTGTCACCAACTCCACAAGGTTATTGTTTGTTTTATGATGTTCTTGAGACAAAGTTGGCGGTGGTTTTGGGTTCAAAGATTTTATTTTGAGAGTTCTGAAATCATGTTAATCTTGAATTTCTTAAAGTGTTTTAGAACTCTCTTGTTTGATTAATTCAATGATTGAGATGAATGGTTAGAAATTTATTCTTGTTGTAATAATTTTCTAGATCTAAATTTTAGAAAAAAATGGTGAATATGAGTATCTTTTTTCATAACGCATGAAGATAACCATTGTTATTTTTATAATCAAATCAGTTAAAATTTTCATTTTTTTGTTGTTATGTTTTTTCAAATTTGAGTATTTTTTTAGTCGTGCACTTCAAAAGTTGAGTTTTTTCCTTTGCCGTACTTTGAATTATGAGTTTTTAAGAAGAAAAATATTGATGAAGATGAATAAATATTGGAAGCACTTCCATTTCTAAATCTTAGTTTTTTTTCTTAATGGATTTTTTGAAATTTGAGTTATAAGAAGAAGAATGTTGATGAAGATGAATGAATATTAGAATAAAATGACTTTTGAAATTTAAATATTAGAATAAAATGATTTTTGAAATCTGGAATTCTGGATTTTTAGAAGAATACTAATGAATATCAATGAAAATGAATGAATATATAATCTATGCTTTTAAAAATGTATAATTTTAAGAAAAACATTTTGCAATCTTAAAGTCCTTGATGAAGATGAATACAAAATGTATAATTTTTAAAAATAAAAATATATAATGTAAAATATGTATATTATCGGCAATGCTTACATGTGTCATAATGCAAGTTACTCATTGCGTCTCACAATAGGTGTCATCTTTCCTATTTTTATTTGTCTCAAATTATTTGTCCATTTAGAATATCAAAGTAATATTTATTATTTCTTTCCACTAACTTACCATTATTTATTGTATTTTAATTCATTTAAGTACTTCACTATCTATTATTAATAAGGTTATTTTAGTAAATGATACTCATTTTATTATTGAAATCAACATATTCTTCAACAACACGACAAAAAATATTAGTTAAGAAAATTGAATTATCCAAATTAAAACTTTCCAAATATGAATTATAACATTTTTTTCTATATTCACAAAAACCTCATAATTCTTTTTTTACTACATTCAATTTCAAATTCGATTTCTCTTTTTAACCAAGTTGATATTGTTCTTAAGTTTCTTTATAATTTTTTGTTATAATTCATTATCTTTTTTTTTTTAATTTTTTCCAACACTTCAGAGTTGCTCATCTTGTTTCTTGTATTGCAGCGATCAATTGTATCTGGCATGCTAGAAATTCAACAAGGTTTCAAAATCAACATATCCATTGGAAATTATCTTGCTCTTCCATCATTTCTTTAACAAGGTTGGCTGGGAATCCCACATCCAGAACTTCGAATTTGTCAATCAAAGATTTTGTGGTTCTGAAAAAATTTTCAATCAACATTAGCAATCCAAAGCCTCAGGTTTACATTGAGGTCTTGTGGTCTCCCCTAATAAGGGGATGGCGGAAGGTCAACATTGATGGCGCTTCCAGTGGCGTCCCGGTTAAGGCAGCATGTGGGGGTATTTTTTGAAATTACTCAGGTGAGTATCTTGGAAGCTTTGCGTGTTTTTTGCAAAGCTTATGGGAGCTATTTTGGCCATAAAGCTGAAGGTCAACCGGAATTGGTCGAAACTTTGGTTGGAAACGGATTCTAAATTAGTCATTTTCGCGTTCAATAAACCTTCTATTGTGCCTTGGAAGATAAGGTACAAATGGAACAGCTGTATGCAAAAGATAGAAAGTTTTAATTTTTGACCACTCATATTTACAGGGAAGAAAACTATTGTGCAGATAAGTTGGCTAACTTAAGCTTATGTCTCACTAATTTTACTTGGTGGAATGATGTTCATTTAGTTGTTGAGCCATAATTCCATATAAACAAACTAGGTTTGCCTAATTCTAAATTTAGATAGGTTTGAGGTTTTGGCTTTATGCCCCCTTCATTTTTGTACCTATTATCTCTTTTTCTATATTTTTTGGGCTAAAGCCCTTTTCATAATTTTTTTTAGATATTTCCCAAACATGGAAAATAATAACAACAATAGACTCATGATACTTAATACTCATTCATTAATACATATTTCCAAATAGAATATTAATACATATTTCCAAATTAAAAACCCAATATTCATTCCTAAACAATGATTCTCAAATCAAAAACTCAGATATTTTAAAAAAATCACAATATCTTCTTCATTAACAGAGATTTTCAAATCAAAACCCAATATCTTCTTTTGTGAAGTATGGGAACTCCTTTTTAGGCAAAGTACCAGTATCGGGTACCGGTATGAGTACGATACTCGCATGGTATGTACCAAGTCCGTACACGTGTTAGTAACGATTGGTACATGTACTGACAAAAAACATAGTTTTTTCTTCGGTCCATAAAGTTTCAAGACTATTTTAGTGAATCAAATTTAAGTTTTTAATTTATTTATAAAGGGAGAAGTGAATGAACCAACTATGTATAGTCTTATACTCCCTCCATTCCTTATTATAAGCAAAATTTATCTTTTTAGATTCATTGAATAAATGATGTATCTAGTCTATATATAGTCTACATACATTATTTATTGAATAAATGTAAAAAAATCAAATTTGCTTATAAAAGAGAATTAAGGGTGTACTCTTGTATGCATGCACCGCTTCTATGCAGTTTTGATATTTCAGCCTTTAAATTCATGAATTATTGACACTTTTCAAATGCGATATTTTTTATATTATTGATCTTGACTTTTTTTAAAACAAATTACTTTTTAATTTTGATGTTTTGTTATGATTTAAACAATACAACTCCTTCGTATTATTTTTTTTAATAATGTAATTATTTTATGTTATTTTTTTAGTTATATTTAAAAAAAATTATAGAGACGTACCTGTATCTTAATTTTTCTAAAAATGTCTTATTCTGTACCCTTACCCGTATCGGGTACTAGGTACATATCTGAATAGGTGCAACACATATCTTCTTCTTCTTTTTCATCAACAAAGTTTTTCATCAATAGAGAGTTTTAAATTAAAATCCATTATCTTCTTCTTCTTCTTCTTCTAGTATTTAAAATAAATAGAGGAATAAACACAGATCTAAACAAACACACGAGATTGAGATAAAATATGAAAATAGATGGATAAATTTTCTAGATTTTTAGCATGCATTAGAAGAAAAATAAGAAATTTATGAATCAAAAGAAGAAATGATATATTTCAAATTATGAAAGTTTGGACTGAGGAAAGAATTGGAGAAATTAAACAAATATGTGTTCTTGATTTTGGGAATAAGGAGAATCTAAGTTTTTTATTTAATATTGATTAGTAAATCTGGATAATAAATTTCTTAGAAAAAATTGAAGAAAGACTTTACTGGATGTGTTTGAAGAGAGATTGGTATTGAATGAAATGATTTATCATCTTGATTTAGGAATTAGATTCTATTTCTTCAATATTTTTTCTTTCTTTCTTTCTGATTTTTTTTGGAGCAAATATAATAATTTTATTCCAAAAAATCAATGATACACAAGCCAATCCAAAGATCCAGGCTTCAACAAAGGGATAAAAATACAAAATCAACCAAACCACATCAAGTTACATTTCTCATACAAAATCTAACTAATTTTCAGTTTGTCTCTGCACGCCAAAGCACATTTTGAATAATCTGCATGCTCTTGAGCTCTTTAGTGTCTCTATTTTGGAGTATAGCTTGATTTCTAACCATCCAAATCAAGTAGATGGTTTCAGCCAAGGCACATTTCAACTAACTAGCTCTGCTCCCTTTGCCTTTCGTGTTGATGCTACATCAATGTAGTCCTGTCTCCCATTTTTTAGGAACATGATTATAATTCGTCCATGTGAGAATTTGGCTCCAGAACCTATTTGTTTCTGCACATTCAAAGAATAGGTGGTTGCAAGTCTCATGATCCCCACAGTATATGCACTTGCCATCAGTAGCGACCCCAAATTTATTCAAACGATCTTTAGTTTGTAATCTCATTTGACAAGCCATCCATAAAATAAACACTGCTCTTGGTCGAGCAATGTTTCAAAAGAACATTTTTCTCCAAGTCACTTTGGGTTTAACACCCTGCAACATCTTATACATATCACGAGTCACATATTTTCTTATAGCTTGAAAGCTCCCCCAAGTGGCCGATTGCATCAAAGCTTCTTTGTTCTCGAATATGGCTTTGAGGATCCTCGAGCTGTGTATTGTTAGTTGGAAGGTATTCACATCTCTATATTTGATGTAATATAAACATATCCATCCAATCCAAAGTTTGTCAGCTTTGGCACACACATTCCATAGTAATTTTCCAATCGTAGCTTTGTTCCAATTGGAGAGATCAAAAGTATTCCTACCATCACCAGAGATTGGGTCACATATGTGTTCCCAAGATATAGGAGCCTTCCTTGATGGGATATCTTTACCTATCCAGAGGAACTTTCTACATATGCTTTCAATATGCGTGATCACTTTTTTGGGAAGAGGAAAAATCTGAATCCAATAGTTGGCAATTGCAAAAGAGACACTTTTCACCAGTTGCAGTCTGCCAACACAATAGAGAAGTTTGGTGCTCTAATGGTTCAGCCTTGCTAATATTTTGTCTATCAGAGGTTGGGATATAGTGATAGAGAGCTTCCTACTGCCCAAAGGTACTCCAAGGTATTTAAAAGGCATAATCCCAATATCAAATCCAGTCTCTACCTGAATAACCATCTTAATTATATCATCCACCCTAATTTTACATTTAGGAATACTTGCTTTAAGGCCTGTTGCAGTTGGGAAGTCTCTGAATTTGCTCATCATCAACTTAACAGATTCCACATCTCCTCCAACAAAGAGAAGTAAATCATCAACGAAACATAGGTTTGTGATTTTCAACTTATTACACTTTGGGTGGTATTTGAAATTAGATATCAGATCCATACCTTGCATGGTTCTACGGAGATACTCCATTATAATAAAAAACAGAAGAGGTGAGATAGGATCACCCTGTCTCAAACATCTTCTTGCTTTCACAAAAATATTTGAGGGAGCACCTTTAATAGCAAATCTATAAGATACAGTTATTACACATGTTGTAATCTAATCAATGAAGGTTTAATCATGATTTGAATTAGAGCAGACCACTACACCGTATCATATGCCTTTTGTACATCCATTAGGATCATACATCTAGGAGATATATTCTTCATGTTATATTTTCTAACTATTTCCTGAGCCAACATAATGTTATCATGAATAACTCTCCCATGCACAAAAGCTTATTGACTCTCATCAATTACTTCATGGATCACTTCCCTAGCCCATTTGTGATGATTTTTTAGATAATTTTGTAGATAGTACTACAACAGGGGATAGGTCTCATGCCTTTGATGGTTTTAGCCTCACAGGTTTTTGGAATTAATGTGACAAGTGAGCAATGGACAGCCAAATACATTTCATTAGTTTGAAAAAAATTCCAGAGTAGCCTCTTTCACATCCTGTTTCACAATAGTCCAAGCAGATTTAAAAATGAGGGAGTTGAAACCATCAATACCATGGACCTTGGTATTTCTAATGGTGTCAAGAGAATTCCGAATTTCCTATTCCTCAACTGGTTTGATCATCTTCTAAGCACCTTCCCAAGACAGTTTGGCACCGCTTCTAATTGTAGGTAGGTCAATACCTTTTAACTCAATGATTTTGTCCCTACCGGGTTGGTATAAAGATGTAAGAATATATAGTCCTTTATGCATATTCCTTTTTTTCATTGTAGCATGAAAAAATGAATTGTTGTTATCTCCAAGCTTCAACCAATTGACTTTGGCCTTTTGCATAAGGACAACTTCCTCAACTTGATTCAGTAGGATAAGGTTGTCATTGTAAATCTTAACTTTCTCAATGGTCTGACTATCAAATAAATTCTTATTCAGGGTTTTGATAAGTGCCAAAATGTCGATATTTTGAGTATATATTTGTGGCACTTATCGATTCTATTCTTATGATTTTTGTAATAAAATCCTAACTTTTGTGTAAATATGTGCATACTTGTGTTTTTGATTCATTTTTATACCAATTAATAGTTTTCCATTCATTTTATAGGTATTCATGCATATTTGGAGCATTGAGTAATAAAGACCAAAGGCTAAGCTTCAAGAATGCAAATTCTGCTAATTCATCAAAGAATAAGGCTCAAAATAAGGATGATAAAAATTATCATTTTGGTTTCCATTCATTCATTATTGGATAGAGCATTAAATAAACTTTCCAACGCTTCGAACCGGGCGCAATTCGGAGTTACGGTTCTCAACTTATGGCGAAAACAAGATTTCACTTTTGCTGTCATCCGCTAAACGGAGGGGGTCTGCTGAGCCGAGCTCCAGCGGAGCAAATCAGAGGCTGGATGCAATTTTGATTCCGCTGAGTGGAGGGGGTCTGCTGAGCGGACCTGCGCAGAATTTTCTTTATATTTCTTCATTTGAGACATTTTAGGGTTATGGTTTTGGGAAAGTTTTAGTCCCAACTCCATCATTTTCATTCTTAGATCAAAATTAGCTTAGAAAACAACTTCAGAGGTTGCATAAGGATGATCGGGGGTGGATTGAGCGTCGAACGGAGCTGACAAACCGGGAGATTTTCGGTTCATTTCTCTTCTTCTTTGTGTATTTCTCTTTGGTTGGGTTTTGTTTGTATATTTACTTGAATCTTATGTATATTTATCGATTATAATGTTATCTTTAACTTGCTTTACAAATCTGTGTTGATGTTATCCT
This sequence comes from Vicia villosa, assembly GCF_029867415.1. Lineage (NCBI taxonomy): Eukaryota > Viridiplantae > Streptophyta > Magnoliopsida > Fabales > Fabaceae > Vicia > Vicia villosa. Next base: position 110,228,600 of record NC_081180.1, on the reverse strand, counting down.
GGATTTTTGCTCTATGCTGGGGATTTGGGGTGCTTTAGAGATAAACTTCTTGAATCCTTATCTAGTATGATAATATGTTGGTTCTGAACTCTAGAGATAGATTTAGAGCTAGCATTCACTGTTTGTATCTGTTCTTAATGCTTTCGTGTTTGAGCGGAACGCGAGAGATCGCCGACGCGAGAATACAGATGTTCTCGCGACTTCGCGTTAGAGATAACCTTAGTTGTGAGATGATCTCGTCTGTGCTCCAAAGATGGACACTTATGTGAGAGATACGTGATGACATAGATGAGTATCGTAGGTTGAGTATAACGGGTTGGTAAGTGTATGTTTGGGAAGCATGAATATATTTACATTCCTGATAAGTTATTTCTCTTCTAAGAATGTGTTTATTCTTTTCTGTCTATATCTTTGTTTTCTTTTTGCTCATTCAATTCCGAGCTCGAAACCGTAGAAACTGTTGAATGGCATCTCTCCATCTCTGAGGACGATAATTCCCGGATCAATATTTCCAAATCTTGTTTGTTGCTTGCCCTGTACTGCATTCAACAAAATGGCGCCGTTGCCGGGGATGGTTGTGGATTGCATCGTAATAGTTTCCGTGGTTTTGAGCTTTGTATATAACGTATATATTATATAGTTTCACTTGTATATATATTTACTTGTACATGTTTACTTGTTTATATCACCATATAGTTACTTGTATATGTTTGCATACAAGTATACTTTGTTGGTGAAACACGTTGAGATCGGACCAGTTCGTTATTCAAAATCTCCACTTTTCAACTTGTGAATCCAACATTCACCAACTTTTCTCTTTTTGTATGATAATAGTTGTTTGTGTTCCATACTTGTGCATATGTGGTGGTTTGTATACATAATTATATATTTTTGTTTTCTTTTATGTTCGTATAATTGTTGTATATATTGTACTCGTAACGTTTGTTGAGTGTTTTGGTTAGGAAACTTTCTTTAGGTTTGCGCGGTGAGATGTCACCATGGCATGACGGGAGGAAGCTACTTTCCAAACACCAAAACAATAAAGGCGTCGAGCTAACGACGTAAAACAAGCGCTTGTTGGGAGGCACCCCAACGGTTGTAAATGTTGTTTATATTTCTGTTTAAGAGGAATTTAGGTGAAGTGGTGTGTGATTGGAACAGCTGGTGCAATTCTGATTTCTCTGAGTTCTGATGTGCCCGCTAAGCGAGCTCAACTCCGCTAAGCGAGCATAGCAGAATTTTGTTTTTCTGCTCTGTACCAGTGGGGTTCCCATTCCACTTGGTTCACTCATTTTCCCACTTTCACCAAGGCTAATTAATAGTAGATACTAGTTTTATTTTTCTAATTCTTGTATTGGTTGTTTGTACTCGAATTTTGTCGGTGATTCGAAGATTTTTTAGGTGATTTTCCAAAGCTTGAGTGTTTCAACTTGCGGATGTATGGTAGGATATTGTTTTTAAAGTCGTATCATTCAAGGTACTCATTTATCGCTTTCTATAGCATGACATGTTTAGGAAACTTTTCATTTGTACAATTACCATGCCATTCATTCTTTTGCATTACTTGCTTGTTGATTGAATCACTTTAGTTCCCAAACCATAAATGTGAGGAAACTTTCCATTATTCACATATGCTGGAGGCCACAATCTTTGTTTTAACTGGATTTTATTATGCTTAATCTTTTGTTTATGTTGATTTTATGAAAGCATGAAAAGGATCAAGGTATTTTGTTTCATTTTGAGCACAACTACCAAAACCAAATAGTCAATTCACCTTGTGAGTGTGTGATCATTTGTTAACCCTTTTGAGCCTTTTTGTCAATGTCCATGTTGTTTTTGCTAAATGCTTATCTTTGAGTGTTTAGTTCTCATTTTTGCATGGATGATTGATTCTTTGTTTTCTTGAACCCTCAACAATGATTTTTGGTATGAATTTTTACCTTGCCTTAGAAAGTAGGGAGTATTCACATGATGATGTGGTTGAATTCAAGTTGGGGAGAGAAATGGTTGCTACTTATTTGGTTGTTGCTATGAGGTTGAAAAGAAAGAAAAAAAAGAAAAAAAAAGTGAAAAGAAAAGAAAAAGAAAGAAAAAAGCAAAAAAGTTTTGAAAAACAAAAAGAAAAGAGAAGTGAATAATTGTGCTAATAAGTATTGTGATTGGTTTGAGAAACTTGTGGTTAAGGAAGAAGTTTAATCGAGGTTTTGTTGTTTGAATCTTTGGTGGATTGATCACTCCCTTAGGTTTAGGCAAGTTTTTGTTTCGATTAGCCTTAGGACATATCCCTTGTTTGTTAACCAAGCCACATTACAACCTTGAAAAGTCCTTGTGATTCTTGCTTTTATATCTTCAATGTGATTTTTGGATGAATGCATAATTTAATCTTTTGTTTGCAAGATTGTTGGATGAGTGTTAAAAGTCCTTCACCTTTGTGTGTTCTTCATCCATTGATGATTTTTTCTAGGTGTGATTCATGATGTGAGCATGTATTGTGTTAGAATGTTTTGTATGCTTTTTGTGCTTAGGATTCGTTTCATTTACATGTTTTCGTTGTAGTATAGTGGTAAGTATTTACTTTGTTTATACGTTTTTTTATTAAGCCATACATTTGTTTTTGGTTTTCAAAACTTGTTGATTCACAATTCTTTGGTTTATTACTTTTGATTCTTTGATTTATTTGACATTGTTTGAGGACAAACAAAGTTTCAAGTTGGGGAGAGTTTGATAAGTTCCAAAATGTCGATATTTTGAGCATATATTTGTGGCACTTATCGATTCTATTCTTATGATTTTTGTAATAAAATCCTAACTTTTGTGTAAATATGTGCATACTTGTGTTTTTGATTCATTTTTATACCAATTAATAGTTTTCCATTCATTTTATAGGTACTCATGCATATTTGGAGCATTGAGTAATAAAGACCAAAGGCTAAGCTTCAAGAATGCAAATTCTACCAATTCATCAAAGAATAAGGCTCAAAATAAGGATGATAAAAATTATCATTTTGGTTTCCATTCATTCATTATTGGATAGAGCATTGAATAAGCTTTCCAACGCTTCGAACCGGGCGCAATTCGGAGTTACGGTTCTCAACTTATGGCGAAAACAAGATTTCACTTTTGCTGTCATCCGCTAAGCGGAGCAAATCAGAGGCTGGATGCAATTTTGAGTCCGCTGAGCGGAGGGGGTCCGCTGAGCGGACCTGCGCAGAATTTTCTTTATATTTCTTCATTTGAGACATTTTAGGGTTATGGTTTTGGGAAAGTTTTAGTTCCAACTCCATCATTTTCATTCTTAGATCAAAATTAGCTTAGAAAACAACTTCAGAGGTTGCATAAGGATGATCGGGGGTGGATTGAGCGTCGAACAGAGTTGACAAACCAGGAGATTTTCGGTTCATTTCTCTTCTTCTTTGTGTATTTCTCTTTGGTTGGGTTTTGTTTGTATATTTACTTGAATCTTATGTATATTTACCGATTATAATGTTATATTTAACTTGCTTTACAAATCTGTGTTGATGTTATCCTGGATTTTTGCTCTATGTTGAGGATTTGGGGTGCTTTAGAGATAAACTTCTTGAATCCTTATCTAGGATGATAATATGTTAGTTCTGAACTCTAGAGATAGATTTAGAGCTAGCATTCACTGTTTGTATCTGTTCTTAACGCTTTCGTGTTTGAGCGGCGCGCGAGAGATCGCCGACGCGAGAATACGGATGTTCTCGCGACTTCGCGTTAGAGATAACCTTGGTTGTGAGATGATCTCGTTTGTGCTCCAGAGATGGACGCTTATGTGAGAGATACGTGATGACATAAATGAGTATCGTAGGTTGAGTATAACGGGTTGGTAAGTGTATGTTTGTGAAGAGTGAATATATTTACATTCCTGATAAGTTATTTCTCTTCTAAGAATGTGTTTATTCTTTTCTGTCTATATATTTGTTTACTTTTTGCTCATTCAATCCCGAGCTCGAAACCGTAGAAACTGTTGAATGACATCTCTCCATCTCTGAGGACGATAATTCTCGGATCAATATTTCCAAATCTTGTTTGTTGCTTGCCCTGTACTACATTCAACAGGTTTCCTGGGCATGTAGCAGATCTTGTCTAGATTTTTGTATTTGGATCTGAATACCAGTCACTTTTTTTATTAAAGGCTTGATGATTGGCTGTAGTCTAAGTAGCTTCCTCCATAATCTATACATAACATATCCTCTTATATTTTCCTGCCAGTTACTAGCAACTATTTGAAAATATGAGGCATCTTGAGTAACACCATTTAGGAATTTAAACATGGTCTTTCTGAAATGTATGTGTATGGCTGACCTAATTCTGATAGATGCATGGTTAGAAATTATGTGTGCTAGTACTTCCATAATGACATTATGATATATATACTAAACCATTGTACATTACCAATCATTCTGTCAATTCTTGAATAAATGGTATTATGGATGCTCTTGTTTGACCAAGTGTAGTGGCAACTTTTGGTCATAGCTTCAAAGAGGCCCATGTTTTGCATCATATCTGCAAGGTCTTTGTAATCACTTTCTTTCACTATGCTTCCCCCAACCCAAACTTTACCAGTAAGCACATTATTGTAGCCCCCTTTGAGAATCTAAGGATAAGTCATGTTCCCTCCTATCTTTTCAATATCCTTCTATAGAGTTCTTCTTTTCTCAAGTTTATTATATGCATAAATGATAGTTACCATATGCAGAAGCCTTTGATCCATGCCACACACTCCCCCATGAATTAATTGAGATGTTGTATGTATGATTTGGATGTTCACAAAATTTTGATTCCACATCAACCATATCCTTCCATTATCATGGACATGGTCCCTATAATTGTCAGCATAGGTCCATTTATTCCCAAATATCTTTCATATTTTCTCTGCATTACTTTTCTCGATTCGAGTTTCAAGTAAGGCAATTATAGGTACATGGAAATCAGAGAGAGAAGAATTGATCTCTCTATGCCTAGCCTCTTTATTCATTCCCCTCACATTCCATGTGACAATCATGGATGATGAGAAGGGTTCCCTATAAGACATTTTCCAATCTTAAGGGGCTTAAAACTGTTTTGACAAACCATCATATTTGCAGCTATATGGGTATTCCAATCAGTTCCCATTATGTTTTTTCTTGTATCTCTTCTCCCTTTTGTCACTAGTGTCTAGTTCCCTGCAGGGGTCCTATTAGGGTTGTTTTCATCATTAGTTGTATGGGTGTGGTTCACATTACGAGTTACCGGGGTATGACTCACTTCTGGTTCAAGTTGAGTAGGTTTTGGTCTCCATATTCTCTCATTCTTTTGTGTTGGAGAAACTTTTTTTAGAGCACAATCATGTTCTATCTTCAAGCATTTCTGATAGTAGTTAGGTTTCCATTCATACTCAATTTTTTGCTTCATCATTTTTCCATTATGATCCTTGATCCATACATGGTCCCTTGGCCTCTGTGTTATATCCAGTTCAACAAGCACCCTTGCATAGGAGATCCTCAGTTTCCTTGTTGTGCATTCATCAGTGGTAATGGGATTACCTATTGCACTAGCTATTTTTTATATACTCTTTTCACCCCATAAATGCAGTGGAAAACGTGGCATGATGTATGAAAGCATTTTTGATATACTCTTTTCCGTAAGCGTTTATGCATAATGTATGAAAGCATGAGATTTACATTTGTGTTACAATATGATCTTTGCATATTAAGAATGTTGGATGTTTGTTTTAGGTTTTCATTATGATTGAAAATAACATGTGACGCCCTTTTACTTATGCATGATTACTCTGTAAGATATATATATATATATATATATATATATATATATATATATATATATATATATATATATATATATATATATATATATATATATATATATATATATATATATATATATTTGGGGTTAGAAAATGCGTGTTACATTTTCTCGGCCGGCCAACACATCTTTTTGTCATGGCAGGGTATGCTTCGGAGATCGTCAAAACCCCCGCACCGAAATTGCCTCATTGCTAAAAAAATTTACCCTTGATTTTGTTTTTTTACATGTCTACATTTTAATTTTGTTTAATTTTATTTACTGTTAGTGCAAGTGATGATGAGTGATGAGTCATTTATTAATATGAATGATTTAAAAATCGAACCGACTTGTCATTATTTTTTTGGTTAAAAAATATAAAAAAAAAAAAAGAAAGACTAAAACTGTTTAAAATTAGTTAGAGGACTAATTTTATTATAACCTAAAATAAAAAAAATTAATACTATAATTTAATCAAACTTTTTCTACGGTATGCATTAATTTTATTAATTATTAAAAGTTAATAATTAATTTTTCCAACGCAAACTTTTTAGTTTTAAATTTTTTTAACATGCTCCGAGCTCCCTCCCTTAGAGCGCAAGTTTAATATATATATATATATATATATATATATATATATATATATATATATATATATATATATATATATATATATATCATTTTATTTCTCAATATATTGAATATATCCATTTAAAAAAGTCGTTAGTTCGGAAAGAAAATGCAAACTAACTGTATTATACATTTACATTCCTATTTTACAATTCTATGACAATATTATATTCTATGTTCAATTTTTTAAATGATAATGGTATTATGGTATTATAAAATAGTTAAATAAAATCAAATCACTTATATTAAATATTTATATTTGGTAAAATTTTCTTTTTAATTAGTTCCTAATAAATAAAAAAACTTCTAAGTCAATTCATATATTACTATTTGTGTATAATATTTATTTTATTAATATTTTATTTCCTACAAAACTATAATTTATATTAAATATTCATCTTGGTAAAATATTGGTTTAAATTGGTTTCTAATAAATGATAAAATTTCTAAATTTTTCATATATTACTAAATTTATTCCTCAATACATTAAATATATTTACATTTCACTATACAGTTTTTTTACTATATTATATTTCTTAATTCTTTTTATGACAATATAAACATTTATTATAATAAAAAATTGTCTAAATACATTCATAACATAATTCAATATTATAGTATAATAATATAATCAAATATAATGAAATTATTTATATTAAATATTTAAACTTTGTCAAATATTGATTTAACTAATTCCTTATGGATAATAAAACTTATAAATCATTTCATATACTACTAACTTTTTATTTTTCAATACATTAAATACATTCATTAAAAAAAAAAATCTTCAACTAAAAAACAAAATTCAAATTAACTGCATTATACATTTACATTTCTACTATACAATTTTTTTCATATTTTATTCTTTTATGACAATATGGCTATTTTTTAAGGAAAAAAAAGTCTATATTCATTTATAACATAATTCATATTATATTATGATAAAATAGTTAAATATGGACAAATTATTTATACTAAATATTAAACTAGAACAAATTATGATTTTAATTAGTTCCTAATAATTGATAAAAATTCTAAATTTTTTCATATGTTACTAACTTTTTATTCCTCAATATATTGAATACATTCATTTCAAAAAGTCTTTAGTACAAAAAGAAAAATCCAATTAACGGCATAATACATTTACATTTTCATGGTAAATTTTTTTTTTACAATACTATATTTTTTATTTTAACTTTTTATGACAATATGATCAATTTTTATGATAAAAAATAGTCCAAATACATTTATAAATATTCTTATATTATAGTATAAAAAAATAAAATATGATTAAATTATTCATATTAAATATTAAACTTGGTCAAATATTGATTTTAACCGATTACTAATAAATAATAAAACTTCTAAAAATTTTCCTATACTACTAATTTTTTTTCTCAATACATTGAATACATTTATTAAAAAAAAGTTTTAAATTAAGGAAAAAATCCAAATTAACAGCATAATACTTTTACATTTGCACTACAATTTTTTTTACAATATTATATTACTTATTATATTTTTTTATGGCAATACGAATATTTTTTATAATAAAATACATTTATAACATATTCCTAAATTATAGTATGAAAAATAGTTAAATAGTAGCAAATTATTTATATTAAACATTAATTTTAGGTCAAATATTAATTTTAACTGATTCCTAATAAATAATAAAACTTCAATTTTTTTTATATTTTAATAATTTTTTATTCCTCAATACAGCGGATACATCTATTTAATAAATAACTAATAAATATTGATTTTAACTGATTCCTAATAAATAACTAAACTTCTAATTTTTTCTTATATTATAAACATTGAATACATTCGTTTAAAAAAGTCTTTAATTCAAAAAGAAAATCCAAATTAATTGCAGTATACATTTACATTTCCCTTATACAACTTTCTTACCATATTATATTTCTTATTTTATTTTTTATGACAATATGAACAATTTTTATAATTAAATAAAGATTCCAAATATATTTATAACGTATTCCTATATTATAGTATGATAAATAGTTAAATATTATGATTAACTTATTTATACTAAATATTAAACTTGGTCATATGTTGATTTTAACTGATTCCTAATAAATAATAAAACTTCCAAAAAAATTCATATATTAGTAATTTTTTATTCCTATTACAATGAATACATCATTTAATAATTATTTTTACTTTAGGAAAAAAAATCCAAGTAACTTGCCTATATTCTCTTCACCATCTTTTTTTGGTGGATATTCACTTCTTCCTTTGTTCAAATTATTATATTTATCATTCTTTCTTTTTTCCATTTTTGTCTAAATAGTTATCATCGTACCAATCATGTCCTGCCACGTCGTATTCCGTACGATTTTTCTTACTCTAACAAGTCACGTGACTCGCGGGTGACACTTCCAAACTCACAGTATATAAAAACCCACCACCTTTTGCCTCTTCCAAGATACTTCCTTTCTCCTAGAATCTTCTTTCAGTATTTGTTTTTCTTTTAAGTTTCATAGAACCGAATATTCAAAAAAACAAAAATTTCATTTTCCTTTTCACTTCTCAAAATCTCAACCCTAATTCCCAATTTTCTCATCAATTTCGATTTCTCATCTTCTTTCATGGCTATCTACGACGGTCCTGGCTTCCGGTTCCACCCTACCGATGAAGAGATCATTTGCTTCTATCTGAAGCGGAAGCTCACCGGAAATTTACCTCCTGCTTTCGACCATTTTGCTGTTATCGACATCTACAAGTTCGAGCCGTGGGATCTTCCCAGTATGTCATGTTCTTGTTATTGTTTAAGTTTTTTTTTTTTGTAATTGTTATTTTTTGTTATTTGATGATTGATGTTGTTTTGATTTTGTTAGGTTTGTCGAAGCTGAAGACCAAGGATTTGGAATGGTACTTCTTCACTGTGCTGGACAAGAAGTATGGTAATAGTTTGAGGCTGAATCGTGCTACTGATAGAGGGTACTGGAAGACTACGGGGAAGGATCGCATTATCAAGAATGGGAAGGATGTTGTTGGAATGAAGAAGACTCTTGTTTATCACTCTGGGAGGGCTCCTCGTGGTGACAGAACCAATTGGGTCATGCATGAATACAAGATGGTTAACGAGACCTTGGCCAGAGCTGGAATGCAGGTATTATAGTAGTTATGGGTAGTGAATGTTTTGTTTGGTTGTTATTTATTTATTTATTTATTCAATTGGGTTTTGGTTTGATTTTCACATGAGATAATATTTCTCTTTGTTTTGGTGGAGAAGGACACTTATGTGCTCTGTAGGGTATTTGAGAAGAGTGGTTCTGGGCCTAAGAATGGGGAGAAATATGGGGCTCCCTTTATCGAGGCGGAATGGGAGCATGTTGGTAGACTGGTGGATCCCGTGCTGCCGGTTGGTAATGAGCTTATGATCCAAGAAGTGTTTGCTCCTGCTTCAGTTCCAGCACTTGCTCCTGCTCCTGTACTAGCACTTGCTCCTTATGTTGGTGACCAGGTAGATCCCTTGCCAACTGTTGGCAACGAGTCTTTGAAACAAGAAGTATCTGCTTCTGCTCCTACTGATGATGATTTTGTTGAAGCCAAAGACCTTGACGAGGTTTGTATTATATCCCTAATAGTGTTGATTGTTTATTGGAGTATTTGTTTTGATTTTTGCTTGGGGTATATATTAGATGCATGTTTGTGCTGTTGTATTAATTTCATTCATGTTGTAGCTTTAATTGTTTTGTTAACATAACTTTTCCTAGGTTGGAGATTTATTTATTTGTTTTCATATAGGTAATTCCAGATATGTTCTTCTTGCACAATTTTTTGTCCTTATTCTGCCAAACAGTGAAGCATGAACACTAAAATTTCTTCCGAATCGCACCTGATACATACCGATACGCTGCGATACGTATTGAAGGAGTATCCAAATTTTTTATTTTTAAACAAAAAGTAAAGAATTCCGATATGTCACATCCCTCTTCTTTAAAGCTTGCTTTGAAGCTTCTAGTGCAACCTAGCTCTCGTTTGAAAGGAATTGGAGTACCTATTCAAGGGCTGAAGACTTGGGCTATGTGCATACAAATTTGAGGCTTTTGAGTAGGAAAAGTGAAGAATACAAAAGAGTACTAAGATGTGGGGCATTGGTGGAGATGTTTGGGAAAGTTTTGATAGTGATGAAACTCTTGAAGTTGCATCTAGGGGTGTACATGGGTTGGGTAAACTCGGAAAACCCGATCAAACCGGCCCAAACTGACTAAAAAAATGGGTTGGGCCAGATTATTGGTTGCTTCAATTTTAGTTTTTTGAACATTTGTTATTTTGAGTCATGATATTAGCTTATTTAGGATGTTGTACTTTTATTTTTGGATGCTAATGCTTGTAAGTTGTAAGGATTGTGCAATTTTGGTTTTTGCAAGTATTTTTATGAAAAATTTTATTTTATGTTTAGACATTTGATGGTGAAAGAATAGCGACAATAGGTTAAACCATTTTGAAGAAAAAATAATTAGAACATTTTTTGAAAAACATCATTTATAATTTTATAAGGAAAAAGGAAAAAAAAAAGGAAACCCACTACCCAATCCAACCCACAAATTTGCGGTTTTACCCAAACCAATCCAATGATGGCGTGGGGGGTTATTGTACGTCACTCAAACCGATGTACCCTATATGGGTTGGGTCTTGTTTTGGCTAAATCCAATCCAAACTGATCCATGTACACCCCTAGTTGCATCATTGTCTCTTGATGAACCAAATTTATCATCCAGAGTAGACGACATTGATACTACTCCAAAATTTTAGTTTAGATTTAATATTTAGTAACGTGTTAATAGTTGTATTATGAGTTTGGTTCTTGTTGTATACTATCTTAAATGCATCATATACTATATTTAATGCCGTATTGAATATCCGATACCCATATTGTTTCTGTGCTTCATGCTGTTGATTGATAGGCATCTTCGGTTTTACCTTTTTCTTTAATCTCTGTGATTTGTGATTTCTTTTTCAACATTTTTTTATATTATCTGCTTTTGCTGATGTTTCCGGCACATTTGATTCTTCTAATTTGATGAAAATGTCTTTAATTATCAGAAGTTTGATGATACTAGTGATACAATCGGAAATGCTGATTTGGCATCGATCATCTGTTATGGGGAGTCTAGCAGTTATCCTCCTCAGCATTCCCAAACATTTCTCAGTGATCACAAGCAAATGGAACCTGAGTTTGCGCTTTATGGTAATCAGATTGATCAACCCGATAATATGGCTGATATATTTAATGTGAATATCAATTATGTGCAAGATGGATACAATGGCGAGACAAACCATAATGAGAATCCTCTGAATTTCAATTTTGAATTTGAGGATCCTGATGAATATTTTGATGTCTGTGATTATCTTATGAGTTCTGAAGAAGCATATGAGGAAACCAATGATTTTAAGAATCTTGACGAAGCTATTTCCATTGAGACAGATCCTTCTGTTGCTGCTGCAATGGTAGACGAGTACCTTGCATTCCCTGAGGAAGACATTTTTCAACATGTATGCTTTGAATCTTCTTTGAATGTAGGGAGTGAAAGCCCCATTGCCAATCACGGACAACCTTTCGTTGAGCAGGTTTTGACGTACTCTATTTATAAGGTCACTTGTTTTACTCATTTGTATTATAGCCGTCTTAATTTTTTTTTTTTTTGGTTTTGTTAACAGAATGTGGAGAGCGATACCAACAATAGTCCCTTGGCAAGCAAGCATGTTCTTGAAGGACAGTCAAGTAATGAACCTTCTTTCCCTGAAGGGAATGCTGAGGTGTCTAATTGGGTCTCAGGTGACATTTCATTCACTTCTCATCCTGATTTCTCAAGCTGTTGTTTTGATGTGTGCTTTTCTAGATTAATATAGTATGTAAACTTGCACTGTATCCCTTCTGACTTATGTTTTTACTACTTTAGCTGGAGACGCCAATTACTTCGTGAGGCAAGCTAATAAATTGCTGGCCCACATGCCTGCTTCACCTGCATTTGCTTCAGAGTTTCCTACCGTGGAGTTTGCTCACGGGATATCTGCTGCAGCTGAGTCTTCCAGTTCTGCTCACATCACTGCAGGTATGATAAGCATAACAGATATTTCCTTTAGAGGCAATGCGATGGATTGGATGGTGGGCAAGAATGGAGATTTTAACACCATTGGGTTTACCCAAACTGATGTTAACTCTGCTACTTTGGTTCCTATTTCTGACCTGGTCTGTAGCAAAACTGCATTCATGTTATCACATGGGTGGGTTTTCTTGGTGGGTTTCTCAGTTGTTGTTCTTTCACTGAGTTTCAAGATCGGAAGCTTCATGTATACTGGTAAATGATAAATGCACGGTAGGCATGATAGAATAATCCAGTCAGTTAAGTATCCATCGGTTGATGGCACTCGTTGAATGACTAGGATTCCATGACTTTGTAGATTTCATTACGGGGATTTAGTCACCCCCGTACTTAACATTAACATTATTCATTGTAACGAATTCGCCTGTAATTTTTTTTGGGTTATAGAGTTACAGTTTGATACTATTAGTTACACATATTAGCCACTATTATATGGTTAGTTTTGTAACTTAGCCTCTTACACATGGAGATTTTGTTTCACTTGATTTTCATTGATTGTTGCAAATTCTAGGTTCCACCTATCGCAGCGGTGCCGTGGAGCTTTTTTCTCCCTCCAAATTTACTGGTTTATCCATCAAGGATCCAGTTTACACACCCTGTGCACTTCTCCTAAAAAATTTGAATCACCATATTTACCTTAGCCTCTGAAAATTTGAATGACCACCTCACTAAAATTGGTTATCACAACACATTTTCTTAAAAACTTACCATTATTCTTTCATGATTTTTTACCACATTTTTATAATCATTATCATCACTATAACTTGCTATTATAGTGGTGCTCGTGACTCTTCCTTCTATTATCAAAGACCGAGTTGGTGGCGGCGGCTTTCTTTCGGTGTCTTTTGGTGGTGCTGGGTTGATTCCTCCTCCTATAAGAAATCAGCTGGCAGTAAAAAATTTGAGCCATTAATTATTTAGTATCATATTTAGGCTTAACAAATTCGAAATATCTAGTCTAGGGTTAACATACATCCGACTTTGAATTCGATTTCTTAAAATGAGTCCATGCTTAAAACAGTTTCATAAGTATTTTTTTAAAAAATATAATAGCATCACTCTTTTCTTATCTAGTCTTTAAAGTTTATAAAACTAATTAGTTCTTAAGATTTTATAGTTAGTTTTTCATGTTTTATTTCATCTATATGTCCTTGATGCCCACTCATTCATGAGACTCAAGGGACTAATATGACATATTTTACAAAATTACAAAATATTTTTAAAATGTAAGTAGTTATTTATTATTTTTTCTTATATATACTTATAAAACTAAGAAATAATGGTAAGATATCTATCTTAGGATTGGTATATACTTACGGGTAAGGATTGTCTAACTTTTGGGAGGGAACTGCCCTCTACCTTTCTCGCTGTCTCTCTCCAAAATTTCTCACTCTCACATCATATTTCCCTCTTTTTTTTTTCCTTCTCTTTCTGAATTCTCTCTCCAAAATTGCCTAAAGTCACCTAAAGTTAGGGTATTGAAAGTTAGTGAATCCATTCCCATACTTACGGGTAAGGATTGTCTGACTTTTGGGAGGGAACTGCCCTCTAGTTTTCTCTCTGTCTCTCTCCAAAATTTCTCACTCTCACATCATATTTCCCTCTTTTTTTCCCTTCTCTTTCTGAATTCTCTCTCCAAAATTGCCTAAAGTCACCTAAAGTTAGGGTATTGAAAGTTAGTGAATCCATTTCCATACTTACGGGTAAGGATTGTCTGACTTTTGGGAGGGAACTGCCCTCTACCTTTCTCTCTGTCTCTCTCCAAAATTTCTCACTCTCACATCATATTTCCCTCTTTTTTTTCCCTTCTCTTTCTGAATTCTCTCTCCAAAATTGCCTAAAGTCACCTAAAGTTAGGGTATTGAAAGTTAGTGAATCCATTCCCATATACTTACCATTGATATCACTACAATCAAGTTCCTACATTTATTTTACATTAGCTTTAGAAAATAATTACTTGAGAAAATAAAACCTTGGTAAATTATTGTGCATCCATTGAAGAACATTTTATTTTAAAAAGCACCATGGAGGTTTTTTTTAATAAAATAATCTTATAAAATTTTTAAGTCAACTTGTTTAAATTTATTATTCTTTTATAATTAAGAAAATAGCATTTTTGTTTGACTCGACTCTTTAGATGATGTCTATTATTCATTATTTAGTCTTATCCATTCATATTTTTCTTTGAAATACAAAAAATTATTAATTTATTTTATTTTTACATAGTAAAAAATAGTCATCTATTTTTGTAATTAGTTTTACTACATTTGTTGTTTCACTTTATAAAATAATCATCTAGCATACTTTACTTTTTGTTATTATTTATTATTCTAATTTGTGTTAGAACTTGATCAATTTTAATTTTTAAATCTTATTTGTAAAATTAGTATAACTTAAAACCTTGCAAGAATATTTTATTTGCATAACATGTTTTGTATTTTTCATTTAGTACATTTAAAATTATTTTTTTTATAAACTATTTATTAGTTTATTTATTTTATAATTTAATCTAGTGCATTATTCTTTGTTGTTTATATTATTAAATAGCTATCTTGCATACTTTCAATTTTTATTTTTTTCATACATATTTTTTTAGGTTTTCTCAATTAAAATATTCTTATTCGAAAAACCATTGGATAATCTATCCTAGCTTAGTTTATGATAAGCCATTAGCCCATTACGCATCATTTTATTTATAGAATAACCATCATCTTTGGAGGAAAAACAAATGCTTCTAGTTCTTAAAAAAACAAAATGCTATTATTAATATTAATATTATTATTATTATTATTATTAGTATTATTATTATTATTATTATTATTATTATTATTATTATTATTATTATTATTATTACTATTATTATTATATTTATTATATTTATTATTATTATTATTATTATATTCATTATTATTATTATTATTATTATTATTATTATTATTATTATTATTATTATTATTATTATAAAAATGAATATGAAAAAGTTTACAAGCTAATCTTGATTTATATGGAAGACAATTATTTTTAATAAGCATATAGAAAACTATTTAGTACATATTATTGTTATTATTATATTATTTTGACTTTTTGTTATAATATTTACTAATTAGAGTATTATGAATTAATTTGATTGAATTCCTAGCTCATGAATCTTTTCATGAACTATGAATTAATTTGATTGAATTCATGGGTCATGAATCATTTTCATGAACTGCAAAAAATTTCCTTTACTCTTACATATTTTCTTGTTCATGTCGAAAATTGTATATTTTATAAATTGAAATGTGCTCTTGAAATTTTAGTTATATCAAAAATGGGGTTGTCATAAAGATAAACATGTTTACTGACAGGTATTAGATTCAGTCTCCTATCAGCCATCTTTACACACATATTCTCTCTCTCTCTCTCTCTCTCTCTCTCTCTCTCCTCTCTCTCTCTCTCTCTCTCTCTCTCTCCTCTCTCTCTCTCTCTCTCTCTCTCTCTCTCTCTCTCCTCTCTCTCTCTCTCTCTCTCTCTCTCTCTCTCTCTCTCTCTCTCTCCTCTCTCTCTCTCTCTCTCTCTCTCTCTCTCTCTCTCTCTCTCTCTCTCTCTCTCTCTCTCTCTCTCTCTCTCTGAGTTTCCTCTTCTAACAAAGGATTTCTCCTTTCACAAAATGCTATCAATCTTACATAGATTTCTCTTTTATTCATATCTCTCTCTCTCACTCTATTTCTTCTATTTATCTCTCTCTTTCTCCTATTCATATCTCTCTCTCTCTCTCTCTCTCTCTCTCTCTCTCTCTCTCTCTCTCTCTCTCTCTCTCTCTCTCTCTCTCTCTCTCTCTCTCTCTCTCTCTCTCTCTCTCTCTCTCTCTCCTCTTTCTCTCTCTCTAAGCATCCATCTCTCTGCAGTAAAGTTTTCACGCAGGTTTATGCATTCACAATCTTTATTCAATGGTTAGATGTTGTATCCGCGTCTACTTGTAACAGGAAATTCTAAACCCACAATTAATGTGAAAATTTTATGTAGAGTTTCTTCTCAGAAGATGATCTCTAGTGTTTGAGAAAATAACTCAGAGAGATACCACCTTTCATGATCTTGGCAATCTGCCTGTTTCTGTTAGGGTTGCCTCTAACATGAAAACATGTCAAATCTATAAGTGGAGTGATTTGTGAAAATATACTCCTTTTAGTTTAAGGTATCTAGTTTTTTGTAAAAATTAAATTTGTAGGACTTACCTTTTTTGTCCAATCGACTCTAATAAGACCTCCTATAATATAAAAATCTGCTAGATCTGTAAATGGAGAGAATTTGTGAAGGGATAATCTTCAACAACAACATGTTTCTATCTAGACTCTTGTGAAAAATAAATCTCCAAGAGAAATGTTTTATCCTTGTTTCTTTGTCAATCTCGAATACAATTGACTATGAGAAAAGAGTATCATTACACTGGTGGAAGAGCTGCAACATTAAATTTTGTGAAATAGTTAACTTAGAGATTCTCTTCAAAAGATGCACGATTTACAACATCGCAAAACATTCATTGTTTGTGCTTGATGCTTGTTCCATTGCATGAGGAAAATATCTGTTGCTTGCCCTGATGCCTATTCCATTCCATCGCATCCTTTTTTTTCTTCTTTCTTACAACTCTCTTACAAATATCATAATTGTTCTCTGCATTTGACATTTCTTTTCTTGTCCTTTGCAGAGGAGTTCTGGTTGACTCATTTCCCTTCCGAGTCCTATGAAGATATGCAGTTATGGGACGAGTTTTTGTTAACTCATCTCCCTTACCCGTCCTTTGAAGATACGCAGTTCTGGGACGAGTTCTTGTGTTAATTTACCCTGTTCTCAGTGCTAAATTTATTACCCGGAATAAATGTAATAATGGAACAACAACATTTATGAGTTTGGCTCTAAGTCAACGCTGTTGTGTAATTTTATTTCGAGACCATGTTGCATACACGATTATGCACACCTTTTGTCTTATTCTTATTTCAATTATCATTGATTTTTAGACTCCATACTCGTTTTTTCTTTTTCTCTTTGTTTTATGATGTCTGAATTTCATATATATATAATCATCAATATCATATGTTGAGTCGATCATGATCGGAAAATTCCTCGACCATGGAATCCTTGCGAAATTCCTCAAATTCTCTCTAGGGAATAATATTGGCCCACAAAAATAGATAATGATATGAAAGGGGATAAAAAAATAAGAAGAGTAACTTCCTGGTTTTGACGACAAGGAGATGCAACCAACAAAACGGAAATAGAAAAAGACAAGAGGTAAGAGTGAAATATACATTATATTTTATTTTATCATATTCATTTATATATTGATATTTTTTAGCATTCTTCATTATTCTACTCTAACTACATTATCATTTTCATCATCTCGCATGTATTATGTTGAATTGATACATTTTCAAAAAACTCCTTGATCATAAAAGCAAGTGTTTCAGGCCGATCAAAATGGCCATCAGTCAACCATTCAGAGAGAGTTACAGTTCATCTAGATTGCTCGTGGCATCGGGGTATTACCACGTGGAAGAGTACGGGCGATTCAGATATAAGATACATTCAACGCCCCCTTCACACACTTAGTAAATAGAGGGTTGTTATAATTGTTCCACTATATAAAGGATACACGTGAAGAATCCCAGTACACTATTTCAAATTCAAATTTCATTCACTCTTCTCCACATACTGATTTGGGTGTTGGAGTGATAATCTTGCAGGTCATCCTCTCCTCCTCTGCATTGAAGTTCATATCCACTGTTGTCCTCCGCAACCATCGATTCTCCAATCAATTTTGGTTCTGTAATGAAACAAAAAGTCTTGTAATTTTGAGTAAGTCCATAATAATGAAACATTGAATGAAAACTAATAAGAAATATGTTGAAATATAAAAGAAATAATATTTTTTTAATGAGACAGGAAAGAGATGAAATTGACAAATAGACGTTTAAAGAGAAACATGAGGTAGGTGCCAAATATAATATCACATATTAAACAACTCATGGAGTTTCTCTTTCTCATGGATGAGGTGGTGAAGCGAGTGTGAGTCACAAACTCAATATTTTTTTGACCAACAAAAAACTTTGAGTTTGTGACTCACACTAGCTTCGGCCCCTCATCCATGAGAAAGAGAAACTCCATGAATTTGTCACAAACTCAAAGTTAATCCATATTTTACATAACTATGATATCATTGACAATGAGAAATATTTTTATTGCAGGAATCACAAACCTTATTATTGCAAGAAACACAAACCTTATCCATCATATTTGTGGATAATTTGATTTGTTATTCATTTATATGGTAATGGTAAGTAAATAATAGTATATATAATATTGATTATTAATTCAATTTATTTTTCATGTTTCATTAATAATAAATTTGTTATTTTTTAGTATTTCCATACAAAGATTTAGAGACTCGAGAAAACTATATCATGATAAGGAGTTTCATGCTCCCAAGCAGTAGTAACAAGATGAGAAGGTATTTCCAGTATGACTGAATATACTTCTACTAGCAGTAATAACAACATCTTTTTTCAAAGAGTAAATTATTATGTCATTCTTTGATCATTTTTAGGCTCAAGCAAGTGTGTGTCACAAATTATGAGTTAATCCATATTTTACATTTTTATGATACCATGACTATGTGAGAACTATATTATGAAAATTGAAAACCTTAGTTGTGCTATTTGAGGATAATTATAATGGTTATCTTTTTATATGGTAAGTAAATATCAGTACATATAAAATTAATTATTAACTTAATATATTTGTAATGTTTCTCATTTCGGGCTTAGGTGTTAATTATAAAAAATGCAAATTGATAGGTATTAATTTATTTGATCGCTTTTTGGATGTCGGTGCTTGCTTTTATCTTGCAGGGTTGAGAAAAGTTCTTTTAATTTTCTCGGCATCCCGATTGGCTGCAATTCGGGGTTGTATGCTATTTGGGCTCCTCTTGTTCAGAAGTTGAAAGCTAAGTTGGGCAACTGGAAAAATAGGTTTCTATGTCTAGGTGGTAGAATAACCTTGCTTAAATCTGCTTTATCTAGCATATCTATTTTTTAGCTATTGTTTTATCATGCCCCTAAGAAGGTGTGTCGGGATATTCAGAGGATTTAATCTAGCTTCTTATGGAAAGAAAAGGAGGGAAAGAGAAAGATACATTGGGTTGGATGGGAGAGGATTTGTCAACCGGTGGAGAACAATGGCTTATGGGTGAAGAAGGTGGACGATTTCAACACGACTTTATTGTTAAAGTGGTATTGGAGAATCTTGAAGGGTGAGAAAGCGTTGTGGTTGAAAGTGTTGGAAGCAAAGTATGGAAACGTCCATAACTTCTTAACTTCTGGTATAACAGGTAGAAATTCTGGATTTAATTCGGCTTGGTGGAAGGAAATTCTTAAGTTGGATCACACGTCCATGATTTTTGTGATGGTGTGCAATTTGTCGTATGATCTTGGGAACTGTGATATTACTCTATTTTGGGAATCAGTGTGGTTGTGAGATATTAGTTTAAGGAAGATTTCTATGATCTTTTTGTTATCAGCTTGAAGAATGGGATGAAGGTGGGAGAGATAGGAGTATGGGACAGTATTACGTGGGTTTGGGGTGATCAGGGCACTGAGAACCAGATTCTGGATGGTAATACTGCCAACTTGCGACAACAATTATACGAATTAATTGAGATTGTTACGCCGGTTAGAGACCATTGGGATAGGCTGCTTTGGAGACCCGATTTGGTTGCGGGTTACACGACAAAAATAGGTTATGATATATTGGCTGGAAGTGTGATTCCTGGGGATACAGATGAGGGAATGGCGAAAGCTTTTAGCGCAATATGGTCCACCGATGTGTCGTACAACATTAGAGCTTTCTTTGAAGATGTTTCCTTAACAGAGTTCCAACTAAAGATCATCTCTTAAGGTGTGGAATGCCTTTATCCAATTTTGATTTCAATTGCGTCTTATGCTCGGAGGTTCATGAATCTTTAAACCGTCTTCTCTTTTTCTGTCTGATTTCGGTTTTGGTTTGGAAAAATATGACTTCTTGAATTGGTTTGGTTCTGGATTTTAATCCGTGCGTTTGGAAAAAAATTATTTTATGGGGAGAATGTGTTAGGAAATCAAGTATTAGGAGTATAAAGGAGGGAATCATTTGGGCGACGGGGGTCCGGAGAATTTGGAGGTTGAGAAATGACATTATATTCAACGGAGGAAAATGAAACATGGATGATCTCATTTGGAACATTAAGAGCATCCACATCGGTTGATTTTGAGGGTGATATCACATTAACCAATGACATGTGTTTCAGTGGGGATGGATATTTCATTATGCAATGGATGGTATAGTAATGCCACCGTTTTCAACAAAAGCCATGATGTCTTTGTTGTTTTCTTTGTTTTTTTCAATTACTTATATGTATATAATAGACAAAGTGGAACCCAATTTAAACTTTAAATGTATGGGATGAATATTTAGAAAATATAGCTAAGTGGCTTAAATTATTGAAAATTGTAAAGTAATATAAAAAATGAAATAAAGTCCATTTAAGATACAAAAATGAATTTATTGGATGTGGATGCTCTAAGATGATGGCTTGGAAATGGTCGTTCATCGAAAAATCGCGTTCATCAAGTGTAATTTCTATTATTTTAGTAGAAATCCTTTATTTTACTCAAAGTAGATATCACTTGGTTTGTAATTTTTTCGATTTTAAGTGTTTGTGCTCTTCTTTTGTAAGCGGGTTCGAATATCCCTATTTCCAAGCAAAGATTAAGAGGACCAAAGAAAATTATATCATGAGAAAGTTTTTTAGCTTTTGCTTTGTAGGTGGTTGGCTACATAAGATGAGTAGGCATTCACGGTATGACTACAAATACTCTACCACTAGCTATAACGATAACATATTTTTTAGGAGAATAAAAGGAAACATCATTCTTAGATATTTTTAGGCTACGCTACAACTCTCTAAAGAGTCTAAGCTTTTTTTACGGTAACTTGTTGTATACTATATTATTTCTACATGACTTTCCTTTAGAGTTATAATAAAAAAACTTTTTTTTTTTTGTGTTTTCTAGAATATGGTTTGCAGTGGTAAAAATTGTGATTAAATTAAAATTAATTATTAAAAATAACAGTTTGTGTTAGGGAAATCTCGAGAGCGAGGTACAAAAATGTCAATGAATCAAACGTTCATAGTTGTTGGCACAATAATCGGGGGGTCGAACGAGGAGCATTTTTATTTTTATGGGACTTTTCTTTGAGCAACACACATTTGTGGGAAACACACCACTTGTCCACTTAAAACTTTAAGATGATAGATGAGTGGGTTCTCCCACTTATAAATGCTGAAGTCACCATATTCCTATCCAAGGTGGAACTATTTTCCCCCACACTACTCACACTTGCTATATTCTCAACAATAGTTACAACAAGAGATCTTGACACCACATATCCATCCAAAACCTTAAGGCGATGGGGTATAGGTCACCTCTCTTATAAACCCAACATTTTCTCCGTTCATAGTCGATGTGAAACTTTAGCGCAACTTTCACACTTGAAATTCAACAATCTTCCCCACAAGTGTGAGTCACCCACATCACTAGCCTCGTTCCACACTAGGATCCACTTCTGCTCCCCACTGAGCTAACTAGGGCTCTGATACCCCTTGTTGGGGAAGTTCTGGAAGCGAGGTTCGGAAGTATCTATGAGTCAAACGTGTATGGTTACAAGAGACCTTGACGTCACATATTCACCAAAAATTTTAAGACAATGAGTGTATGGATCACCTCTCTTATAAATTCAACATTTTCTCCATTTATAGTCAATGTAGGAATTTAACACAACTTTCAAACTTGAAATCCAACAGTAAGTATAGTTAAAAAATAGGGATAACAACATAAAATGGAGGGACATAATGCAAAAGAAAGTAATTTTTAAAAAGTAAATAGAGAAAGAGTTATGAGAGATTTCACCAAGATTTGAAGAGGTTTGGCTGGTCTCTTGGCCTACTCATCTTCTAAAAAAACTTGAGAGTTTCACTAATAATATCTTTTGAAATTTTACCAGGTTATGCCCACGAAACTTATTACAATCAACTAAGAGATTTTATCAAGTTGATCCCCCAAACCAAATAAAGCTTTTCACGGGCTAAACTCACAAACCCAAGATAAGATTTTGGCTGGCTAATCATAGAAACCAAATAAAGGTTTTACCATGATAACCTCAACAATTAAACAAGTGAAACTTCAAGAGACTCACACTCTTGATAAAATAGCTGAACACCAATACAAATAAAACCTCAAATGTATTTCACTCTTAAAGGTACTAAAGGAAATTTTAGTGAAAGAATAAATAAGAGAGGGGCTAAATTGAAAAAAATAATGATTAAAAATTGAATTCTAGTGGGAATAATAGTGAGGAGGAACCCTCTGTATATAAGAGAAAATGTAGCTCAAAATGGAAAATGATTCATGTTCTTTTTAATACTCATAAACAATTATTCCATAAGGATAATCAATTATGTAGTTTAAATATGAAAATTTTTCAAATTGTATTGGTACTAACCGACTATAACCCCTTATAATCAATTATTAGGCATTAAAAATAGATAATCGATTATTTCTAAGTGCTAATCGATTATTCGTAAGTGATAATCAATTATCTAATGTAATTTCACTCATAAGGTATTGTTTGTGTTCGTAGCCGACTAGATATTGTAGCGGTGAATTTGGTGAGACTAGAGTCATGGGAAGACTTAGCTCATTTTAAATAGAGTCGCCACCGCGCTTTATTGTTTCCAAAAAAAAGGGTGAAAGAGCAAATAAAACCCACATAAGTTTTTAAAATCAAAACTAATAAACTTATCAGAGTTCTGGCTACGGAGGATTTGTTATACAAGGGGAAGGTTTTAAGCACCCCTCATATCCATGGTACTCCATGAGAACCTCTTTGTTTTTTATGTTATTATCTTTTGTTTATAAATAACCTTTTTTTTTGTGAAAATCATATGTGAAAAACTTGGTTGAAATAGAGGATGGGGATGGGAAAAGAATATTTTGAAAGTGAGCTCGATAAGATATCGCATCTTAGGCCTACATACCCCTTAAGTATAATAGGGAAGTCAGAGCTTTTGTAGTTCCTCTTTTAAAAAAGGAAAAAAGGGGCCAAAGTGGCCAAAATCTTTTTGGGTGTGAGCTTTAAAATACTCACAAATTTTTCTTTAAAAGAGGGTTAAGCTTTAAAAAAATTAACAAGATTAAAAGAAGATTAGGCTTTAAAATACCTAATAAGTTTAAAAGGTTAAGCTTTAAAATATTTAACAATTTTAGAAAATGGATTAGGCTTTAAAATACCTAATAAATTTAAAAGGTTAAGCTTTAAAATACTTAACAAACTTTAAAACAAATCAAAGAAGGACCAAGCTTTAAAATACAAGGTCAATGGGTTAAGAGAAGTTTCACCGGGAATAATTCATCTCTTAACACCAAGGTTTAAAAACAAGATCAATGGATCAAGAATAGTTTCACCGGGAATAATTCTATTCTTAATGCCAAGCTTTCAAAACAAAAGGGTTTTGGTTAAACTTTAACAATACTAAACCATAAACAAGTGAAAAGATTTAAAATACTTAACACAAAAGTAAAAAGAGATTGGAAAAGAATTTAAGTACCTTGACAATTTAGTCAATATCATTCTCATCCTTTGGATAAAACATCAAGCTTAAACAATTAACAATAAATACCTCATGTATGTACAAGAACAAACAAGTGAGTGTTAACAAACAAGAGATGAATGTATCTAAACCCTTGGATTCAAATCATGTATGAATGATGAATGATTAATGTGATGATTAAACATTGGGTTAGATAAATAAAATATAACAATAAATACAAATCACATGGATATAAAATCAACAAGTATATGTGCAAGACAAGGTTTAACATTTAAGTACAAAGCATGGATTAAAATCAACAAGTATGTACAAGCACAAATAAACATGGATAAACAAAGATCAACATGTTGCAAATTTTTTGGTTAGGGTTTTAAACCTAAGGTTTTTTAAATTAGGGTTTTGATTTAGGGTTTCTAAAGAAATACCTAGACCTAATTGATTTTAATTGTTAAATACCAATTTCTTTAAGAGAAATTACCTAAGGGTACATAGATAAGTGAAGGACACTCTAACCTAACCCTAAACAAGTATTCAAAAAGTGGTATAAAACTTACTTGAAGAAAACATTAAAAGAAAAATGATTTTTTTAACTTGTTGTTTAACATAAAAGACATGATTTTGAATTAATTTTTAAACATAATAAAAATAAATATTTTTGTGATTTTTTAACATAACATGAAAATAGGCAACATAAATTAACCACACAAAAAAGAAGGGATTACAAATAATATTTCTACTATTTTTTATGGTTTTTTGAAGTTGTGAAGAAAACTAAAAAAAAAAGTAATAAAAAAAGAAGGGAATGTGGCCACAAGGGTTTGAACCCACGCCCTCAAAGCTGCAAGGCAAAAGCTTAGCCACTAGGCCAGTTGCCTGCAATTGATCATAAGGCGCGTTCAGCAGATAATATATGAAGATAAGCCCTAAGTGAAAAATGCAAAACAATTCACAAAAAGTCTGAGGTGAGGGGAATTCGAACCCCTGACTTAGAGGTCACGCGCGCTAGGTACAAGAGTGATGGCCAGTTGTGCTGTAACGATGTAGTCATAAGGTATATGACTCTAACACATTATATTTTAAAACTGGGCCATAAATGGAATTTTCTGAAACTTCATCTTCTTCACTCAGCAACGTGAAGAACAACAACATTCAACCATGGCGCCAAATTCAAACATTTGCAAAACTCAATCATTTTTAACAAATTAAGACTCTAAATTGATCAGCATCTAATCACGAATCTAACCACATAGCTAACTATCATTTACAATCAAAGATGAACACGAATTTCTGGAAAAATAGTATGAACCCTAAAAACTCAAATTCAAATTAAATGGTCAATTTTAACAATCAGGCCCTAAGAGTTTAGGGATTTTGTTCCCTACATCATTCTAAATACAATGGTATCAAAAAAATGTAAGAAACAATGCACAAACAAGTATGCACGAAATCAAGTTAAATACCTCTGAAAATGAGAATCAAACCTTTTCTTAGAGAGATTCTGGGAGTGTTGTGACCACCTGGACACCTTCAAGGACCTTCAAGGAAACTTTTGAAACACTCACAATGTTCTACAAGTACCTGCAGCTTAAAATTCGATTTCACATACAAGTGAAAAAAAAGTTATGGCTGGATCTCCAAGAAAATGTTGTTACAGATCCAAAACAGATGTTTGGATAGCTTCTATATGATGTTTAGAAGCTATCTAAACTATAAAACCTCAAAACGCACGAGTGGAATTGGTTTTGGCAAGTTTGAGTTCAAAGGTTCTTTAATGGAGTTTTGAAATGGTGATTTCTAGTTCAAGGCCTTTGGTAGGTGTTTGGATGTTATGGACAGTTTCTATATGTGATATAGAAGCTATGTGAAAGGTTATTTGAGTGGCTAAGTGTTTGGTTTGGGTTTTGGCTTGTAATGAGCTTAAAGAAAGCTTTAATGGAGGTTAAAAAGTGATTTTTGGTTTGGAAGTGTTTGGAAGGTTAAGGAAGGTATAGACACCTTCTAAATGATGTTTAGAAGTTGTCTAAACCATTGGTTGACACCCAGAACTCTTAGAACAAGAATTCACTATAATAGTGAAAAAATGGAAAAATGGAGAATTTCAAGTGAGGTATGACTTGGAGAATTCTGGTGTAATTGATGCAATGAGAAATGCCCTCTATTTATAGGCAAGAATTAGGGTTTGTGGGAGGAAAAAGTTCAGAGTTTTGAAGCTCCCATGTGACTTTGTACTTCTTTGCTTGTTTGTGAAGGAAGAAATGAGAAAATTGGAGTTCCAATGGCAAGGTACAAGTTCAAGCATGCTTCTATGACTTTATTCTGAGTTTGGAGAGCTTGCTTGTGGTGTTTAGTTTGCTTTTGGTGCAGAGGAGACATGGGAGAGGCTCAAGACAAGTTGACTTGTGAAAAAACAATGCTTTACTAGAGTGGAAGTCATGACTTTAGTCCATAAATGGTATGAAACTTGGGCAAAGCTTAGAACTCTTGGTCCATAGCTCAAAAGCAAGTGAAATCATATGAGTTTGGCCATTTGAACAAGTTAGAATGGCTGTACTTGAGAGATTCCTTCAGATTTGCAAGGATTTTGGACTTGGTTCTTCACTTTCTTTATGAAATTTCTTCATTTCAAGTGTTCATGGTGCCATATTGACAAAATCATATCTCATGAATGGAGCCATGGATTTTTATACTACATAGCTCTTTGGAAAGCCCTTGCTACATACTTCAAATGAGTAGTTAAAAGTTTTCTCATACTCCTTTTGGATCATTGAGAAAAATGGCCATAAAGTTAAGAAAAAATTCAAGTAAAACACTTGAAATTTTTTTTAAGTTTTTTGAAAGTTATCTTCTTAATTCCATATCTCTCAAAATAATCACTTTTTGAAAAAATTTCCAATGTGATAAGTTGTTTGTTTTGCCAAGATCTATAACTTTCATGTTGAGAGATTTTTTAGTGTGTAGGAAAAATTTGGAGATCCATGAATTAGGTCAAAATATACTTAAAAACCCTAGTTTGACTTTTTGATTCTTGATGAATTCTTTGAATTTTCTTTGATCAAATGTCTTCAATATCCATATGATGATGATTTGGATCCTTAAAAGTCTATGGTTGACTATTATTCTCAAAAGTCAAAGGTTGACTTGCACAGTTGACTTTTTCCAAATGAACTACAGTTTTGTGATTTTCAAATGAATCAAGGTCTCCTCTTCAAATGAATGATATTAATGGACTATAATGTTGATTTGGATGCCCTTGAATCATATTTTGAGTCTTGGAACCATCTCCTGATTAAAAGTCAACCCTCCATAGAAATTAGGTCAAAAACCCTAATTAGAGCTTCTGATGAACTTGAAGGTGATTGATCTTGCATTGACCCATCCTTGGGTTTTGATTTTGATTGAAGAACCCTTTGAATCATAGAAGAATGTTGAATTTCTTTGTGGGCCTCAAAACCCTAGTTTGCTCAATTTCTTCTTGATCAGTCTCCTGTCTTATGACACAGGCAACAAACAACAATTTTTTTTTTATTTTTGGTTAGCAAATGATAAATGCATGATGATAATGATGATCCTAATATTTAAGCTATGGTGGGATCTCAGTGGTCAAAAATTGGGGTGCAACAAATATATGCGAAAAAATATTTTAAGGTGATTATATCAAAATGAAAGGGTCTTAAAAATAATTGGTGAGTGTGTTAGAGTTGGCTTAGTAACTTATGAGTTACTCTAACACTTTTACAATACTATGGTCCCTCAGACATTGCGTTAAGCGTACGAGCGACCAAGCGAACTTTTACAATTCCTCTCCTTCATAACTTTGAAGCTTCAAGTTTGTTGCTACATTATCTTTCTTACAACTTCCATTCCAACAGATGATTCAAATTTCAACTTGGTGATTCCACTAGGTATGCATACATTCATGCATTTTAAAATATATTTCTAGCATATTATTTGTTCGATCATATTTTGACTCTAAAGATACAAGCGTGTACACAGACACTAACCAAGATATCAAGCCGGCCAAATTATTGCTGGATGAACTTGGTCAGTGACTCATTATTGAGAGCATCGAAAACATCCAACTGATGAAATATCATATAGAAATGATGTTTCGAAGATAAAATGCCAGTTACCGCCAAAATATGCTCACCTTTGTGCTACGTATCTTCCATTTTATGCCATGTAGAAGTGATGTTTAGATGATATGCACAAGTCTCTTTAGTGTGTGTATATATATGCTCGAAGTGTGAATCTGATACTCCTGTCCTATTTCTGGTCTTGGTTGTACTCCATTGGTGGCTTACGCCTTATTTAGAAAATGGAGTGAGACTGCCACAAAGAGAAATATGATAGCTTTGCTTGCTCAATATTAGCTGCTGAAGAAGCCTTTAAAGCCGAACAAAAAATGGTTGTTGATGATGTTTTACTTGTTTTATTCTGAAATTGAAATATTATATTGGCATATGCTAAATTGTTGCTGCAGTTGAGAAATAGCAGTGGTGATTTTGTGTGTTGAAATTAGGGGCGTTCGTGGTTCATAAACTGCATTGAACCGAACCATATAAATGGTTCAGTTCAGTTTTTAATAATTATATTAATAACAATTCAGTTAACTATTAAAACAGTTTTAATTCAATTATAAACTAGTTTAAACCGGTTTGTATATATAAATTGGTTTAAAACCATTTTTTAGTTCTAAACTAGTTTTATATGAATTTTTTATTACGAAAATTAAAAATTGTTTAACAATCAATTTAATTTGAAATTTTATTTTCCAAAAATCATAATATATAACACCTCGCTCACGTGCAGCCTTTTCCACGTTCAATTATTTTTATATCTTCTTCTGCTATGCTCTTGTCATAGAATAACAAATTGAAATTGTGAATCAAATTTCATCTGTTAATTTTTTTAAAAAAAATTATTTGCTCATTTATGAAAAAGAAATGTGAAATTAATTTTTCTTGACTTTCTATGTTTCAAGAAAGAAAAGATTGGGAGAATTAAAATTGTTGAAGACATTAATTCATTTGCCCGCGCATATCAAAACGAAGTGAATATTCTTCTGCCTATTTTAATAGGCTTTGAGAATTTAGATTACCAGAGTTTAGAAAATCCACTAAAATTCAACTTGGGGAATCTCATATCTGGTTATTTATTAGTAATATAATTTCTATAGCATATGTATATACATACACTAAGTTTCAATTCTTATCTACACTACATTTACATATTTACATTTGATAAATTTCATTTATTATGAGACATTAAATTTTCTTGCAATACAATCATCATTGATGACTTATATGAGATTATTAAATCATTAACAAATGGTTAAATTGTCTGGAATTAATTAATCAGGATAAAAAATAATAATTTATTCATATTTTATTTTCAGTCAAATAAATTAATTTGTAATTTACTTTCCAAACTGACACCATGATAAACATAGTATAAAATTTGTTATATTTTAGCCTTCATAATATATAGAGAATTGTTTTTTTAATTTTTGAAAATTTGTAAAAAAAATTAAAAAAATAAAATAGTGAAACAGTTCAAAGAAGTTTAAACCAGTTTATAAACTTAAATTTGGTTAACTGAATTGTTTATAATATGTGGTTTAGTTCATTAACCATTTAAATGGTTTATGTTCTTTTTGTTCAATGCAATTCAGTTTAGGTATATGGTTCAGTTAACCATTTTTTTGAACACCCCTAGTTGAAACTATAGGTCTTAAAAAAAAATTATAGGTGTTGAAATTATAGGTCTTGAAAAAGAGATTTATGAACTATAGGTGTTGAAATTGTTATGCTAAAATATATATATATTATCTATTTATAAATTTTGGGACAATAATATTAAATAGAGTTAAAACTAATAAGTTTTATTATAATATAGGTCTTGAAAAAGAGATTATTTATTTATTTATTAGAGATTAATAAAATATGAAGGAGTAGTTGTCAATTTAATTAAAAATAATTATATATAAGCATCTTTACTAGATGTTTTAAATGTTAGTACACTTTCAAACAAATTTCGATTCCACCTATTACTAAATTTTAAAAGCTACATTTATTTTTTATACAATTTATGCTGATTAGTCGATCAAAAGCCTTTCATAAATGAGTTGTTAGGTGTTTATTTTAAGTGAAGATTATGCTTTTGTGACTTTTGATAGTTTGTGTAATAAACTAAAAAGATAATGGTAACATGCCATTGAAAGAAACTCAATGATACATATCACGTGACTTGCAAATTTATAATTTATCTAATTTTAGGACCTTTAGCTAAATTTAAGGATTTAGAGAAATTTAAATTAGTTACATTTAGGTGTATATAATCAATTTAAAAATAATTAATTATATCATGTAAATTATGCTTGTCATTGCTAAAGACACAATAAAATTATTTTTAAAGTATAATTGATTATATCATGTGTCTATAATCTAATTTGTAAAATACTATTGTTGATCAAATTTAAGTTTTAATCACATAGGACAAATATAACATTATAAAGAGTTTAAATTAATACTCTTAAATAAAAAATATAATGGATAATATATAAAATAAATAATTTCTTAGCATTTATTTATTTATAGATATTAACAAGTTTATAAAAATAATAAATGTTATGATTTTAAATGCAACAATCATTTATGTAAATATAGTTAAAAATATTAAATTAAATGAAATAAGCATGAATAAATTAGTATATATATATATATATATATATATATATATATATATATATATATATATATATATATATATATATATATATATATATATATATATATATATATATATATATATATATATATATATATATGGATGAATGATATCAATCTTTTATGATTTTTTATGATTATAAAATAATTCATATTTAATATTTTATGATGTATATGATAATGTTTGTTGTATTGTTGCAAACATTTTAGAGAGGGAAATTTAACTCACTATTTTCACGGGTCGCTATCACCACAATACATTTTTTAATCAATAAAATATTTGTAAATATTTATAGTTATTAGTGATATTTGTAAATATTTATAATAACAAATATATATCAGCAACAATCAAATCTTATCAAATGATTTATAAGATGTGAATGAACATACATGTACGGACGCACGAGTTTTCTACTATTGAATTATAGTTTTTTTTATAATCCCAAATGCACTATCTATGTATTACATATATTCTTATAATTATATTTCTATAATTTTGAGGATATTATCAAATTCTTGGAGTCATTTTGAAGACAAGTTTTTATCATTGTTGTTCTATTTTCTCTTGGTATTTTTATACTACTGCTCTCTAAAACAAATTTACTAAATATTGATTTCGTATCTATTATTTTTTAATCTTAATTAAGTATTCTTCATCCTAAATGTTTAAAAGTTTTAAATTTTATTTGTACAATATTATTCACATTAAGATATGAATTACCCGTGCGGACGCACGAGTCTTCTACTAGTTATCTTTGAATTTATCACTTCATTGCAACCTTGGATTTTCTCCCCGTCACCCAAAAAAATGTGATAGTGATTCCTCACCCTTATAACCTCCTGCACAATTAATAGAACTTTTATCGTCTACGTCCCTCATAAAGAGGTTATCTTTCATGGCTATTCTATTTTGAAATAACCTTCAAACTAGGCAAGAGACTTTAAGAGGAATCGACTTATGCCAAGCATTTGACCATGAAGGATTAGAGTGGTTAGGAACACTTGACATGAAATCCTTATAAGACTCTTTAACCGAGAAATCACTTGAATTTTCCTAATCCCCTATATCTACTTGTCTCACACCTTTTCACCACTTTGATATGATACTACTTACTGATCCAAGGGTACCCTCTAAATTTCCACATCTATTCTTCAAAGCAGTGTACCACAACCCACTCCTTTTTTATTTAATTTTCCACTTTCATTTACCTAAGAGAGCTTCATTGATTTTTTTTCAAGTTTCTGACTCCCAAACCCCATTCAACTAGAGGCCTACACACCTTATCTCACTGAACCCAATTGATTTTCCTCTCGTTCTCACTCCCACTCCACATAAATTGTTTGAAAATAGATTCAAGCTTAATGATTGTTGGAGCCTTAAAGATCGAGAGATAGTAAACCAGAAGCGCGCGACAGACTGAGCTTAATAGCATTACTCACCCACCAATAGACAAATGATGATTCCTCCATCTAGACAGTCTGGACCTAACCGCTTATATCATCGGATGCCACATATCAATTTTTATTGTATCAACTCCAATTGGGAGTCCAAGATATTTGAAAGGAATTAAGCCCATTTTACAGTTCAAAATTTTTCTTGCTTCTTCAAGCCACCTTTGCTGGATATTTGCCCCTACTAAAACACTCATGTTGAAATTCACCTTGAGGTCGGACATTACTTTATATAGTACTCCCTCCGTTTTTTATTATAAGTCGTTTTAGACTTTTCACACAGATTAAGAAAAATAATAATTGTTGTATGAAAATGAGAAATTATGAAGGTTTTTACAAAATTATCCTTCATTAATGACATGTGGAAGATAAATTTATATAATTGAAAGGAGAGAGAATAATAAATATTTAAGGATATAATAGGAAAAACAACATTAATTATTCATTGGAATTGTAAAACGACTTATATTTAAATACAAAATATTTTTCCAAAACGACTTGTAATAAAAAAACGGAGGGAGTAGTAAGTTAGCCTTTATTAACCGGATATTTTTCCACCTTTCCCCCTTAATATTATAGTGTCATATGCATATTGCAAGTGAGTGAACCTGTCTTTTATGTTCTCGAATTTGTATCCAATGAATTTTCTGATATCCACCGCTTTTTTCATCAACATAACCTTCAACGACTATAAGAAATAAAAACGGAGACATGGGGTTTCCTTGTCTTAAATCCCATTCCATCCTCAGATCCTTAGTCGGGATACTGCTAACTAGCACTGACACATAAGCTGTCTTTAAATATTTTGCTATCAATTTCCTCTATTTCTCATAAAACACTATCTTTGACATCACATAGTGAAGAAAGTTCCAATCCTCATAAGCTTTCTCAAAGTCTACTTTCAACATTAACACTTCTTTTTTCTTTTTCTTCGCCTCATCCACAATTTCATTCACAATTAATATATCGTCAAATATCTACCTATTAGAAATGAATGCTGACAGAGCCTTTAATGTCAAATAATTTTCTGACGAAATTTTCGGTATACCCAGCCAAATTTCTGGTACGACATACCGAAATTTTTAGTTATAATGAAATTTCTATAACGACATACCGGAAATTTCAGTTATAATGAAATCTCCAGTATACCGTAAATTTCTAAATATCCGGTATATCGGAAATTTGAGTTTAACTAAAATTTCCGGTATGTTTCAATATTTGTTTTTTCAACAGTTGAGATTTTGCCGACACTTTTGGAGGGTCCTGGTTGCACGAACACATATGTGTGGTCTAGAACGCACCACCATTTGTATAAATAGGGGTCTTAGGGTTATTGGATAACATATCTCAACAAAATGCCTCTTTCTCATTATTTGATAAAATTATCTGTGTATTTCAATGACTGCAACCCTGTTGTTCAAACCAAGATTCTAGATGACAACAAATCCTTTGCCACCTTGAAAGAAACGTTGAATAATTTGCTGCTGATTCCGATAACAAAAGGGTGACAAAGATTGGGTTTCGGGAGGACTGAATTGATACAAATGGAATGGTGAAATACAACTTAATAGAGTTGATGAATGATGAAGATGTGAAGGCCATGTGGAAATCATTTTTCCGTAGGATAACTAAAGGTCTGATCGAGTTGGACGCGCAGATTCAAAGATCCGTGGACAACATAATAAAGTGTCTGAAACGTCCAGAGTCTCCGTTAGTGCCTAGGTTTTCATGTTTCAGAGTATTGTTTATGGTTATTGTTTGTCCTCGAATGTTTGTTAACTATGTTTGTTTTTTATTGATGTTATTTTCTTTATTTACCCAAAACATGTACTAGCAAATAAGATTAGGCAATAAAAAAGATGTCCGTACAAAATATACATATAATACAATCGTAAAAAAATAAATATACATAGGCCCTCCACATGCAACATCAGCCAACCTAGCTAAAATAATATGAACCTTACCATCAGGGTTTACCAAATCCATGAGGCTATCTAAGTGAACGGAGGTGAACTGTAGGCGACTGTCCTGGTCACCTGCGGAAGGTGAAGGTGGTGGTGGTGGATCGAAAGAATCTCTAGTAAGTGAAGGCCCTGGAACATCAGATGTTGCGTCATGTGGTATGACCCTAGGGTGTGACACACTGAGGAACCACTCCAGGTATCCATCCTTGCACTGCCCAAATTACTGAAACTCAACGGCTGTATCAGTGAGCTCACAGGGAAGTTGATGATGTGACTCTGAAACCATTGATAAATGCCACCTATTAGAGCCTCTAGGACCAAACCTGAGATGCCCTGTATATAACCATAATGGCATAAACACCTTTCAGGAAATTGTCTAGCCACATGGCTCTCCCATCTGACATACCCTGAATATAAGAAAGATACATAAAAAAGACGATGAGGGCGGTGACATGTATATGGTGTCCACATGACATACTCCAACGTCAGAGCATCCAGACTTCGCTTGTACTCAATCAACCCTCATCGAACGACCTATTTGGCCTTCCACCTCTTTGCACATGGGTCAACAACTGTAACATGTTGGATCTTTCGCTCACAGATGTGAGGGAAGTGCTCGTAGATCCAACACTGCATAAATAAAAATCATCAAGCTCAGATAAATTATAATAAAATACAAAAAATCATGTAAAAAATTATAATGTACCTCTAATAAACTCAGGTAACCAGGAAGCTGTCTGGTGTCAAGACGAGATACAACATCAAGCACCATGTACAAAATCGTCAATGTCGCCACTCCTTATGCTCAACATGGGGTGTCAAGAGCGCTGAATAGAGAAAGATAGCGAACTACTACATAAACTCTAGACTTGTCCGCAAAGAGAGTACATACTACTAGATGTAGCATGTACGCCCTATCGGCAACCTGGTACCTCCCTGCATCTACAAGCTCCTGATAAATCCTCCTCAACCAAGACATCCTAAGGTGAAAGTCCCGAGTCTCACCAAAATCACGCAACACCTCCAACGCATCCACAACCATGGCACCGCCGTCACCTGGTCCTTATGAACTGGTGTGAAAAACGTACCCACAATCGGAAGGTTAAATAAGGCATCCACATCATCCAAAGTCACTGTTATCTCCCCAAATGGAATATGGAAGGATGATCTCTCTGGGTGCCACCTACAAAAGCTAATAACAGGGAGGCGTCCAACATCGTCAGAGATCATCTAGCAAAATCCATTAGATGGAAGTCCCGAACTATCCTGCTCATGCATTGGTCTCTCGTGGAATTTCTTCAACTTCAACTCATGAGAAGCGACGTTCAACACTGGACGCTCCTGACACAAAAATACAATTAAAACAAATTATTATAAATCAAATAGCGTAATAAAAATTAAGCACTTAAGCAATGTTACATATCTCGCCCTGCCATATCATATAAGCGAGATATGGTCAGCGTATCCTGTCAACACGGACCTGTCATAAGGTCCTCCGGGGAAAGCTCCATCAGTGTATACTGATGGCTCCGTAGATACACCGGTGGTGGTGTCTGTATCATGTACCACCCGCTCCTGACCTATCTGATCCTCAACCCTAGCCATCGGCTCCTCAACCTCAGGCATCGGCTCCTGAACCACAACCACTAGTTCCCCAAGCTCAGTATGTGGCTCCCGAACAACAACCATCGGCTTTCGTACAATAGGCATCGGCTCCTTAACCTCAGCTACCGGCTCCCCAACCTCAGGCATTGGCTCCCGAATTTGAACCACCTGCTCCTCCACAGTAGTGGATACTCTACCAGTCCGATGACATGGTGCGCAGAACCCCCTCGCCGCCTGCTGCTCTGCCATCTATTTATGGTTAGAACCGGTCAGAGGAAGGCTTCCATCACGTAACTCAGACGCTTGCACCTCATCAGCAGCTCGAGCAACAACACCTGCTCTATCTGTGGCCTGTCTCGCAATAGAACCATCTGAAGGATAGAAAAACACTTAGAAAGGGGGGGTTTGAATAAGTGCGACTTTAAAAACTCTTAAGATAAAAACAATTGCACAATGATTTTTATCCTGGTTCGTTGTTAACAAAACTACTCCAGTCCACCCCCTTAGAGTGATTTACCTCACCTGAGGATTTAATCCACTAATCAACCTTGATTACAATGGATTTCCACTTAGATACCCTCTAAGTCTTCTAGAGTATTCTGATCACACCTTGATCACTCTAGGAACCTTTTACAAATTAATGTAAACAAATTCTTACAAGAGTATTACTATGCTTCTTAATAAGCTATAATCACAACTGTGATATTTCTCTTAAGTTCTAAGCTTAAATCTCACTAAGATATTACAACAGTAATGAAGTGAGGTTGAAGATGAAGTTTAAGAGCTTTTGAATTTGACAGCGTTTCTGTATTTTTGCGCAAGAGTTCGTATTCAGCTTCTCATCAGAACTTCTATTTATAGGCGTTTTGAGAAGATGACCGTTGGGAGCATTTAATGCATTGCATGATCCGTACAGCACTGCACTTAATGTTTCACTCTTTTGTCAACTACCTCGAGCCTTGCTTTTCCTACTTTAACTGACTTTGCCTTTAATAGCTTCTAACGTTCCTTTTGTCAATTAGCGTAGCCTGCCATCTTGTACTTGCTTCTGATCTGATCTTTGTAGATACAACGTTTGAATTAATCAGAGTCAAACAGCTTGGTGCAGAGCATCTTCTTGTTTTTTGACTTTGGAGTGCTTCTAGCGTGATACCATAAGAACTTCAGTGCTTCTGCTTTTGATCTCAAGTTCTTCTGATGCTTCAATAGACCATGTTCTGATTCTGCTTGACCATCTTCTGATGTCTTACGAGAGCATGTTCTGATGTTGCATACTGAACCTTCTGAGTTAGTGCTTCTTGCGCTGAATTGTGCATACTCTTTATATATTTCCTGAAATGGAAAATGCATAGGATTAGAGTACCACATTGTCTTATACAAAATTCATATACATTGTTATCATCAAAACTAAGAATATTGATCAGAACAATTCTTGTTCTAACAATCTCCCCCTTTTTGATGATGACAAAAACATATATAATTGATATGAATTTGCAATCAGAATATCAGATGACCAAAGACAATTACACAGTTATAGCATAAGCATATAAACATAGTGTGTGAATATGTCTCCCCCTGAGATTAACAATCTCCCCCTGAGATTAACAATCTCCCCCTGAAATAAATACTGGAAGAATTTATAACTAAAAGACTTCCCTGAGTATTTTCCATTTCAGTCGAGACGTTCACATTTGCCTAGAACTTCAGAATATTCAGAGCTTCTGCTTCTTACTTCCATAGGAAAGCTTCAGAGATTTGAATTTCTTCTTGAATCATTGCATATTTGATTGTATCAGAACATTCTTGAATGTACCAGAGCATCATCAGAGCATCTTTACATCCTGAAATGTTACAGAACAAACTAGGCGACAAAAGTCAGAGCATGAATGAATCAGAATATTTTTTTAAGAAAGAACATATATCAGAGAAACGCTAAACAATATCAGAGCAAGCTTTGATAAGTTCTTAAAAGAAATATGTATCAGAACATATAAGGGATAAGAATGTGTTAAAGCATATTCTGCCGCGAGAATATCAGAATATTCTTCCTTCTTGCTTCTGATCTTTGAAGCTTCACAGCACTAAGCTTGCTTCAAATTCCAAGAACATGTTTCTTTATATAATTGCTTTTCCTCATGTCTTTGCTTCTCATGTTGAGCTTTTTCAGAATATCTTCAATCCTGCAAAAATCTCAAAGACATAGAACTTGCAAATATTGTTAGGAATGTTGAGACTTACTCCCAGCAACTGATATAATAAATCAAATCAATTATCCCGTTCTCTCCCCCTTTTTGTCATAACATCAAAAAGCATATAAAAGATTCAGATGAAAAACCGACAATATGAGAGAAGATAATGTTTCATTGATTCATCAAAACAATATCAGAAGATACAGAAGGAGAGAAGCAGATGCAAGAAACAAGAAACAGCTAAGACCAAAAGACTACGACTAGCCTAGCCTAGAGACTATCTTGGCCAGAAGGTTTTGAATCTCAGAAGTGCTTGCAGACTGCGCCTTCATGAATGAGCGAAACTCATTGTGAGTATCTTCATGCTTATCCAAACAAGAAGCTAGATCAGCTTGATTCTTTTGAAGAGCCTCCATGGTTTTCACCAGAAAAGAAGGTTCAATAGAAGAAGCTTCATAGCTATCATTCAGAGGAGTAGCATGCTCAACAGCAGCATCTATCATGAGAACATCATCTTGATTTTCCTGAACAGGAAGTTTATCAGCAGGATGATTCTCAACACTTTGTTTCTCAGCATCAGCTTCTGACATAGAAGCATCTTCAGCATATTCTGGAACAGGGATATCAAAATCTTCATTCTTAAGAGCCTGAAGAATCTCAGCCAGATTCCTTGGAGGTGTAGGAGCAGCAACTTCTGATGGATATTCAACAGTAGGATATACCATATCTGGTGCTTTCTTTGAGGGATTCTCCCTTAGCCAGTTGAACAATGACTGAAAATCTCCAGTCATAACAGAATATGGGTGCTTCCACACGACCATGGCAAGACAAGGTGCTTGGTCAGACACATCTTCTGCAAGCTCATCAAGAAAATCTTTTTCTTCAAGACAATATCTGCACTTGAGAGGACTGACCCAGAATTCTTCATAGGATCTTAGAAATCCAAGATGACCTGGAGCTTCTGCTTCACACGCCTTCTGAAGCTTCAGAAACTCAGAGTTCATCTTTCTTCTGAAAATCCTCCAAAGATTTCTCAATTCAACATCATCCATCCTGGCATGATGTGCTGCCTTCAATGTCTCTAAGCCTGTCTGCATTCTTAGTTTTAATAATTCAAAACGTACACCAACAGAAAATTCCCGGCGGGATTTGAGTCTGGTGACAGCAGAATCTGGGTTCAGAAAGAAGTAGGGTTGAGGTTCTCTATCAAGAGAGAGATGATATTCTACTTCTTCTGACTCAGCGTCTAACACCACAAGCTCAGATTCAGGACGGGGTTTAGGAGTGAAATTGCAGTCACGAAACAATTGAGCCAAAGAACCAGTACTTTTAGATTCTGATTCAGGTGAATTGTTGGTAACTGGGTTAGTAATGGGGGAATAGTTTGCATGAGGTGGAGGTTGAGAAATGGAGACATTTGAGTGAGGAGGAAAGAGGGTTTGAAGGGGTTGAATATCTAGAATGAGTGTATCAATGGGATGGTCAGAAGCAGTATTGGTTATGGGTGAAGAAGGAGGGGTGAGAACTTTGGTAATTTGAGGTGGTTCAACAGGGGCTGTTTGTGGTTGATTTTCTGGTTGAGAAGGTTGAGGAACTTCTGTTGGTACAGATTCTGAATTTAAAACAGAAACAGAGTCAGATTCAGAAATATGTATACCTTTGGATTTCTTCTGAGACCCTTCAGAATCAGCTTCAAGTCCTTTTCACTTCTTCTTCTCATAAACAGCCTTTATCTTTTCTAGAGCAAGTTCTCTCTTTCTCGCAGTTTCCTTCTCTTCTTCTTCCTTATTCACTTCTTCTTGGATCACTTCCTCTTCTGACCTCTTTTCAACTTCAACAGTTTTCTTTTTCTTTTTCTTATCTTTCTTCTTCTTCTCTACTTCCTTCTCAGCATTATTCTCAACATCTTCTTTCTTCTCTTTCTTTGACTTCTTCTTTTTCTTCTTTTTCTCAGCGTCTTCTTGTTGTATATTCTCAATTTCAACAACAACGTTTTCATCAACTTCTGCAGCAGCTTCTTCTTGGTTGTCCTTTTCCTCATTGACAGAAGGAAGATCATACTTTCGCTTTGTCCTTCTTTCTTTGTTGGCAACAACTTCTGAAGCAGCTTCTAAAACATCTTCTGAAGCTACAGGCTTGGAAGTTGAGACTTTCTGACGACTGATTTTGGTAGGAGCATATATACCACTTCCTTTCTTGACAACGTTTAGATAATGAACTTTAATATCTGGTTGTTCATTTAAAAAGAACGTTTCAAAGTCAGCTAGTACAGGTCCTCTTCTGTTTCTGACGCCTGGAATAGGTTGGGGAGCATTTTCAATAACCTTAATAAGATTCATCTTTCTCAAGGTATTGGCATTCAAGATACTTCCAGTGACAGTAACAAGGTCCTTGACAACTTCAGCAGTTTCCAGTCTTTCAACCATTTTGGTTTGAACCAGAAGATTGGTAATGATTCTTCCAAAAGGAATAACATTTCCTTTCTTGGTTCTATTCTCATCTCGAGTATCTCTTACAGCATTCCACATATGATTGAAAATGATGTATACAACATCAACTTTCTTCTGAGTACCAATGCAGTACAGGATGTATTGTTGGTCTCTGTTGACAAAGTTTGGAGAATGGGTTGCTTTCCTGTGATAGAAACAACGAAGAAGAATCTTTGTCCAGACTTTGTAGATGTCCTTCAGATCCCTGACATCTTTTGTTTTCGTCACATCTGGGTATAGTTCAGTAAGAACATGATTCCAGTTTTCCCTTCGAGAGAGTTCAAAATCACCAACAGGCTCTTTCAAATCAAACAGCATTCGTAATGTGTCTTCAGTGATTGAGAAGAATCTTCCATGAACAAAAGAAACGATTGCTTTAGGAATGACGAAAGCATTAACCCAGAATTCTTTTACCAAGTCAGGATAGACCGGTCCACATAACTCACGAAATAATGAAGACCATCCTTGAAAGACCACATTATCTCTGAGACGAAACTGATGTTCTTCCAGATTATCAAAATCAACTATCAACTCACAGATAACCTCTAAATATTCCTGAGGAATTGTGCAAGTGAGTGGTGGATAGAACAGTTCTTCATCTTCTTGTTGATGTTGTTGAGAAGGAGATGAAGAATCAATAATATGGGATGAAGAAGTAGCCATTTGCACCTTTCTGAGATTTCTAGGTTTCTTCTTGTGTTTAGGGTTAGAGAAAATGGCAAACAGATTGCAGAAATGCATACAAGGAGAGAGAGAAAATGAATGCGTAAAAGAGAAAAAGATGTGATGAGGGGAGTTTAAATAGAAACGAATTTGAAAAAGAATGCAATGAAATTATGAGAATGAACAGTTACAGAATCAAGAAAATCAAACGCATTTAATGATGAATGACGTTAGGTGGGATAACATGAAATATGAAATGATTTGCACAGTTACCTAGGGCGGCGTCTCATCAGTTGCACGCATGCTTGTCCAAATAGAGTGAACACGTGTTCATCTTCTGGAAAAGTTGGTGACAGCTGTTTTGCTTTAACCTTGATTCTGAAAGA
Source organism: Vicia villosa (assembly GCF_029867415.1). Lineage (NCBI taxonomy): Eukaryota > Viridiplantae > Streptophyta > Magnoliopsida > Fabales > Fabaceae > Vicia > Vicia villosa. The sequence continues at coordinate 110,186,875 of NC_081180.1, read as the reverse complement.
GTTATAACTTCTCATCTTCTCATTTTGATCATAGATCTATACTGATATTCTTAAGAAAAGATCTTGTTCTGATAGGATCATTCTTCTTTCCAAGAATGACATCTTCTGAGTGAGCAGAGGTGAGTCTAGAAGATCTTCTGACAGTTGGCTCTTCAGAAATTCTGAGATTCTATATAGAAGCAGCAACTTGATCTTCTGATCCTTTGCTTCTGGGTTCTTCAGCTTCTGATACTTTGCTTCTTGGTTCTTCAGCTTCTGAAATTGAGATATCTATATCTGCAAAATTCTCAAACTGCTTTGGCTTTTCAAGACCAAGCTTATCATCAAATCTGATATTGATTGATTCTTCAACAATCAATGTTTCAGTATTGTATACTCTGTAGCCTTTAGAGCGTTCAGAATATCCAAGAAGGAAACACTTTTGTGCCTTAGAATCAAACTTACTCAGATGATCTTTAGTATTCAGAATAAAACAAACACATCCAAAAGGATGATGTAATACGGTGAACTGACTTTTTGATAATCGGAATGTACGGTAAGCAAGAGTCGCCACCGACTTTTATTTTATCCAAACAATATTCGGAAAGGCAAAAAGAAACAGAAAAAAACCTTTTTAAAGAAATCTAAGTTCGGGGGGTAATTTATGCAAAGGGAAGGTGTAAGGCACCCTTTGCATCCATGGTTTTCCATGGGCTCTTAATTGCTTTGCTTGCTCGTTTGTTTAAAAAAAAAGTAGATGAAAGAGATAGGGACTTTAGCTTGTGAATAAGCGTTGCCCTTTTGAAAAATTATGAGAAAGAATATAATAAAAGGGTTTGAGCATTGCAAGGCAATTAGGGGCAATTACCTTAAACTCAGATGATAGGTCTCTTTTTAGCCTTTCAGAATGAAAGGGTCTATCCTTGCCATAAGAGGGCAGGAAGCCTTTCGTTTGGAGGTTGAAGGGTCATCGAAGCATCCTTTGCCATAAGACTGTCCCATGCCATAGAAGGGCAGGTAGTCTGAGGCAAGGATCAGAATAAGCCATTTTCGTAGGCAGCCAGAAGATACCTCAGCCTTTTTCCGTAGGCAATATCCGAGGGTCGAGGTCATATTGTGTATCGAAGGCAGCATCATTAGGGTCGTGACCTTTTTATCGAGGCAACATGGCTGAGGTATCCTCGAATTCGAGGGACGAGGCTTATTCTGCAAAAACACAAAGGCAACAGGCAACAGGCAACAGGCAACAGAGAGGGTTACCCAAAAAGCGTGCGTGTGTGCACCAATCATGTGATTCAATTCAGATTATATTATCTTGTGTTTAGTTATTCTAATTGATTCAGAGTTGCACTCCCTAAATTACTAACCACGCAGTACATAATAATATAAAGCAATAAAGGGGGCGGGAAATTGTAACCAGTGGATCCCTTATCAGGGTTTGATACAAGTAATAATAAAACAGAGAAAATATTAAGACAGGGTTACCAGTAACGTAGCTTCGATAATTGATAAACCTGACAAGAAAGAAGAAACAGAGAATTGAAGGTGAGCGCATAATCGGTTCGAGGGCAGATTTCATTAATTAAGAAAAATAAAATAATGAATTAAAGGTAAAACAGAGAGAATGTACTTAGCTTTGGTGTTTGCCTGCCAGGGTTGAGGGCAAGGGTTTGTCAGAAACATTGACTCTGATCATTAGAACAGACAAGGAAACGGACAAGGCGTGAGTGTATTATTAATTCGAAGATAATCAGGGTCAACGTAAATAAAATGAAAGAGAAATAAACTAATAATGAATAAATAGGGAATACTTAGCTTCGATTCGAATTTGATCTGATATGGTTGTTAGGCGCCTTTAGGATTGACCCTGAAACAAGGCAGAAAATAGGTGAAGGCAAAGCAAACCCTAAAAGTAAATTAATTTAAGTATAATTAAAATTAAATAGAATAGAACACTTATCTTTGAGGTTTGTTGAGATTGGCGCGTATTCGGACGGCATTTGAAAACACAATCCTGAAAAAGGCACAGAAGAAGAAGATTTTTTTAGTGTAGGGCATGATCTTCGTAAACCCTGATTAGGGTACGAATTAAATAAGAAGATAATTTAATTAATTATTGGCCGAACGACCTAATTAATTAAATCGAATCGAGAAAATAAAATTGAATATGATATTTTTTTTTTTTAGGATTTTTAGAGTTAAAACAAAGTAAATATGAGATTTTGAAATAATTGAATAATTAAGTGTAATATAAGAAGTAAAAATAAAAACAAATGAAATAAATGAGTTATTAATTAAAATAGAAAAAGTTTTGAAAATAAAACATAATGGTTTTTATAATAATAGTAAAAAAACAACTACATATATATATATATATATATATATATATATATATATATATATATATATATATATATATATATATATATATATATATATATATATATATATAAATTAAACAAGTTGTATGTAATAAAAAATAATAAAAATTGAAAATTTCTTATCTCTTGATTGTGTGTAGCATGGTTGAGGGTGCATATGATGGAGCTTCGCCCAGATACCCTTGGATCTGACCTTGAATCGAATCCAGTGGTTGATGGCTGATGGTGTATCGTAGGCCACGTGAGGGCATGAGCATTAGATCTGGAAGCAAGTATTTCACAAAAATGTTGTTGTGAGAGGGACTCGAACCACGCCCCTTACGTATCCAAAGCCTTAAACGCTTTTCACTTGCCACTGAACCAGAGCTAATTCGCTGTTAATTGCACACATACTAAACAATATATAAAAAAACTTAATGCAATCAAAAGTTTAAATGGAATTTCGCGCCCAGCAGGTCTTCTTCTTCGCCAATTTTCTGCAACATACTTTTTACAGCGCTTGCCCCAGATGTGCTATAAAAGGTCTTGCTTTTAACACCTGCAAAAATAGCGAACCATACCTAGAGCACAAATAAATTGTTCGCGAGGGCACCATCAGATTCGTATGTCCTTCGCGAATCTAACCATGGTCTTAATTTGACCAAAAGCTACCTGTATCAGAAAGCCCTAAAAAAAAACTTTGGAAACCTAATTATGGCATCTTGCTCACGACACCACCATAACTCGATTAAACATCCAGAAATAACAATCTTGTGATGCTAAACACGAATATATGGATTAAATGCTTGAATGATGCATGGATAAAGCAAATCGAACAAACTTAAAAGTGCCCAAACCGTGGCTTATTGGAGCGTGTTCTTGACGTTCTGGGTCTCGAAAGCAATCGAGAATCCTTCAATGATGATCAGGGAATGTTTCGCAATCACCAAAAACACTTGAATCGTCCTGGAATTAGGAATTGGAACTTTGATTTTCTTGGAGCTTTTGACTCGGGTTTGGAGCTTTTGGAGGCCGAATTCTTGTCCAAAAACCCTGCTCTTGCATCTGAGTGACTTAAGTATATATGGAGACCAATTTAGGGTAACAAGAATAGGAGAAAATCAATTTGAATCAATCTTTGCCAATTTGGAAAATTTGATTAGAGATTGTTTCTAAACTAGGCCAAATTTCAATATTTTCCACCAAATTATGTGTGCCCGAATTTGTTGTCATATACTGAGTAATATAGTGATTGATTTTGATTGGAGCTATTTTTAAAATCAAATCTTTTATTTTCTCATAATTATTTGTTTTATATCACTTTTAATTGAAAGTAAAATTAATATAAAATCAAATAATTATGTAAAAAAACATGGACTTGAGATATGATATCATGGGTTGCTTGAGGATCAAGATTGGATCACAATAACTTGGGCCCATTTGCAAAAAGTTTCAAGCTTCTTCACATTTTTCCTTCCAAAATAGTCCATCTTTAACAAGGCCTATTTCTCCCAATTTTTGAGGTATGGAAGTGTTCTAGGACTTTTTAGAAACCTTAGGGAGTCCTCTAACCAGTGTCTTTGGTCTCATATAAAAATTATTTTCCATGTTCATTTTATGTCCTTTTGAAAAAAGTGTCCTTTTGTTGACTTTTGAAAAGGACCTATAATGTATGAAGCCATATCTCTTAAACCATTGACCTATGAGCTCTGATTCTTGGACCATTGGATAGAGGAATGAATTCCCTTTAAAATGAGCTTTGGTGGGAATTTTTCTGATGAAGTATGAATATTTGGTGAATTTTCCAAGTTTGGTTGACTTTTTCAGTTCATGCCCAAAAATAGTAACTTTTGACTTTTGACTTCTCTGATCTTTCCTTGCATCATCATGATCAACCCTTGATCAAATGATGATTTTAGGGTTATGAGAATGTTGTTGACCAAATATCTTGAGTTTTGACTGTATAATGTCTGTTTTGCCCTTGGGAGTCGACTGTTGACCTAATCAGGATTTGAGGGACTAAATTTGCTCTGTTTGACTTGAAACTTTATATGGAGATACTTTGGGATGTTAGTGACCCTATGGAACCATCTTGAGCCATTGATTCAATGATTTTCCTCTGAATTATTCAAACCCTAGTTTAGAACTTCTGTGTGGGAGACTGTGTTTTGGAGCTTTGTCTTTTGATTTGGTTTTGTGTATGAAAAATAGCATGGGCAAATTTTGGGGTATGACAGCTGCCCCTGTTCAATTATCTTAAACCTGAAGATGTAGAATGGTTTGCGCGCCAGTCGGTATCTGAAGGTGGAAGATGATTGAACATAAGAATACCAAGAAATTTGCCCTATTTGAAGTAGGGACTTTTGTCGGAGATGGGCTTGTGGATGCTATCTGGTAGTTGAATTTTGAGAAGATGTTGTTTGCGCTTTGATCGTGTCATTACCGTTCGTGGTAGATGAATTAGATCCTTGGGAATTGATCGTGTCAGTATCGTTCGTGATACTTGAATTAGATCTTGGAAAGATGATCGTGTCTTCATCGTTCGTGATGATAGAATTAGATCTGAGGAGATAATCGTGTCTTCATCGTTCGTGATGATAGAATTAGATTCTATTGTCGCGTCAGCACCGTTCGTAGTGACTGAATTAGACTGGGAAGGCCAGTGATCGTGTCCATACCATTCGTGATGATAGAATTAGACCTCTGAAATTTGATCGTGTCAGTACCGTTCGTAGTATCTGAATTAGACCTCTGAAATTTGATCGTGTCAGTACTGTTCGTAGTATCTGAATTAGACCTCTGAAATTTGATCGTGTCAGTACCGTTCGTAGTATCTGAATTAGATCTTCTGTCGTGTCAGTACCGTTCGTAGTAGCTAAATTAGACTGAGAAGGTCAGTGACCGTGTCTACACCGTTCGTGATGATAGAATTAGATCTCTGAGAGTTGACCGTGTCAGTACCGTTCGTAGTAACCGAATTAGATCTTTTGTCGTGTCAGTACTGTTCGTAGTAGCTGAATTAGACTTTGAAAGTGATCGTGTCATTACCGTTCGTGGTAAATGAATTAGATCTTCGAGCGTTGATCGTGTCAGTACCATTCGTAGTAGCTGAATTAGATCTTGGAAAGTTGGAGATTTCGTTCATTTGTCGGTACCTGTATTCTGAAAAAGGTAAGGTTAATCTTTATGCAATGTCATGATGCATGGGTTATGTAATGAATCCCTCAAAATAAGTGAGAGCTTTTGCATGTTATGTATGAGTTCATTATGAGGTAATGTATGCAATGTATGAATATGTTTATGACATATGATATGTGAATATGATTTATGTAGATCTTTTTGTCCTTGTAATTGTACTGTCTGATCTTGTCTTGAAGATGCTCAGCTGGGAATTTATGATTTCTGCTTGGAGATGATCAGTGACTTGATGTTCCCTGATTGGTGATAAAGATATTGATAAATCGTGTTGGAGGAGAGCGACAGTGTTGAAGATGTAAACTCTGTTGGGCAGCCATGTCTTTATCGGGTGCGTTTGAAGATATCTTCTTAATGATTACTCTTGTGGGGATATGATCTTGTGAACCCGGCTTTGTGGGGAGACATGGGTGAAAGTTGCCCCCAGTATTATAGTAACTACTACTTGATTTAGGACACGTCACTTAAAATGTCAAACGGGACTTGTATAGATTTGCCCCAGTTAGCAGGAACTTTGGAAAGATTCACCTTGCGAGGACTTTATAAGATGTGCACTTTAGGAGACATGCCCTTAGTAATCATATGCCCAATATGATGTCCTATGTTGGTTGAGAAGTAGCTTCAGATCTTCTTGGATGTGTGCCCCTGATTATTTTGGCATCCTTGAGAGATTCTCGGAAACTTGACTTGATTGCCCCAGATTGTTTGGACAAATAGTTTGAAACCCACTTGAGGTGTATGCCTTTGATTGTTTGGCTTTTGAGAGATTCTTATAATCTTGACTGGATTGCCCCAGATTGATTGGACAAATAGTTTGAAACCCACTTGAGGTGTATGCCTTTGATTGTTTGGCTTTTGAGAGATTCTTATAATCTTGACTGGATTGCCCCAGATTGGTTGGGCAAAGCATGCCATGCCCCTTGTATACGTAGGATACATTGCTTCTCGGCGTAATCTTGTCTGTCGGGATAACTTTCAGTCATTAGTTGTACCCTGTGCAAGTTCTTTCTGGTGCTAACATTTGAAATTATGTAGCAGAATATGTTTAATAATGAATTCATGAGATGCAATGCACACGTTTGTCTTGAATTTTTGGAAAACCTTTTAAAACATGAGATGCAAAAACACGACACTTGTAAAAAAATGATATTTGTAATAATGTTTGTAAGAATGAAATACCGACTCCTCGTTTTTGGTAAACCTTAAGGAGTCAGGATACCTTTTTTTGGTGACAGTATGCTTTCGAACTAACCATGCTTCAATTAGGACTTTCAAGGGTTGTAACGTGGCTTGGTTCACGGTTTAAGAAACAAAGGATAAAGGCTCAAAGTTTATTTATCCCCACCCCTCTTCGTGATGATCTTCAGTCCTAAACTCAGTAAATTCGGCTTATGCATTCAGGTTCCAAGAGACTTTTGGATTTGCACCTTTGATAATGATGATGATTCGCAAGCAAAGAGAATTTTTGAGATGGCAGTCACTTCTTCCTTTCGGTAGTCACAACATTGTGTCGTTCAGGAATTTATTGACTTCTCTTTTTTTTTCATCTTTTGATATCCCTAACTTTTGCCTGAACTGTCTATTTTAAGCTTACAGTCAGCGGGATGCCTCGATTTTTGCCTAAGTCATCTTTTTGTTTTTTGACTTAGCAGGCTTTTCTTTGTACATATGTTTATTCTTTTTTTTTTTTTTTGAAAGATATTGACTGCCTTGCTTAATGATTGATGAACCATTATTGGCTTTTGATTGACATCTCCAACACTTCTTTGATGTGTACGGATGAACGCTTGTGATTGAAACCTTTGTTGAAAGGTGTACAGAGTGATTCTTTTAAAATAGAATGCACAGCCAAAATAACTGAGAACTACCCTGCCCCAGGTTAAAAATGTGGGTGTTTCGTACAAAAAGAAACTTCTACTCCTTAGGCTCAAAGGGGTTGACGAGGGATTACCATCCTTATATCTCCACTGTTTAGGAATTGAAACAATGCCTGTACATCGTCAGCATAGTCCGTTCAAAAGCATATTGTATGAGGTTGCGGTATCATTTTCGTCATCCTCCCTCAAAAGGTATACAACTTTAGCAGGAGTTGAGTATCACAAAAACATATGCAGAATAAAGACATAATTTAAAATGAGTGATAGCGAAATAATTTATTCAAGACAAACATATGCGATGCACTGATGATGATTATTAAAACATATAATGTCTATCATGATTCAAATGTTTAAACAAACAGAAGAGAAATATGCAAATGAAAGTAGATCTAATGTTCCAGAAGTTCGTCCGTCTAGACCTCAATCAGTCTTGTCATGGCTAGGCATAAGAGCGGTGATCACCACAGGTGTTTCAGGAGGGTTGAATTTGATTTCTCCGTCATTCATCAGATCTTGAATCTTATTCTTCAATGTCCAGCAATTGTTTTTTTTTTTTTTGTAATGTCCAGGCATGTTGGAATGGTACGCGCACCTTGTATTGAGATTTATAGTATGAGTGGATTTTGTTGGCTCGATTGCCCTGAGCGTATGGATCATATGAGTGAATTTTTTGTTGTGACTCAATTGTCATGATTCCTTTATCGTGACTCAATTGTCATGATTCCATTATCGTGACTCAATTGTCGTGACTCAGTTGTCGTGACTCAGTTGTCGTGACTCAGTTGTCGTGACTCAGTTGTCGTGACTCAGTTGTCGTGGTCTTTTGAGTGGCATGATTAACTCTTTAATGGCACGCTTCAACGGTCTATCATCCTTTACACCATAACCAGGATTGTTCGAATCATAAGCACATCTCGCATTGTAATTGTACCCCAAGAATAGGAGTGCCTTTAATTCTTCTTTCCCCTTGGCCGGGTTAAGGATCATCCCTCGGAACTGGTTATTCTGAGCCTGAAGATTTATGACTGATTGCTCGAGATCCATTTGTGCTGAAATAAACAGCGAGGAAGGACGAGAGACCTGTTATGCGATGTTATGAATGCAAATGCAATGTTTTCAAGGATCTATAGGAAATTTATTTTGCAACGTTTAGACATTGAATCAAACAGAGTTATGTCTAGAGAATTCTGGCTTTCGTCTTTGGACGTCCTTCTTTGAGAATCAAGCTTACCATATCGAGTGGGTCATCGCCTCTGATTCGGGATATTTCTGAATTTGAAGGTACATGGCTAGAGGAAAATAAATCCTCTTGCCCCTTGATAGGTATCGAGTCTCTGGATTGGAAGGTACGTGGCCAGAGGAAAATAAATCCTCTTGCCCCTAGATGGGAATTCAGTCTTTGATAAGAGCACCTGAAATTGTGCGCCCTAAATTCCTAAGATCCTTGAAAGGGTTAGTTGATCATTTTATGCTTATGATGTCATGATGTCATGATGTTATGCAAATGCAGTTCATTAGTCATGGTGTGAGATAGTAAGGACAAACAAGTCCTTTCAATAAAACCTGCGAGGAAATGACGGTTAGTAGTAAACACGAACAAGTCACACAAGTCACACAATTTTTGGCTTAAGGCTTGCATGGAGTCTGATCGGGTGTCCTTCCCAAGGATATTTCTATGGATAAGGAGATTTCAGCAACGGGTTCTACCAAGTGACTCAGAATTGTCAGCCCTCCTAAAGCACCCTCGAACATGATACATACATACCATGCAATGATACTTTGAGAAAGAACCTATCTGAGTTGTAGTATCGGGTAGCGACTATGCTCTCAACATACATCAAGAGTAGTCCCCCCACTACGTTCCTAAAAGTCAGGATGGGTTAAAGGTAACTAAAGGTCCTTAAGCTCCGACTCACCCACAGACATCGGCACGAACCTCCCTCATACAAGAGAAGCATGCAAACACCCATGGAGGCCTAACTTAAGCGTGAACTCTCATATTGACCAATCCCAAGCATACACAAGGGAGGTCGCCATGACTATGCCACTTCCTGTCTTAGATGTACTTGAATCCGGGAATAGGATTCGTCCTTCAGTTAATTCCCAAAACGCCCCTGAAAAATAAAACAAACAAAGCAAACAATTTAAAATGAATCCTAAACTTTTAAGGTAACCCCTCTTTTATCGGAAAATCCCCAGCAGAGTCGCCAGTTCTGTAATACGGTGAACTGACTTTTTGATAATCGGAATGTACGGTAAGCAAGAGTCGCCACCGACTTTTATTTTATCCAAACAATATTCGGAAAGGCAAAAAGAAACAGAAAAAAACCTTTTTAAAGAAATCTAAGTTCGGGGGGTAATTTATGCAAAGGGAAGGTGTAAGGCACCCTTTGCATCCATGGTTTTCCATGGGCTCTTAATTGCTTTGCTTGCTCGTTTGTTTAAAAAAAAAGTAGATGAAAGAGATAGGGACTTTAGCTTGTGAATAAGCGTTGCCCTTTTGAAAAATTATGAGAAAGAATATAATAAAAGGGTTTGAGCATTGCAAGGCAATTAGGGGCAATTACCTTAAACTCAGATGATAGGTCTCTTTTTAGCCTTTCAGAATGAAAGGGTCTATCCTTGCCATAAGAGGGCAGGAAGCCTTTCGTTTGGAGGTTGAAGGGTCATCGAAGCATCCTTTGCCATAAGACTGTCCCATGCCATAGAAGGGCAGGTAGTCTGAGGCAAGGATCAGAATAAGCCATTTTCGTAGGCAGCCAGAAGATACCTCAGCCTTTTTCCGTAGGCAATATCCGAGGGTCGAGGTCATATTGTGTATCGAAGGCAGCATCATTAGGGTCGTGACCTTTTTATCGAGGCAACATGGCTGAGGTATCCTCGAATTCGAGGGACGAGGCTTATTCTGCAAAAACACAAAGGCAACAGGCAACAGGCAACAGGCAACAGAGAGGGTTACCCAAAAAGCGTGCGTGTGTGCACCAATCATGTGATTCAATTCAGATTATATTATCTTGTGTTTAGTTATTCTAATTGATTCAGAGTTGCACTCCCTAAATTACTAACCACGCAGTACATAATAATATAAAGCAATAAAGGGGGCGGGAAATTGTAACCAGTGGATCCCTTATCAGGGTTTGATACAAGTAATAATAAAACAGAGAAAATATTAAGACAGGGTTACCAGTAACGTAGCTTCGATAATTGATAAACCTGACAAGAAAGAAGAAACAGAGAATTGAAGGTGAGCGCATAATCGGTTCGAGGGCAGATTTCATTAATTAAGAAAAATAAAATAATGAATTAAAGGTAAAACAGAGAGAATGTACTTAGCTTTGGTGTTTGCCTGCCAGGGTTGAGGGCAAGGGTTTGTCAGAAACATTGACTCTGATCATTAGAACAGACAAGGAAACGGACAAGGCGTGAGTGTATTATTAATTCGAAGATAATCAGGGTCAACGTAAATAAAATGAAAGAGAAATAAACTAATAATGAATAAATAGGGAATACTTAGCTTCGATTCGAATTTGATCTGATATGGTTGTTAGGCGCCTTTAGGATTGACCCTGAAACAAGGCAGAAAATAGGTGAAGGCAAAGCAAACCCTAAAAGTAAATTAATTTAAGTATAATTAAAATTAAATAGAATAGAACACTTATCTTTGAGGTTTGTTGAGATTGGCGCGTATTCGGACGGCATTTGAAAACACAATCCTGAAAAAGGCACAGAAGAAGAAGATTTTTTTAGTGTAGGGCATGATCTTCGTAAACCCTGATTAGGGTACGAATTAAATAAGAAGATAATTTAATTAATTATTGGCCGAACGACCTAATTAATTAAATCGAATCGAGAAAATAAAATTGAATATGATATTTTTTGTTTTAGGATTTTTAGAGTTAAAACAAAGTAAATATGAGATTTTGAAATAATTGAATAATTAAGTGTAATATAAGAAGTAAAAATAAAAACAAATGAAATAAATGAGTTATTAATTAAAATAGAAAAAGTTTTGAAAATAAAACATAATGGTTTTTATAATAATAGTAAAAAAACAACTACATATATATATATATATATATATATATATATATATATATATATATATATATATATATATATATATATATATATATAAATTAAACAAGTTGTATGTAATAAAAAATAATAAAAATTGAAAATTTCTTATCTCTTGATTGTGTGTAGCATGGTTGAGGGTGCATATGATGGAGCTTCGCCCAGATACCCTTGGATCTGACCTTGAATCGAATCCAGTGGTTGATGGCTGATGGTGTATCGTAGGCCACGTGAGGGCATGAGCATTAGATCTGGAAGCAAGTATTTCACAAAAATGTTGTTGTGAGAGGGACTCGAACCACGCCCCTTACGTATCCAAAGCCTTAAACGCTTTTCACTTGCCACTGAACCAGAGCTAATTCGCTGTTAATTGCACACATACTAAACAATATATAAAAAAACTTAATGCAATCAAAAGTTTAAATGGAATTTCGCGCCCAGCAGGTCTTCTTCTTCGCCAATTTTCTGCAACATGCTTTTTACAGCGCTTGCCCCAGATGTGCTATAAAAGGTCTTGCTTTTAACACCTGCAAAAATAGCGAACCATACCTAGAGCACAAATAAATTGTTCGCGAGGGCACCATCAGATTCGTATGTCCTTCGCGAATCTAACCATGGTCTTAATTTGACCAAAAGCTACCTGTATCAGAAAGCCCTAAAAAAAAACTTTGGAAACCTAATTATGGCATCTTGCTCACGACACCACCATAACTCGATTAAACATCCAGAAATAACAATCATGTGATGCTAAACACGAATATATGGATTAAATGCTTGAATGATGCATGGATAAAGCAAATCGAACAAACTTAAAAGTGCCCAAACCGTGGCTTATTGGAGCGTGTTCTTGACGTTCTGGGTCTCGAAAGCAATCGAGAATCCTTCAATGATGATCAGGGAATGTTTCGCAATCACCAAAAACACTTGAATCGTCCTGGAATTAGGAATTGGAACTTTGATTTTCTTGGAGCTTTTGACTCGGGTTTGGAGCTTTTGGAGGCCGAATTCTTGTCCAAAAACCCTGCTCTTGCATCTGAGTGACTTAAGTATATATGGAGACCAATTTAGGGTAACAAGAATAGGAGAAAATCAATTTGAATCAATCTTTGCCAATTTGGAAAATTTGATTAGAGATTGTTTCTAAACTAGGCCAAATTTCAATATTTTCCACCAAATTATGTGTGCCCGAATTTGTTGTCATATACTGAGTAATATAGTGATTGATTTTGATTGGAGCTATTTTTAAAATCAAATCTTTGATTTTCTCATAATTATTTGTTTTATATCACTTTTAATTGAAAGTAAAATTAATATAAAATCAAATAATTATGTAAAAAAACATGGACTTGAGATATGATATCATGGGTTGCTTGAGGATCAAGATTGGATCACAATAACTTGGGCCCATTTGCAAAAAGTTTCAAGCTTCTTCACATTTTTCCTTCCAAAATAGTCCATCTTTAACAAGGCCTATTTCTCCCAATTTTTGAGGTATGGAAGTGTTCTAGGACTTTTTAGAAACCTTAGGGAGTCCTCTAACCAGTGTCTTTGGTCTCATATAAAAATTATTTTCCATGTTCATTTTATGTCCTTTTGAAAAAAGTGTCCTTTTGTTGACTTTTGAAAAGGACCTATAATGTATGAAGCCATATCTCTTAAACCATTGACCTATGAGCTCTGATTCTTGGACCATTGGATAGAGGAATGAATTCCCTTTAAAATGAGCTTTGGTGGGAATTTTTCTGATGAAGTATGAATATTTGGTGAATTTTCCAAGTTTGGTTGACTTTTTCAGTTCATGCCCAAAAATAGTAACTTTTGACTTTTGACTTCTCTGATCTTTCCTTGCATCATCATGATCAACCCTTGATCAAATGATGATTTTAGGGTTATGAGAATGTTGTTGACCAAATATCTTGAGTTTTGACTGTATAATGTCTGTTTTGCCCTTGGGAGTCGACTGTTGACCTAATCAGGATTTGAGGGACTAAATTTGCTCTGTTTGACTTGAAACTTTATATGGAGATACTTTGGGATGTTAGTGACCCTATGGAACCATCTTGAGCCATTGATTCAATGATTTTCCTCTGAATTATTCAAACCCTAGTTTAGAACTTCTGTGTGGGAGACTGTGTTTTGGAGCTTTGTCTTTTGATTTGGTTTTGTGTATGAAAAATAGCATGGGCAAATTTTGGGGTATGACAGATGAAAATATGAAATGTTGGGCTTTCAGTTCTTCCACAATTCATAAGGAGTCTTATTAAGAATAGGTCTTATAGAGATTCTATTCTGAATATAACATGCAGTGTTTATTGCTTCTGCCCAGAAATGCTTAGCCATATTGGTTTCGTTGATCATGGTTCTGGCCATTTCTTGTAGAGTCCTATTCTTTCGCTCTACAACTCCATTTTGCTGTGGAGTTCTAGGGCAAGAGAAATCATGGGCAATACCATTTTCTTTGAAGTACTCCTCAAAGAATCTGTTCTCAAATTCGCCACCATGATCACTTTTGACCTTTATGATTTTACACTCCTTCTCAGATTGAATCTGAGTGCAGAATTCAAAGAACACTGAATTAGAATCATCCTGGTGTTTCAAGAACTTTACCCATGTCCAGCGACTATAATCATCTACGATGACTAATCCATAATTCTTCCCTCTGACAGATGCTGTTTTGACAGGGCCAAACAGATCAATGTGCAGAAGTTCTAGCGGCCTAGAGGAAGAAACAACATTCTTAGACTTGAATGCAGGTTTGGAAAACTTCCCTTTCTGACATGCTTCACAAAGAGCATCTGATTTGTATTTCAGATTAGGGAGTCCTCTGACCAGATTTAGTTTGTTAATCTGAGAAAGGCAAGTTACCTTCTGATTCTTAAGATCTTGAAGATCAATCTTGTAAATGTTGTTCTTTCTCTTGCTTGTAAATATGATTGAGCCATCCTTCTGATTTATAGCCTTATAAGACTTTTGATCAAAGATTATGTCATAACCATTGTCACTTAATTGACTTATGGACAACAAGTTATGAGCTAATCCATCTACCAGAAGAACATTAGTTATGGAAGGAGAGTTACCAGTACTTATGGTTCCTGAGCCAATTATCTTGCCCTTCTGATCTCCTCCAAACTTAACTTCTCCAGCAGATTTAAGCACCAGGTCTTGGAACATAGACGTTCTTCCCGTCATGTGTCGAGAGCACCCAGAGTCCAGGTACCATGACATGCTTTCCTTTGTCTTCTTTGCAGCCAAGGATATCTGCAACGGGAATAATCTTTTCCTTAGGTACCCACATTTTCTTGGGTCCTTTCTTGTTAGTTCTCCTCAAGTTCTGATTGAACTTGGGTTTAGCATTATAAACAACAGGAGGTACAACATGATAATTCTTATTCTGAGTTACATGATATTTTCTAGGTTATGTCACATGCTTCTTAGTGTGTGTAATGTGAAAGCTTTTAGCATGTGATGTGAGCCTAATATCATGGGAGTGACCATACTTGAACTGATCATACAATGGCTTGTATGTGATTTTCATATCATCTACAAGTTCAAGTTTTTATGGGGTGTCACCCTATTATCCTATGCCAACTCTCTTGTTTCCACTAACAGCATATATCATAGAGGCAAGTTGACTTCTTCCAATACCTCTAGATAAGAACTTCCTAAAGCTCAAGTCATATTCTTTAAGAATATGGTTCAGACTAGGAATAGAATTTTCTGAATCAGAAGGAGATCCAACATTTTTGGATAATTTTAAAACTTTTTCCTTCAGTTCAGAATTTTCTACTTCCAGCTTCTTAGTTTCAAAATCAAATAGCTTTTTCAGCTTTTTGTATTTGATACTAAGATGATCCTTGAGTTCCAGAAGTTCTGTTAAACTGGAAACTAACTCTTCTCTAGATAGTTCAGAAAATACCTCTTCAGAATCTGATTCTGATGTAGATTCTGATCCATCATCAACTGTGGCCATCAGCGCAATGTTTGCCTGCTCGCCTTCAGAGTCTGATTCTGATTCTGATGAATCTGAATCATCCCAAGTTGCCATAAGACCTTTCTTCTTATGAAACTTCTTCTTGGGCTTCTCCTTCTGAAGCGTTGGACACTCATTCTTGTAGTGACCTGGCTCATTGCACTCAAAGTACGTGACCTGCTTCTTGTCATATCGTCTGCTTCCAGAAGATTCTCCTTTTTCAAGCTTCTTAGAACATTTGAAGTTCTTGAACTTCCTATGCTTGCTTTTCCATAGTTGGTTTACCCTTCTGGAGATCATGGACAGTTCATCTTCTTCTGATTCTGATTCTTCAGAATCTTCTTCTTCAGCCTGAAAAGCGTTAGTGCATTTTTTATAATTAGATTTTAATGCAATAGACTTACCTTTCTTCTGAGGTTCATTAGCATCCAGCTCTATTTCATGACTCCTCAAGGCGCTGATCAGCTCTTCCAAAGAGACTTCATTCAGATTCTTTGCTATCTTGAATGCAGTCACCATTGGGCCCCATCTTCTGGGCAAGCTTCTGATGATCTTCTTGACGTGATCAGCCTTTGTGTATCCCTTGTCAAGAACTCTTAATCCAGTAGTTAAAGTTTGAAATCTTGAGAACATTTTTTCAATGTTTTCATCATCCTCCATCTTGAAGGCTTCATATTTCTGGATTAAAGCAAGAGCCTTGGTCTCCTTGACTTGGCATTTCCTTCATGAGTCATTTTCAATGATTCATATATGTCATAGGCAGTTTCTCTGTTTGATATCTTCTCATATTCAGCATGAGAAATAGCATTCAGCAGAATAGTCCTACACTTGTGATGATTTTTGAATTCTTTCTTTTGATCATCACTAATTTCTTGTCTTGTCAGCTTTACTCCTCTAGCTTTCACTGGATGTTTGTAACCATCCACCAGAAGATCCCATAAGTCACCATCTAATCCAAGAAAGTAACTTTCGAGCTTATCTTTCCAATATTCAAAGTTTTCACCATCGAATACTGGTGGTCTAGTGTAGCCATTGTTACCATTTCCATTGTGTTGCTCAGCAGAGCCAGATGTAGATGTAGGTGGTGGAGTCTCAACCATCTTAACTTAGTGTTTTTATCTTCCTAAATCTTTTCTAACACAGTTAAGTGCTTGCACCTTAGAACCGGCGCTCTGATGCCAATTGAAGGATAGAAAAACACTTAGAAAGGGGGGGGGGGTTGAATAAGTGTGACTTTAAAAACTCTTAAGATAAAAACAATTGCACAATGATTTTTATCCTGGTTCGTTGTTAACGAAACTACTCCAGTCCACCCCCTTAGAGTGATTTACCTCACCTGAGGATTTAATCCACTAATCAACCTTGATTACAATGGTTTTCCACTTAGATACCCTCTAAGTCTTCTAGAGTATTCTGATCACACCTTGATCACTCTAGGAACCTTTTACAAATTAATGTAAACAAACTCTTACAAGAGTATTACTATGCTTCTTAATAAGCTATAATCACAACTGTGATATTTCTCTTAAGTTCTAAGCTTAAATCTCACTAAGATATTACAACAGTAATGAAGTGAGGTTGAAGATGAAGTTTGAGAGCTTTTAAATTTGACAGCGTTTCTGTATTTTTGCGCAAGAGTTCCTATTCAGCTTCTCATCAGAATTTCTATTTATAGGCATTTTGAGAAGATGACCGTTGGGAGCATTTAATGCGCTGCGTGATCCGTACAACATTGCATTTAATGTTTCACTCTTTTGTCAACTACCTCGAGCCTTGCTTTTCCTGCTTTAACTGACTTTGCCTTTAATAGCTTCTAACGTTCCTTTTGTCAGTCAGCGTAGCCTGCCATCTTGTACTTGCTTCTGATCTGATCTTTGTAGATACAACGTTTGAATTAATCAGAGTCAAACAGCTTGGTGCAGAGCATCTTCTTGTCTTCTGACTTTGGAGTGCTTCTAGCGTGATACCATAAGAACTTCAGTGCTTCTGCTTCTGATCTCAAGTTCTTCTGATGCTTCAATAGACCATGTTCTGATTCTGCTTGACCATCTTCTGATGTCTTGCGAGAGCATGTTCTGATGTTGCATACTGAACCTTCTGAGTCAGTGCTTCTTGCGCTGAATTGTGCATACTCTTTATATATTTCCTGAAATGGAAAATGCATAGGATTAGAGTACCACATTGTCTTATACAAAATTCATATACATTGTTATCATCAAAACTAAGAATATTGATCAGAACAATTCTTGTTCTAACACCATCCTTGCCTCTGGTCCTCACTGCAAAATTTAAAAAATCAGGAAAATAGCATTTTAAAAAATAGAAATACCAGAAATTTCAAAATTCCGGTATGATAATTAGTAAATAAAATTACCGTAAATTTCAAAATTTCCGGTATATTTCAAAATGATCGCAAATACCGTAAATTTTAAAATTTCCGGTAAAAAATATCAGAAATTTTACAAAAAAAATACCGTAAATCTTCCTTGTCTTCGCCAAATTTGCGGTATGCACTCGAAACTTTCGGTATCGTCCAAAAAATTGAAATGTTCGATTCCTCACGTAAATTTGTTAAAATGTGGTAAGAACATTTTGGTCTTTTCATAAGTTTGGGGAGGTGCCATGTTTAATTTGAGGGGTGGCATGTTAATTTCTCAAAAATTTACCGTAAAGGATTTTAATGATCAGTTGCTTGTTCGACAAAAACAAGGATTTTAATGATCAATTGCTTGTTCGACAAAAGCAAGGTATGGATAGAAGCTCAATTAAAAATATTTTGTTTCATCATTTCCAATAACTAATCAACGAGGTTTTACCATTGAATTTAACTATCTGAAGTCTAGTAATTTGAATGAAAAATCTGAGACTTACACTTATTATTAATTAAATGTGTTGGAAGATCTATTTTTGAAAAAACACCTGAATTTAAAAATAGGAATTAATTTTGCAATGCATCTTCGAATTAAATTTTGACAAAGTAAAAGAAACTCATTTTTGTTTATTTTATGTGAAAACGATACATCTAGAGATGCATCTTTGAAAATTTGAGCCATTTAGTCATTTTTTTTTTTAAATTTCACCGGGAGTTAGGGAGAACCTGTGAAGATGACAAAAAAATTTCCAAAATTAAGTAGAGTATATATGATAGGTGTCAATAGAATCATTGGCAATAATTAACAAATTATTAGAAATAATTTTGTTGAGATTGTACATTTATTTGTAATATTTATTCTCTTAATTAGTATATTCTGTTGAGATTTTATACTAATTAAGTACAAACCTTTCTCTTAGTTAACATGGTATCAGCCTAGCTAGGATAAAATCCAAGAACCTAGTCTGTTTTTTTTCACGACCATAGTCTGTTTTTTTCACGATCCTGTTTCACTTTTGTTCACGCTCTCGTTTTTTTCTCTCTTCTTTTTCAATTCTCGGTTATTTGTTTCCCAATCCAAATTATCCCCTCATTCTTGTTCAATTCTTATTTCCATAGTTCCATGTTTACCGAAAAGTATGAAGTCCTGTTGGTTCGCCTCAATGGCAAAAACTACTCAGCTTGGGCATTCCATTTTGAGATATTCGTCACTGGAAAAGATTTGTGGGGTCATGTCGATGGCAGCACTACAGCCCCTAACAAAGACAAAGATAAATTTGCACACGCCAAATGGGTAGTCAAAAATGCTCAAGTCATGTCCTGGGTCCTAGGTTATGTTGATCCCAACATTGTCCTGAATCTTCGACCTTACAAAATAGTAGCAACAATGTGGAATTATTTGAAGAAAGTCCACAATCAGAACAACACCGCTCAAAGATTCCAGCTTGAACACAACATAGCTGTCTTTAAACAGGATAGTCTCTCGACCTCTAATTTTTACTCTCAATTCATGAATCTGTGGGCTGAATACACCGGTATAGTTTATGCAGATTTTAATCCTACAGGTCTTAGTTTTGTACAATCTGTTCATGAAACTAATAAACGAGATCAATTTCTTATGAAATTGAGATCAGAATGTGAAGGCATTCAGTCCACCCTCGTGCTTAGAAACCTTGTACCATCATTGGATACATGTTTCAATAATCTGTTACGTGAAGAACAACGTCTCCTTACGCAGTCCATCATTGAAGACAACAAATCACCTATTGTTCCAGTGGCATATGTAGTACGAGGAAAATCAAGAAGTCATGACATGAGTGTTGCTCAATGTTTCTGTTGCAAGCAATTGAGACATTACGCTTCAAACTGTCCGAAAAAATTCTGCAACTATTGCAAAAAAGACAAACATATTCTTAAGGAATGTCCAATAAGGCCACCAAATAGAAATGTCACAGCTTTTACAGACTCGGTTGGTTCATCTATTCCAAACAATTCAGCCGATCCAGCACCAGTTCAACAAAATGTTTCTACTACTACTTCAACGGTGACCCCTGAAATGGTTCAACAAATGATCGTTTCAGCATTCTCTACTCTCGGATTCTCAGGTAAACCTTCTTCCTCTTGGTAATTAGATTCAGGGGTTTCCAACCTGTCATACCCCAAAATTTGCCCTCATACATTTGCAAATGTCATTTTATTTCGAATAAGTGACGTAGCACAGTTGGTAAGGATTTGAGGTTAAAAGCTACAAGAGCGAGAGGTCCTGGGCTCAAATCTCACTTTTAACATTTCTCCTTTTTTATTTGTTTTTTAATTTTAATTCTAACTTTATTTCTATTTATTCAAAAACCATAAAAATTGCATTTTTTATTATTTTAATTTAATTTTCGCACTAATTAAATAAGTATTTTTTAAAATAGTCAATTTTCACTTTTATGCAATTTTTAGTCAAAAAATCGCCAAAAATCATAAAATATTCAAAAAAATCCAAAAAAAGAAGTTTTTAATCCTAATTTTTGTTTTTTATTTTAAATTTTTTTAAATATTAATTTTTAATTGTAATTCATTATTTTATGCATTTTATAGCAACAGCAAAAAAATCAAAAATTAAAATAGTATTTTTTGCTTAGCTTTTGGTCCAAGTCAATTGACATTAAAATTTATTTGATTTGATTCTCTCTAATTTTAGATAAAATCAAAACAAATAATTTTGTTATGTCAATAGTATTAATGTTAATTTATTTTTTCCTTTTTTCTTTTAACCTAACTTTACACTATAAATTGAGTCACTTTGTACATTTTAGAAAAAAAACAATTACCAACTTTTCAATTAACTCTCTCACAACTAAACTTTTTTATTAACACCTTCAACATCATTCTCCATTACTGATTTCTACACATACATAACAATTCACCACAATTTCTACACTATACTAACATTTTTTTACACACTTTTCTTCAATCTCTTTTCTTTCAAGAGTCTCTTCAATATGTCTTGTTGATTTTTTTCTTGGTTCATGGCCAGTGATTTCATATGAGGCCTCCTCCTTTTAAAAACCTTTTTTCAAATCATGTAACTAAGATTACAATATTTTTGGCCAATGATTTCCTTTGAGGCCTTCTCTTTTTTTAGAAAAACTTTTTCTAAATCTTTTTATCAAAACTAAAAACAAACCTTTTCTTTTCAAAAACCTTTTGGCCAATGATGATACATGAGGCTTGTCCTCCAAAAACCTCGTTTTGACCGATGATTAAAACATTCATACGAGGCCACTCTTTTTCTTTTTTTATTTATTTTTTCTTTTCTTTCCTTATTATTATTATATTATTACTATTATACTATTATTATTATTACTATTATTATTATTATTATTATTATCATCATCCTTTTTAGCAGGTACTTCCTTTGGCCATTAACCATGTTTTGGCGATAAAATCTCTATTTTTAAATTCGAACTTTTTGGTCAAAAGCCAAAAGCCAAATCAGATATTCCTGCCCTTTTGTCCAAGATCTAATTTTCTGAACCTTTCTTTATTTCTTGGGAAAATTGTATAATTTAAAAACCCGGTAATAGTTTAGTTTAATTTCTCGCACTTTTTGGCCAATATTTATAACTGGTGATGGTTTGTAATAACTAGTATTAAGTTTTTTATTTGTTTTGACATAAATTTTTTTTAATTAATAAATTAGACATAAGTTTTTATAATTTAATTAATTTGTAAATAACTTATAATTAGGTTAATTAGTCTTTTAATTAAAATTAAATCATAAAAAAACACAAAATATTAGTTCTAATTTGATTTGATTTTTTTTCTAACATTAATTTTTTTGATTAAATTTAGGATTTGATTAGGATTTAATAATTAGAATTAATTTAAAATTTAAAATTTCATTAGATTAGATTAGATTTAGTAATTAGAATATTTCTTTAAATAATTAGATTTAGGTTTTTTATAACTTAAAATATTTTTCTAATTTAAATCTCTTTCTCTCCATCTCCGCTATTTTCTCGATTTCCTGATTCGTGCGATATTTATATTTTACTTGCATATTATTTTTACAATTATTATGTAATTGTCCATATTTTGTAATAGTTTAATTAGGATTTATTTTCCGCATTTTTTAAATTATGTAAATGCTCCTGGTTTGTAATAGTAATTAGGATATTTATTTTCCCGCACTTTTACTTTCCCGCAACATTTTTTGGTTATGTAATCCCCCATCCCGAAGTCTTGTAATAGCGTAGGATTTTATTTTCCGCTCTTTACTTTCCGCACCATATAAACTGCTATAACTGTTAGATGTATGTTTATAGGATTGTATGGTAAGATAAAACTGAACATAGCTAACAACTAATTCAAGATTAAAATAACTGAAAACAACACACTCTTTTTACTTGTTCACACACGCACCTTTAGGGTAACCCTCTTTTCGTTGCCTTCGATTAAATGGTCAAGTCCCTCGAGCATAGGGATACCTTAACACATGTTGCCTACGATTCAAATCATCATGGTCCCTCCAATATAAAGATCATAGTCCCTTCGAGTTGCCTATGATAAAATGATCTTGTCCCTCGATAAAATGATGATAGTCCCTTCGAATTGCTAAGGTATCCTTACATGTTGCCTTCAATGACAATCTGATGACCGTTCGATGTCCCTTTACATCCAATGTATAGGACTACCTATCCACAAATGGTATGGATAGTACTATCACTCAAGGAAAGCCTTAAAGTATAGGAAAGGCCTTACAATTTAGGGTAGGTAACTCCTGATTGCTTTCTCAACTCAAAACATTCAAAATGCTTTTCACACCTCGTTTTTCAAAACATCTTTCAAGATAAATACTTTGTATATATTCGAATGATGAATCATTACAAAGTTAAACAGTTTTTCTATACACACACTACACTCTTTCAAACAAATCAAACAAAAACAAGTGAGCTAAGCAATTAAGAGCCTATGGATAACCATGGATACAAAGGGTGCTTACACCTTCCCTTTGTATAACCTACCCCCCGAACCCAAGTCTTTTAAAAGGTCTTTCCTGTTCTTTTTACCTTTCCAAAAATTGGATAAAATAAAAGTCGGTGGCGATTCTTGCTTACCGCAACATGTTTTGTGCAATACAAAACAAAAAGTCAATTCTCTCACTGTATTACATAACCACATGACCAGCAATGCCCAATTTCTTACGAATATAAAAAATTATTTTGGAATTCTCAAGATTCATACTGCTGATGGAAATCAATTGCCTATCTCAGCCACTGGTGATATTTCTTGATATCTAACAAATGTTTTTGTCTCGCCTGGTCTCACTAGTAATCTCATTTCAGTCGGTCAATTAGTCGAGAATGATTGTCAAGTACAATTCTCACAATCTGGTTGTCTTGTGCAGGACCAACAATCAGGGAAGATAATTGCGAAGGGGCCTAAAGTTAGACGTCTTTTCCCAATTCAGTTTTCATTGCCTCCAAGTCTTTCTCTGCCTTTAGTTTCATGTAATTCTACTATTGTTGATTACCAAATATGGCATGCGTCATGGACATCCAAACGCAAATGTACTTCATGACCTGTTAAAATCTAGTTTTCTTGGAAATAAACACATTCCATCTCTTAATTCTGTTAATTTTGATTGTATTCCTTGCAAGCTTGGTAAAAGTAAAATTCTGCCTTTTCCAACACATCAATCTGTTGTAACACAAGTTTTTGATATCATCCACAGTGATGTCTGGGGTGTGGCACCAGTTATATCTCATGCTAATTATAAATATTTTGTAACTTTTATTAATGATTATAGTCGATTCACGTGGGTCTATTTTTTGCAATCAAAAGATAAAGTCTTTTCAAATTTCAAATTTTTAATGCTTATGTTCAGACCCAATTTTCATCAAAAATAAAAATATTTTGCTCTGACAATGGAGGGGAATACATGTCACACTCATTTCAGGAATATTTGCAATCCAATGGCATTGTATCTCAAAGGTCATGCCCCTCAACTCCATAACATAATGGAGTAGCGGAAAGAAAAACCTGACATTTGCTCGATGTTGTTCGTACCCTTTTGTTGGAGTCTCATGTGCCTTCACGATTTTGGTGTGAAGCCATTTCCACTGTTGTCCATCTTATAAATAGAATGCCATCTCCATCAATAGGTAATGAATCCCCTTTCATTCGGTTATATGGTCACGCACCAAATTACTCCACTCTTCGAGTCTTCGGTTGTGTGTGTTATGTCCATCTTACTCCACAATAACACACCAAGCTCACTGCACAATTTGTTGATATGCTTTTCTCGGATATCCTCCTCATCAAAAGGGATTTCTATGTTATGATCCTAACCTTCGTAGGATTCGTGTATCTAGAAATGTCATTTTACAAGAAAATTTATATTTTTTGCATCACATCAGGATCTCGTCTCGTCTCCAATTTCTATTTTGCCACTATTTTCTAACTCCCATTCAGGTCAACAATCTTCTAAATCTCTCTTGACCTACAAAAGACGTAGTACTGCCGCTCAAAATCAACCAACGGATGGGCCCCCTCAAGAAAATTCCTTGGTTGTTGGTCCAGTAGAAGAAGAACCAGAACCAGCTCCTCTACGACGCAGCTCACGCGATAGAAAACCCCCGGAAAGGTATGTCAATTGCATGACAGCATCATTATCTTCTATTCTCATTCCTTCATCTTATAAACAGGCCATGGAGAATGATTGTTGGTAGAAAGCTATTGAAACAGAACTTCTTGCTCTGGAAGAAAATCAAACTTGGGATATAGTGCCATGTCCCTCATCTGTTAAACCTTTAGGCATCAAATTTGTGTTCTCCATAAAGTTGTGTTCGGATGGATCCATAGATCGATACAAGGCTCGTTTAGTTGTGCTTAAAAATAAGCAAGAATATGGACTAGACTATGATGAGACTTTTGCTCTGGTTGCCAAGATGACAACCGTACGCATTATTCTTGCTATTGCTGCATCACAAGCTTGGCCACTACATCAAATGGATGTTAAAAACGCATTCCTCCACGGTGATCTTAAGGAGGAAGTTTACATCAAGCTTCCTAATAGTATGCCTACACCTTCACATAATACTATTTGTAAACTGAAACGATCTTTATATGGATTGAAACAGGCACCAAGAGTATGGTTTGAAAATTTTCGATCGACACTAATTGGTTTTGAATTCAATCAAAGTCAGTATGATCCATCTCTTTTCCTACAAAGGACTTCTAAAGGCAATGTGGTTCTTCTTGTCTATGTGGATGACATTGTCGTCACCGGTTCTAATCAAGATGGTATTTCTATAATCAAACACCTGCTGCATTCAACTTTTCAAATGAAAGAGTTAGGTCGTCTCACTTATTTCTTGGGTTTAGAGGTGCATTATCATCATGAAGGTATTTTTCTAAATCAACAAAAGTATATTCAAGACTTGGTCCTGCTAGCTGGACTCACAAATGCAGCCCCTGTAGACACTCCTATGGAAGTTAATGTTAAATATAGAAGAGATGAAGGTGACCTTCTTGATGATCCCACTCAATATCACAAATTGGTAGGAAGTCTTATCTATGTAACTATCACTCGCCAAGATATTTCTTTTGTCGTACACACAGTTAGTAAGTTCATGCAAGCTCCGCGACATTTCCATCTATCAGCGGTACAAAGAATCATTAGATACCTCCTTGGAAGTCCAAAGCGTGGTTTATTTTTTCATTTTGATTCATCAATCAAACTCCAAGCATATAGCGATGCCGATTGTGCAGGATGCCCAGACACTAGAAAATCCACTAGTGGATGGTGTATGTTCCTAGGAAATGCTCCTATTTCATGAAAATGTAAGAA
Organism: Vicia villosa; assembly: GCF_029867415.1. NCBI lineage: Eukaryota > Viridiplantae > Streptophyta > Magnoliopsida > Fabales > Fabaceae > Vicia > Vicia villosa. The sequence continues at coordinate 110,161,206 of NC_081180.1, read as the reverse complement.
ACAAGATTTAGTCTCTAAGTCATCCACAGAAGCAGAATATCGCGCAATGTCTGCCGCTTGTTCTAAAATAATATGGTTGCGCGGTCTTCTTACTGAGCTTGGATTCTCTCAACAACAACCAACTCCGCTACACGCTGACAATACCAGTGTCGTTCAGATAGCAGCAAATTCAGTTTACCATGAACGAACAAAACACATCGAGGTTGATTGTCACTCTATTCGGGAAGCCTATGATAGAAGAGTCATCAATTTACCACATATCTCAACATCAGTTCATACAACTGACATTTTCACTAAAACATTGACACGCCAGCGATAGAATTTTCTACTTGGCAATTTGATGCTTGTAGATTTACCAGCATCAATTTGAGGGGAAATGTCAACAGAATCATTGGCAATAATTAGCAAATTACTAGAAATAATTTTGTTGAGATTGTACATTTATTTGTAATATTTATTATCTTAATTAGTATAATTAGTTGTAAATGTAAATATGACAGTTTAGGAAATAATCGTGTATTTATCTGCAAAATCAGAATGAAAAGAACAACAATTTTGTCCAAACCTTTATCTTAATTAACAATAGGGGCCCATGGCCCTACGGATTTGAGGATTTAATCATTGGTCCTCAGTGACATACTTATAGGTTCTAGGAGGTTGTGGAAGCTAAAACAATACACCCTCCATTCTCTTCTCTTTTATAAGTCAATTTGACTTTTTATCTTCATTCAATAAATAATGTATTTAAATTATATATATAAACTATATACATCATTTATTCAATGAATATAGAAATCATTTATTCAATGAATATAGAAAGATAAATTTTACTTATGGAATGGAGGGAAAAATAATTAGTTGGCATAGTCCCTAGATTTTAGGGAAATGAGTAATGAAGCAAGAAAGTTCAGAAATACTCTCTAGGAGCAATTCTGCTCTAGTTTAGGATTTTTTGGGAGCTTTTGTTTAGTTTTCTGTTTTATTCACCATTGTAAGAGTTTTAAGCTCAATCATTTGCAGTGATACAAAGTGTTCATCATAATTTTCTGAGTTATATCAGTATACTTAAGACACATAAATTGTATTCCAAATTGTATAGCACAGTAGTTTATACTGACCCATCTCAAGCTTTATAACTTGAAATAGGTTATACAAAATTCCACTTATTACATTGTCGATGAGCTTTAAGGTTTTAAAGTCAAATGAATGTTTTGAAATTTATATTATGGAATACTCTCTTTTCAACTCTCACTCTAACACAGAGTTGTTCATTAAGTAAGAGAATGAGTATTAGAATAAGGGTTGAAAAAGAGTATTACTAGCACTCCTTCCAAATCTCCTTTGACATTCAGAATATTATCTAGTTACATTTCTCCTGGAAGCATGGTATCACCAGGAAGATCACAAACAGCAATTCCCTGATAAGACATAATATGAATGTTTAGATCAAAGTGAATATCACAAATATGCAGATTTTTTTAAAAAGGTCGACGACTGCAATTTAGGCTATGATATTTACCTCGCCTGTTAGGTGAGCCACACATTTTTTCTCGGCCAATAACTCAGCTTCCGTCTGCAAAATATGATATTTTGACATGAAATTCACATATAGTAATAATCTCGTATAAGTTACACTGGGCTATGGTATTTTTCGGCGAAAAATGAATATAAGTAAAGCATTTGTATATACCAAATGTATCAAGTTTCACACTTACCTTGGCTAATTTTTGTCTTAGGTAGTCATCAAATGTAACATCCTTGACAAGCTCATAATCACCATCTCCCTAATGAATAAATAGTTGTCATAGGAGGCACAAAAGCAATTCATAAGTTATTAAGAATGGAGAACACAATAGACACACTTGCCTTTGATCGACATGGCATGCTGAAAACAATATCTTCAGCTATTCCGTAAGGATTTCCATTGGTATATACCTGGTATAGAAATTGCAAACTCTATGATCGAAGTAGATACTTGAAAATGCAAAACAAGTTTGTCATCTTTTGGAAAAGATCAAGTTAATACGCGAGGCCGTTTAAGTAATATTAACTTACACCGGAAGAAAACCAGTCACCCTCCGGAGTAGGAGTGATCAGTGATCGTATGGCATCAACTATCGACACTGAGGTTGATGCAGCAGATGATCTTCCCCATTTTTGAATAAGCACGCCACCTCTCTACAAAATCAAACATTAACTCGTCAACTTCTTACACAAGAAAACTAAATATTCTCTACTCTGCGTATTAAAATCCATGGATTCCAATTACAAAATTTACCTTTTGAACCTTTTCAGTGAACTCTTCCTCTAACCACTTATTATCCTTAATCACTTCTTTGACAGGCAAACCATCGATTTTGGCATTTAAGAAGTCAGGGACCTGAGTAGTTGAGTGGTTGCCCCAAATTGTCATATTCGAAACTTTATCGTAGAAGACACCTGCCTTGAGGGCTAGCTGCACATTCAATCAAAGCAATGCAAGGAAGATTGTTGTTATTTCTTCCTCTGCGGAACAATTTTTCTTTGTAAAAACTGAAACTTATATGCTTTTTACCTGACACTTTGCCCTGTTTTCATCTAAACGAGTTAAAGCATGAAAGTTTTTTGCTGGAATATTTGGAGCATTCTTCAAACATATTAATGCACTGCATTAAAATTACACATGAACATTAGCAACATTAGGAACGAGGTGTAACTTCTAGTTTACAGATGAAGCACCGAACTAACTTGGTATTGCAAGGGTTTCCCACAACTATAACTTTGGCATTGCGGGATGCGACAGCATTAAGTGCTTTTCCCTGTTGTACACATGGAAAGATATGATGTCAATGATATAGTTAACAGAGAAAGCATCGATATGACTTAAATTTGAATAACAATTTACCTGCTCCGCAAAAATCTGCCCATTTATGTCTAGCAAAGCTGCACGCTCCACTCCAGGTCCTCGAGGCTTTGCGCCTATTAGCAAAGCCCATTCCGCATCTTGGAAGACCTCATAAGGATCAATGCTGATAACAACCTCTCTCAGCAAAGGAAACAAAGAGTCCTCCAATTCCATCGCAACACCTGCAATGTTGAATCATCATGTTACAACGGTCTTCAGAGAGATTTGAACTCTGTCCCTTGAAATTACAAAGTCATACTCTTACTGCAGAGTTGACGCTTCATGATACGCGTGTAGGAAGATTACCTTCAAGAGCTTGGATTGACCTTTCTGATCCTAATAATTTCAACGCAATAGGTTGATCTGGACCGAAAACTTCACCAGATGCAAGCTGACATAACAAAATAAAGTCAGTGGAGATAAATTGCATGACCATTAAAGGCTTGTGCTTCTCCAACATGGTTCTTATCTAAATCAAAGACACACTCACCTTGAAAAGTAGATGATTGGAAATCATTCCAGCAGCACCTGAGACAGCAATGTTAATTAATTTCTTCCATGATTTTGTCTCCTCTTCCTGTAAACACATTGGCCAAATGTTTCCACAAGACATCAACACATATAACACAGACTGATAAATTTAACTGCGTGTTGACATCAAAGAGTCATTAGATAGGATGATCAATTGAATATTGGAAACACAGTTTTGTTATGAGACAACCGGTGGTGTTTTTGAAGCCTTTTGGTCGTCTATTGGTACCACCCACACTTCAGATTCAAGGTGTGTACGGCGAAGCATGTGACTACATTTAATCACTTATATTTTCTTAATTTATTACTTAAAGGTCAATTGTGTCAGGTGTCAGTGTCAATGTTTGATAGGTTTCAACATCAAAAGTAAAACATCCTATCAAATCACAAATTTAACAAAAGAGGATGAATCAAATCAAGCAAAGTATGTGTACATTTGGTTTCCATTTTGGTAGGGCCAAAAGCAACTCTAGAGGTGTAAAATTGATTTTGAATTGATTTAGACATGTATGTTTTTTCAAAAGTAGAATTAATTTTGCTTCCAAAATTGATTCTAGCTAAAGCTAGGTTTTGTACCTTTTGAATTTAAACGTGATTTGAAATTTGTTGTTCAACTAACTTACACATAAATGTATCCAAACATAGATCACTTTACATTCAAGTCACTTTTAACCAAGATCAATTCTACAAAATCAAATCTCACAAAATCAACTGTCGTCACCTCAGAACCAAACACATACTTAAACACAGACATGCACCAACTAGTTCCACTTCTATCTCTAAAGCCTAGACGCATTATAAAATGGAAATTATGCATCAACATGCACATATTGACAAACACCATATATACATGGAATAAATACAGAAAGGTAATGAAGAAGAATACTCACAGCCTTCAAATCATAGGTAAGGCAGAAGACACCATAGCAATCAGGCTTACCCTTGGGATCCTGAGTTTGTGCAGCTGGAACCTGCACTTGACTGAAAATCAAAAGCACAAAAATTCATTCAGACCCAAGAAGCTAAATTGTAATTAACTTGACTAAAAAAGAATAAAGTTGCTTACTTTGGTGCAACAGAACAAGAAATTCTAGCATGCTGAGTTCTGTGAAGTGGAGCAAAAGTAGAGTGATAGTGCCTAGGAAGAGTCCTAGTCCTAGAGAGAAATGAGAGCTGTGATGAAGAGTGAAGTTGAGTTTTTGAGCAAGTGGAGTTGTTTAACTGAGTGAGAGCCATGAAGAGAGTTCAAGAATAGAATTCAAGAAACACTGGTATTGTGGTTCTTGAAAAGAGTATTAAAAAGGAACACTTTTTTGAAGAAGAGTTGTAAAAGGGTATAAGAGAATGAGAAAAGATGGAGGTTTGGTTGGAAAGTTGATGAAGAGAAGAAGTGTAGAAGGGAGGAAAAGGGAGGGTATGTAGGAACAAAGAGGATGATTTTGAAATACAAGTATAAGGCTATGGAAATGACACTTGTCAAAGTGATTAGTCACAGTAAACATCATCCACAACTTGTCTTTTTTTTGGGTTAAAAATGAAAACATTTAGAGATTGGGTTGTCATTTCATTTATTGATCATCACAATTTTATCTTCTTGTTAATTTGTTATGAGACATCGTTGGATAATTGAATCACATGATGTACTTTTAGATTATGCAATTTTTATTTATTTATTAATTATTATTATTATTATTATTATTATTATTATTATTATTATTATTATTATTAAAAAAAAATTAACTTTTTTGATAGAAAAAATAGGGCAAAATTGGTGTAAGGAAAGAACAATCCACTGGACCAACCCAAAAAACAAATGGTCCCTCCATATGTTATTCATAATATAAAATAAATTATTTGAGAATTTTTTTATATAGACTCCTACCTTCTTAGAAACCCGCGGTGAAATTTCATAAATGTTCTTATATTTTAGAAGTGCATCTCCGGATGCGTTTTTTAAAAAAAATATGATTTCGGAGATGCACTTCCGAAATCACCCTATTTTCAGAAGAAAAAAAATATGAATTCGAAGATGTACTTCCGAAATCACCTTTTTTTTTTTCATAAATAAAAAGACTTTGAATGTGCACATCCAAAATCACTCCTTAGGATGATTTGGAGATGCACTTCTGAAATATTGTCTGATGCAGAAAACAAAAAACAAACCAACAAAGCTCTGATTTATCATAAATAATCGAAATTACAAAAGATAGATCAACATGAACTTAAAGTTACATATTGTTAAACACGGGTAGTTGATAATGGGTCAACATTTTGATAACGTGATTCGCATCCAACTCGATCGGACCCTTCGAAGAAAATCGATCAAAAGTTGACCACATAATTGCTAAATCTTCGTCGTTCTTAACCTCGAATGGGGTGAAATGGATGTCTCTATCGTCGTCAAGTGACGAAGAGCGGTACTCAAGCTTGCCAACCTTTCGATTTTCCGGGTATTGCAAGAAAGAGTTGAGCGTCGGTATCAAATCCACGAATGGCGTGTCGCGCGAGAACCTAAATTGAAGCGACATCGGATAACCACTGCTGAAGTAGACAAAAGCAAGGTGGGGGTAGTTTGAGTCATTTTTGTTCGTGGCTTGATGTTGATGGAAATCTATAGAGGCATTATTTATAGACTTCTTGGAGTAATAATGACCCAACAAACCTTATCTTGCTATTGGTGGATGTTTCGAAAATGTATTTCCGAAATAAGCCCTGAAGCATTAAATTTTCGGAAGTGTACTTCCGAATTTTACAGAGAGAAACAGAACAAAAGCTGTCTATTTTGTGCAGTCTGTTTTGTCCAATTACCAAGTGCACCAAATGACAACAATCAAATTTGAATGATATAAACATTAATAACATTAAATATAGGTATATTATATATGTGTTGAATCAGTTTGGTTTTACATTCGTCACGGCAATACATACCAAAAATGTAACATACTCGACCAATACATACGAAAAATGACTCAAACCTAATCTAAAATTCCCCGAATGATTCGTTGGCGCTTAAATCTAAATCGGTAAATTCTCCGACTTCTCTCTATTTTCCTCCCTCTCTTGCTTCATTATTTCTTCGAACTTCACCATTCTTTCAACAAAAGGATCCGGCCAAGTGTCCGCCTCTTATGTATGATGTGTCGTCCACTAACAAGATGTAGTCGGAATATGACACCCCAATTTCAAAAAAACTTGCACAAAGTGGCGCAATCTTTGATACCCGATACAAATGATGCGGCCGAACACGTCTAAAGGTGGGCAACTATGAAGCGCAAAAAATGTCTCCGAAAAACCAAATCTCGTTAAATCGACACACACCCGGTCGTACGCACTTGCTATAAGATGACCCATCTTGGGGAATGACATCCACTTAGAAACCGGTGCATGACCGGTTAGTGATGGAACTAGGGAATCGTGAACTTTATCAAAGTTTTCTTGTTTCTCATAAATTCGGCCGTAGATGTCCCTATGCGAAGTCAACTCTGAAATAAGTGCCCGTCGAATAAGAGTGTGATTTTCTTTTCCTTTTCCGAGCAAACCGGCAACAGTCTGATACCCACGATTACCTTCGATACCCACATCAACTATATTATCAATATATTTGTGCATAAATAGCGGCTTCTCATCAATGTAGATCATCAGAGGTTTTTTAATCAGAGGTGTGCGAGACAACTTCGAAATACGTGCTCCTTTGTTAGCACTACACTTAGACTTTGGTGTAGGTGAATCCGGGATCAATGCATCAACATGTTCACAATAAGAAAGATCTAGTTTAGTTGATGTGTCATCTTGAGTAGTTTTTGGCTTTTTAGGCCCACCTTTGGTTTTAGCCGGTTGAGATAGAGGTTTCAAATCGGTGGTCTCTGGAAATGCAATTTTTCTCAATTATTCTTTTATGCGCAATTGCATGGTGTCATCCCCTTTAGAAAAATTATCCATTATCTCTTCCAACTCGTCGGTGAAGGTAATTTTGGATTCACCCTCTTTCGCCGGTTCGAAATCATCAAAACGGAGCTTTTTCCAATGATCGATTACTTCATCCATGCGTATCGGGGAATTCAACTTCATCTTTTTAGAAAGTATACAAGCACACGGAAGCCCGTAGGTTTTTTTAATCATACACCCACATTTTAAACTATATCCGGACCCGTTATTTCCGCCCGCTTTGCTTCATGAAAAACACAATTCAATCCGGCACGAGATATGTTATAAATCAATTGCGAGTAGAGATTTTTACCCTTAAACCGGTGTTCCACAACTGTATTGATCCGACCAAACGATGTTTGAATTTTATTATGTTAATTTTGGAGAATTTGGTTCACTGTGTCTCATCCCGTACACAAACCCCCCTTGCTATCACCCAACCATTTCTTCAATGCTGCATGTGCGGATTCAACTCGGTTAGTTGTAGTGCAACCAAGATGTCTAACTCGGTCCGTCCAAGCACATACAACTTATCTTTTACTTTTTCAAGGATAGTACTTTCGACGTAATGACAAAAGTGTTCAATCTGACACACAAAGTCCGGAATTGTACCACTTTCTCGGTATACAATTCCTCGGAACGTGCATCTAGAATCTCCCTCCATGCGGCCATTATCTTATCGACCACAACACCGGCTTTGATGATGTTTCTGTTTTCATCCTTTCTTTCTTTTGAGCCAACTGCGAGTTTGAGCTTACATCTCACATTGCATGTTATGTGAAACCGACAAAGTAATGCGGTTGACCGCATTCATAAGAGCATTATCTTGGTCGGTAACAATGACACTAGGCATATTCTTTTGATCAACCAATAAAGTCTTACATATTCCCAAAGCCCATGTAAAGTTATATTTTTTCTCACATTTCTAAAAAAGCAAATCCAACTGAATATGTCTTATCCGTGGAGGTCACACCAACAGTTTCTAGAAGCGGAAGCCTATACTTGTTGGTCTTGTACGTCGAATCAATTATAAGAACGGTTGGAAATGTGTTGAATAACTTGATACTTTCGGGATGAATCCAAAATATGTCACGAACCGTAACTTTGTCCTCACAAGTTCTGAAGCTTGAAACGTATTGGTTATCACCCAAGAGCTTCAAAAGGTGTTGCGTTTTCCACCTCGGGCTCATTTTCTCAACTTTAAGATTGAGCCGTTTATTGTATACCTTCTTAATATTTGAAACACTATATAGTTTTTTTCACTTTAAATCGGCAAGTATGTTTCTCAGCGCAACTTGGGTTATCGATAATTCCGAAATAGCATCCTCCTCTTTGTGAGACAACCGACACGTAATTGGATGCCTGTGTAGCTTAGTGTCCAATGCGTGATTATGAAGTCCACAAATGACGCTAAAACACCACAAATCATCATTCCTACGAGTTATTCGCAACTTAAACGGATACGTACACTTTCTCGATCCCGTGTCATCGTGTTTTAACACCTGGTTTGTCGGTACATACTTCTCACCCCTCTCGTAATTCAACACAACAAAAACTTTCCTTCTACTAGTTCCATTGTCGGATCTTGATATCACAATGCCAAATCCAAGCTTACTAACTTTATTTCGGAAGTGCACTTCCGAAAATTATTAGGTGGTGTATTTCGGAAGTGCATTTTCGAACTGACACAGTTTCTTCAACAATAAATCAGCAACAATGTAGTGGAATAAGAGATGCAATGAAGATTCTTTACCTCAAATTGTAGCTTTCTATGCTCTCTTTGGTATGATGAACCTCTTGAAATTTGATTTGGAGATGAAAAATAGATTAAAAATGATTGAGGTTTTGGAGAGGGTTTCGGTTTTGTTTGGAGGAAAATGAGTGGAATAGTGGAGGGAAAATGGTATATGAAGGGTTTTTTCGGAGATGCATCTCCGAAAAAACACCTAACATTTTAAATCCAATATTTAAATTGGAAAATATGTGATTTCAGATATGCATCTCCAAAATAATAGAAAATGTGAAAATGAGTTACTTCAGAGATGCATCTCCAAAATCAAGGAGTATCAGCAGGGGTTCTCACCCCAGGGGGGTCTATAAAGGAATTGTCAATTATTTTGATCTTTCATCAATTTATCAAGAGTTATAAGACCCGTTTGTTTTGCCTTTTTTAAAATTATTTTTATAGTGTTACAAAATTTCGTATAAAAAAAATTTACAACGAATTTTTTATAAAAGTTTTAAATGAAAATTTGGTTTAAGTAGTTATTTAAGGTATTTCATCTTTTTATTGAAACTTTTTTAGATATCAAAATTTCAAAAAATCACCTATTTCAAATAGATTTTCATAAAAATTATTTTTAAATTTTTTTTTTTTAAAATTGCGATTTTGACTAGATTTTTATTTTCAATAATGTATGTTTTAGTTATAGGATGTCAAAATTAGTGTTTGAATTTAGAAAAAACGAGTATAAAAAAATTTGTAATATTTTAAAAAATAGTTTTGTAAAATCTATTTTCAAAAATACAAAGAATTTTTTTTTAAAAAGTTGAAACAAACTGATCCATAGTCATAGTGATCCTTTTATTCAACTACTTCAAACCATTTCCAGACAACTCCAACCATTTTTAGGGATGGATTCAAGGTTTTCTTTTTCATCTTGTATATGATTAATTTCTTGTAGATTGTAGCCTCTTTTCTGTTGGGTTTCAATAGAAAAGTTCTTTATTTCCCAGAAAAGGATTCTTTATTTATTTTGGTTTCTTTCGCATTACTTCGTTTTATTTTCTATTTTGTTAAATTATATATTGGTGATTGGAACGAACAATTTAGAAATCTACATGATGAATAAAAAATTGCAAGAAATTTTGAAAGATGGAAAGATCTTTATGATCTAATCATATCAATGCATTAGATTAACATTTTCAAAAAAAAAAAATTGTCCATACTATGAAAATAGTAAAATTGAAGTCGGGTAAGGATGTTTTCACCAGGGTCGTCTTTGAGGACGTGCAAGACAGACTACCGCATAGGACCTCAAAATTTCCACACTTAACATGTGGCTAAGTAGAGCCTCATGAAATGTTTATATTGGTTAACATATGGTAAGATAAGGCCTATATTTATTTTTCCATGATTAAACTACGACTAATCTACACAGGGTCTCCGAAAAAGTTGAGACGGCATTGGCCTTCATCATCTAGCGGCTTAGGACATCTCTCTTTCAAGGAGGCAACGGGGATTCGACCTCCCCCGTTGGGTAAGGTACCACGAAAAAATGGATCATGAATTATCAATAAATACTAAAATTGATTCTCCATTGATCGATGTCAGAGTGGTTAATGAGGACGAACGGTAAATTTGTTGGAAATATATTCATTATGTCACAGAAGATTAATTTTTTATAGTAGAGTCAAAATAGACCTATCAAAATGAATATATTTTGTTGGATTGGTCCATTGAACATGAATCTTAGTATGGATCGGGAAAAAAGTTGATTGTGTCTTTCGAATCAAATCCATTGAACTAGTGTTTTAGTATGAGTTGGAGTTGGCTTATTAGACTTCTATTTTAACCATTTAAATATTATTCTCAACCTATCCCTTAAATATGGAAAATTCATCAAAAAATATATTCCCGACAATTTATTTTATGAGATTTGAGCATATAGGAGAGTAGATTGAAAAATTCCTTTTAAAAAAACATTTTTTTTCATAACTTATTAAAGAAATAAATGTCTCAAATAAAAAAAATATCAAGTCACTCTATTTATACGATATTGAGATTAACCGTGTGACAATAGTACTATGGAGACTGTTATATATATATATATATATATATATATATATATATATATATATATATATATATATATATATATATATATATATATATATATATATATATATATATATATATATAAAATTAACATTGTCAAGGTACACAAGAGCAGTCTGAGAAATAGAAAAATGAAACTCCAAGAGAAGGTTGTGGAAGTAACATGATTTTGAAACCGCATTAGCAACGTCTTGGTACTCAGCTTGTACACTAGTAGTGTTAAGGGAAAAACTACTGTAGAGGTGACGATTTTGATTAGGTTTGGTCCTTCTTTTATGTTGTTTCCAGACAATATTTTTCAAAAATAAAAATACGATGACATATGTTATGTAGTATTGATGGGGTAGTTGTATTAGCTTATTGTTGTAATAGTAGTTGTGTTGTTGTATTGAGCATCTTTTCTGACTAAACAATGTCAAATTCGTTGCAGTGGTTTCATCACACACTTTCACCATAATCTTTAACATGTTATCTATATTATTTTACTAATCATTTTTGTGATAATATAGTTCAGGATTTCAAATACTCCGTCTTCAAAGGTGTTTTACACGATGGACATAATATCAATTGATGGTCTCCTCTTTTAAGTTTCTTCATACAGTTTTCACACATAATGTAATTACATTCAAGTGTATCTTTCAATTTCATTTATAATTACTCAAATTGTGAAAAAACAGCCTCATATATTTGAAAGTTTAGCAAAGTTTGATAGTAGAGAATGCTTTTTCATTTTTTTTATAAAAGATTTTGAAAGATAAGTTTACAGTGTACCTAAATATTTGACTTTTATGTCATTGAATTGATAAATATTATTCTCTTCGTTTTAAAATGAATGTGGTTTAAGATTTTTGCACACAATTTAAGAAATATAATAATATTATTATAAAACATTGCACTTTTACTAAATTAACCTTATAAATATATTGAAACTAGACAATTGAAAAATAGCAATTATTACTATATTAAAAAGTGAAAATGACATCATACAATATAAAAAAGCAAGATGAGTTATCTGACAAGTTTGCCACATGTCATCTTCCGAGAAGCCTTACCATTTTAAAATTTGCTTTAATAGTAATCTTACTATAATTAGCTTTAATTATTTTATTATTATTTAATTAAATATTTCACTCATTTTTAACCACTATTTTTTATTATATATTATTTATGATTTATTATTCATTAATTAACCATGGATGTTTGAAATTCCTTACTCGAGTTCCACATTTATTGGATCGAAGGATTAAGTTTTATACATTTTAGTGAATCTTGAATACATTGATATATTATAAATATTTTTTTTAATAAAAAGATATACTGTAAAATGTAATTTTTTTTCTTCGCCTTTTACCATTTTTGTCAGTTCTTCTTCTTTAACCTTACACATTTTATTTTTCTTTTGTAATATACAGGAAATGGTTTGATGAGAGAACATCATTTGCACCATTTTCTTATATTCATCATCAAGTTTTGTTCTTTTCGATTATTATTTCATCATCAAAGCATCAAAGCTTCTCTTTTTTTTTTTATAGCGTATGAATTCAACAATTTTCTCTGTTTTTCAGGTTGACTTTTAGAAAAAGTTTTAATTAGAATTAGGTTAAGATTTTAGATATACATCAAATTTGTAGTTGTTTTTATGGTTTTTCTGCAACATTGTAGTATTGTTTGATCCATTTTATTTTTGCACTATTCATGCTATGCTAATGGTTGTTTGTGTACTGTAACATAGCATTTTGAATGTTAATCCATTTTATTTTGACACATGAATAATCAAGTGTGACTCTTTCTATTTAGCTCATTTTTCATTTAAATTTTATATTAATCCATATTAATAAGTTATTAATAACCATTAACATTAATCAACCTAATACAAATAAAAATATATTTATTATTTTTTCAATTCTAATTCTAATTATTATCTAGAAGTTTATATGCATTTTAAGGTCCTGATTCTAATTATTATCTAGAAGATTCTTTGCATTTACAAGTCCTATTTCACATTTTTATATTTTCTATCAATCCCAATAATTCTAAACCATTTATTTATTTATGTAGAGCTGTCAATATCGGCTACCCGGTCCATATGGGCTTCGGGTTTTTTAGGGCCGGGCTCAAAAAACCCATTTTAAAATGGGTTCTAATTTTACTACTCAAGCCCGGCCCTATCTGGGCTGTGGACTATCCGACCTTAAATGGGCTTCGGCCCTAAACGGGCCCATTTCTATAAAAAATTAAAATTTTCTCCTTATATTTGTAAGTAACCATATAATTGCATGCAAGAATACATTTTATATATATTAAATAACTAAAATTAAACTATATAAGTTTAAATTGCATGCAAGAATACTAAATTTAAATTTTATATCCAAAATTATAATTTCTAAATAATCTATATAAGTTAATAACTAAAATGTAAAACAACACATTAACTTAATTTAAACTATCCAAAATACACCACAAATTATATAATGTAGCACAAATAATTAAATAACTTGTTCCAACAAATTTTAAGTTATAAATATTCATGACAATTATAATTTTATGATAATTATAACAAGAAAATGTTATAAATTTTTATAATAATTATAATTAGGAAAGGATAAATTTTAATTATATTAAAAATATTTAATTTTTTCGGGCCGGTGGGCTATCTAGGGCCCATACGGGCCGACCCATATTTTTGGGAGCTTTTTAGGGCCGGGCTAAAAAAGGCCCGAATGTAAATGGGCTCGAAAAATGAGGCCCAGACCCTGAAATTTTTCGGACCAAATGGCCCGGCCCATGGGCTTCGACCCATTTTGACAGCTCTATATTTATGTCATTAAAACTTATGGAAACTATCCCACGTTTCGAAAAACAAAATCTCTGCTTTTCAAAATTTTACACAAATATTCATAATTACTTCAATTAAATAAATAATTTTTTAGTAGATAATTTTTTAGTAGATAACTATTGTAATTTATGGTAAAAAAATATGACTTTGTCAATAAATAATTTTAATTATAAATTAAATTAATAGAATGTTTTATTTCTTAATAATCTAACTATAATCATTACACTACAAAGTACTTATTTATGTAAGAAAACTCTCTTAATATATTATTTTTTCAACTTGCATACAGTGAATGAATATGAATAGTAATAGTAGAGGATTTCATTTTCCAATAAGAATTTTAGATAATTTATTTTTATTTGCAATATAATATAAAAGTAAATATTTATTTAATTTCCCATTACATATATATCTAATTTTTAAAGTCATGTTTTTTTTGAATTAACACAATTTTCCTTTAAAAATTTATAAAATAATTCTAAACTATATAATTAATTAATATTTAGATCACAAGCACGAATTGGCATATTCTTATTTATTATTTTTAATAGTATATTTTGTATCCATATTTTGTAATCATTACTTTAACATAATTATTAATTATTTATAATTTTCTTTAATTTTTAATGGACTGTGGTGGAAATTTTAGTGTTATTATTGTTAAATAAATATGTTGCTGAAATTAAAAAATTGGAGAATAAATATTATGATTTAAAAATTTTAAATTAATTATTTCCCATGTATTATGTATGAGTGGTTTTATATATATATATATATATATATATATATATATATATATATATATATATATATATATATATATATATATATATATATATATATATAAATATTATAATTCTTAAATAGTTAGACAACATGCTTCTAAAATAAATATATTTTTAATAAATAATTATACTACTGATTATAAAATAAGTAAGAGGCTTAAAAACTGTAAAAAAAAATATTTATTTTTTTTAAAAAAAGTGAAAATATTATAGATAATTATTATAAGATAAGAGAGTGTATATTTTATCTCTATTAGAATTAATTGTCTTATTTGTAAAAATTAAAATAAATTATTTAATATTTACAATATATTTTATTTTAATTTTAGGCATATGTAAATCAAATCAAATATAGTATTTTTTTAAAATTGTGTTGTTTTGGTATAAATGAATATATTATTTGTAAAAGACCTAAAAAGTGAAAATGAGTTTAACTTATAAACTAAAGATAAATTAATATTTTATGTTTATTTTAATATTAAGAAGAAAAAACAATACCATATGTTTATAAATGGTGAAATTAAATTTGAAGATGACAATTTTGTTTCTATCAAAATTGATTCAATTAAGAATAATTTATTTTATTAATTTATGGAAAAAAATATGAGACAATTATGATCGGTGAATACATATATTTTATATGTCTACCACTATTTTATTTGCTTTTTAATTTTTTTTCTTTTAAAATGTAACTCACACAATTACCTAAGGTGATTAATATGGTTACTGAATACACCGATTAACTAGGTTGATTAAGCAACAATCGATTAATGTATTTTTTTTTAGAGACAATAGTAAATAATAATAATAAACAACAATACTAATAATCATATAGCTTGATAATATAATACTTATAGACAAAAAAAACTAAAATTAAAATAGAAAATTGTTAGAATTTAATAAAATAACAAATGTAACTTTAGATTTGGTCTTTGTTTCTTAATATAATTAAATAAGATCTTAATTAAATAAGTTCTCTTCTTTTTTTTTTAGATTTTTTTTTGGTTTTTTGATTTTATTTTAATTTGATTTTTATTTAGTTGTGGATATTAATTAAATAGTAATAGATAAAAATAATACTTTTTTTACCGTGGACGGTTATTTATTCTTTTTTTGGTTAAGTTTTCTTTTCATTATTTTGAAATAAAATAAAAATTAAATCCTTTTTCATATTATTTTTTGTTTTTATTAAATAAAATTTTAAAAAAATTGTTAAAAAAATATTTGAACGAATGGGGCGCTCCTTCCCCCTGTTGTAGGATAGTCCTTATTTAATTTAATTTTATTTTGTTAATAAATTTTGATTATTGATTAATAAATAAACCATACTAGTTTTGAATTTGGTCATTTTTTTTTTCTTTTTGAAAAAATAAAAAAAAATCAAATTTATTAAAACCCTGAACTTCCCTCTCCTTTCTTTTCCCATGTCTCGCACGTGTATACAAACTAGTTGATTTTAAAGCAAATTATATTTGCTAAATCGACACTTCTTGTGAAAATGTGAGAATATTTATTGGAAAATATGAGAATATTTATTGGAAAATAATGTCAGTAATAAAGTTTTTTTATTTGCCATTTTATAAAGTTGTGACGTTATTTTTTTAAATAGCAAAATTATTATTATTTTTTAAAATTATATTCATTGTTCTAGTAGACATAATATTATTATCCATGAGTCTTTGCGCTCTCTATAAAGATCAACTGCTTTTGATGTTAGATAATCAATTATATTAAAGATAAATGGTATGAAAGCATGTTGATTGTCGAAACACGTTTTATCATGTTTGACCATTTTACTTGAAGTGGCTGTGAAAGTTATTTATCACACAAACCTATTTTTTATAAATATTATTTTTTATTTGATTTTAAAAAAAATTGTTGATCATATTTATGAAAGTAAGTAAACATGGTATAGTGAATATTTTAGTGCCACCCTTCAGTTATATCTCGCACCCCTTATATTTTTTTAATGACAAAAATGTCCTTGCTATTATTTATTTTAAAAAATTTACAATCATTCACTATGACTATACAATAAAAAACAAAATTTTCAATAGCAATATTTGAATTTTCGATACGAGCTTTTTTTATTTTCTAGCCAAATTCGCGTTTTACCGAAAATAGTACAGAAAAAACGAAATTGTCGGGGACATGTTACCAGAAATTTTGAAATTTTGGTGTTTTATGAAGAAAAAAAAACATATCGGAAATTTTAGAAATTTCTGATATGTAACAAAAAGTTCCGGATTTTTAGATATTTCTGGTATACTTGAAATTTTGTATATATTCAGAATTTCCAATAGTGCAGGAAAATGTTTCGCTTGTGTGGTCCAGAACCGACAACTTCTTCTACGGATTCCTGTACAGAATTTACGCAATTCTTCACTACTAACGTTGTATGTTTTCTATGTAACAAATTCAATTTTTAAAGGTTTTTCCATCTCTATGATATTGATACTTTACTCTTTATATATTGTAATTGACAGATATTTAAATCCTGATATAAAGTTTTAACATGGGCGTAGACTACTGATAAATGACATGGTATTATTGTTGTCATTGTTCGTTCAAATTCTGCTAATAGAAAACGGGGAGGAAAGATAAATTGATTATGGATTGTGAGAGGAGGAAATTACAAAGGAAGAATGCATCTGAAAGTAATAATTTCTCAGAAGGCATTTATAATATGAAAGTTAAATGTCATTTTAGGCTGAGATCTGTTCCATGTGGTATCGATTGGAAAGTGATTGTTAGGTATGGGATGCACAATCATAAACTATCTAAGAATTTAGAAGGTCATGACATATTAAGCCGTCTAAAAAGTCATGAAAGGAAGTTTGTGAATGACATAACAAAGTACAATATGACTAGATACATAGTTGCTGCTTTGAATGACAAAGATCCAGAAAACCTCACGAGTGTTACCCCAATGTATAAAGTTATAAAGTTGAAGATACATACAATACAAGCAAGAGAGGTTCATTGACGGAAATGCAAATGCCTTTTAGTCTTATTCATAGAAAAATACATGTGTGGACTAGAAATAGAGACGACTCAAATGTTGTTGTTGATATCTCTTGGACACATCCTGATTCGGTGAAATTGTTAAATATATTTTATTCAACGTTGATTTTTTATTATACATACCAGACAAATAGGTAATGACCACTACTTATTAAAAAATACAGATTTTGATTTATTAGTTTTTTTTCCTTATTTTTGTACATCGTGATCATACAGGATTTGACTATCACTGTTGATTTGTTTCTTCTGGACACTATCATTGTTGATTTGTTTCTCTTGATACCCTCAAACCCTTCCCTTTCCTTCACAAATCTTGTTATATAGGAGCAAAATATTTAAAAATTTCAAGAAAATTTCAATATAATCAATGCGCAAAATTAGAAGCATTATTACAATTGCCTAGAATATGTTTGGAGAGGGACGTAATCCGGGAAATATCGGGTTCGATTCCTAGGTGGGAACAATGCTTGGCCAGTGCCCGTACCTCTCGGCACGAGCTCTGGATTACTAGGGCCCCTTTCCCCTAGGAACTAGAGTGCGAAAGCAAAAAAAAAAAAAATGTTTGGAGAGGGTATTTTAATGAAAGAAACGAACGTTTAGAAAAAATTTAAAATAATTTAAATAAAATTCAATATTTTGGATAAAAGTATATATTGAAATTGTGGAAATCTATAAAATGTTTTTTTCAAATTAAATTTAAAGGTTGTACAATAACACTTAAAATCTAGGAATTTGAATTTTCTCTTATTAGAATGTCAAATAGGTTATTGTTATTCTTTTCTATTTTATAAATTGATTTTTATATTTTTCAAAATTTTCAAATCAACCTCTAAAAGCTTTTAAAATTGCATTAAACTTTTCAAAAATTATAAATTAATTCATATTTCTCAAATTTAAAATTTGACACAAAAATTTTAAAATTCATAAAAATAACTTAAAAATTAAATAATAAATAATTTTAATACTTTATAAAAAAAACAAATTAAAAAGTTTGAAGGAAATAAATCATCCAAACAGAAGGTTATATTCATATATTTCCTAAATTGAATGTGTTGTTTTTCGATTTAAGAAAATAATGCCACAGAGGAAAATATCGGCTGAGTCGCAGATCTGTACGCTTTCTTTAAGACGTTTCGCGGTACTGCCAGATTTATGCAAAGCAGCTCTTAAATGCCCACGACCCCTCCAGGATAAAACAGCTCGTTTCAATATGATTCACACTTGCACGTGTGATGAATCGTTCTAAATGATACACCTTCTGATGGTTAAAAACCAGTCTTAGTATCTGGATTTATTCCAGTCGAAAAAGAAAAGAAGAATTTTAGATGAAGCAGAGTAAGAGAGAGAGGAGAGAATTTGGAATTGAATTCTGGAGTGCCGAACAAGTGAATGGAACAAATGTATTTATAGGCAAAAAATATCCAACCGAGTGGAGCAAAACTAATTAATTAAACAATGATAATTAATTTTGAATAGTATCATTGTTTAATTAATTAATTATCATTGAATATATTAATTCGGGTTCCAAAAAATTAATTCATGTAGATCGAACCGAATCGGACGGACGGCGGCGGCGCGCGTCTTCTTGGCACATTGGTGTGTCCTCACTCCTTTATAAAATTTTAGGTGCCCTTGGGCCCAACAACAATTGTTCAAGTTGGAATATATATAGACTACTAATATTTGTGTTCCCTCTAATGTGGGACTTAAAATGAACCTTTTCAAATTCATCTCCATATTAGCTCTTACTTGTGTTCATTTATTGCTCATTTAATGTCAATAAATCTTTTCAACTCTTCCTCCAAGTTATCATTCCAAGTTCCAACAGAATGTATGGTGAAGTTCAAGGAAATAGTTCCAAGACTTTGAAATATCCATCCCCTTTTCCAATGCATTGGAACTATTATCATGGTTTAACTATAGTGCACCATCATTTAAGGAAGGAACACCAACACAACACTCGCAATTATTCTATTTTCTATTGTTGATGAAAAGAATATTTATTTTTCAATTATTTCTCTTGGCCTATGCAGAGAACATCAGGTATATATCTTCTAGCTACTACTTGTTATCTATGTCTCACACTCTCTTGGCCGGCCACAAAAAACTGAGGACAAAATTATACTGTCTTACTAACCTTAAACTTCAATATAATTTACATAGTACTTAACAACGTTAGTCCTAGTACTTCACGAAAAAAATGCATTGTATATATATATGTTGTGTATTGTTAACTCTCATTTCACCTCAACAACAGTTTCGCAGGAAAAATGTCAGGAGAGGAAATTTGGTCATCTGTTGAAAAAGAATCTAGAAAATCTCTGCCTCCATTTGATAACAGTAGTGGCTACAATTCAAAAACAGGAATATATCACTCTCTTGAAAAGCTTGGCACCAAGCATGAAATCCCAACAGACCAAAACCTTACCACTGCAAGTCTTGTGTTATCACAGTTCCCACAAGCAGAACTTGCTGACGCGAAGATTGCGTTTATTGATTTAAATACTAATCATAGTGTAACCTACGGCGAGCTTCGCCGATCGGTTTACTCGCTTGCAACAGCTTTGTTCCATGGACTTGAGGTTAGAAAAGGCGACATCGTGTTTTTATTGTCTCCGAACTCGACTTTGTACTCGACTATATGCTTAGCTGTGTTATCAATTGGTGCAATTCTTACCACTGCGAATCCTCTCAATACGAAGTCGGAAATTGCGAAACAAGTACGTGATTCGGGTGCTAAACTAGCCATCTCAACACCAGAAGAGTTACACAAACTGGTCCCAACAGGTGTTCCTACACTTCTTACCTCTAGTTCATCTGATGAAAAGTTTTTATCAGTTGAAGAGTTAATAGAAGGCTGTTATGATTCGCAAGAGTTGCCGCGTGTTTCTGTGGAACAATCAGACACTGCTGCTATACTTTACTCTTCAGGGACCACAGGAGTAAGCAAAGGTGTTGTTTTGACACATTCAAATCTCGTAACCATTATAAAACTATTCTGCTGGTCTGCTGATATATCAGCATCTCAAGATGATGTTTTCCTCGCCTTCATTCCAATGTTTCACATCTATGGACTCACGTTCTTTGGATTTGGGTTGTTGTGTGTTGGTGTTACAACAGTTTTGATGCAGAAATACAATTTCCAAGCTATGCTTATTGCTATCGAGAAGTACAAAGTTAATAACATACCAGCAGTGCCGCCCGTGATCCACGCGTTGGTGAAACATGCAATCAAAGATGGGTGTGACCTGTCTAGCTTAAGAAGGGTTGGTTCAGGTGCAGCACCTTTGAGTAAGGAAATGTCACAGGAGTTCAGAAAGATGTTTCCTTGGGTTGAACTAAGGACAGGGTATGGACTAACGGAAAGTTGTGGGGGAGCATCCTTTTTTGCGTCGGATAAAGACGCTAAAGCTCATCCAGAAGCATGTGGAAAGTTGATTCCGACTTTTTGTGCAAAAGTGATGGACATTGGAACAGGAAAGCCTTTGCCTCCTAACAAGGCAGGAGAGTTATGGCTGAAAAGTGGCACTATTATGAAAGAATATCTAGGAAATATGGAGGCAACAGCTGCAACAGTTGATTCAGAAGGTTGGTTGAGAACAGGTGATCTTGGTTTTATCGATGATAATGGAGTTGTCTGCATAGTTGAACGAATAAAGGAGCTAATCAAGCACAACGGGTATCAGGTACTCGTAAATAATTTCAGTTTTTAACGGTGACCGTTTTCAATAGTTTCAGTGAATCCCTTTAGTTCTGAAGTATGAAGTTGAGTTTGGTAATTGGAATCGGTTTTCATTAATACATATGTTGATTGCTTGTGTCAGGTAGCTCCTGCAGAACTGGAATCTGTGCTACTAAGTCATTCCCTAATTGTTGATGCAGCAGTTATACCGTATGTTAGCCTCGACTTATTTTCACTCTTATTTTCATTCTCTCTGTGACTTCATTTAAGTGGGAAGAAAAATGATGCAGGGTTGAAGATGAAGAAACTGGACAGATACCAATGGCGTATGTGGTGAGAAGATCTGGCTCTCAACTCTCAGAAGACCAAGTCATTCAATTTGTTGCGGGCCAGGTACGCTGCTCTCGGATCCTGACTTCGTGCAGCGAAAAATGCTGTTTTAGCTGTAACCATTGTTGCTTAGTTGTTGGATGAAGATCAAACCATTCATATTCTAAGTTTGTGTTTTAATCTGTTTCTCTTTATTTTTGAGAATTTTCAGGTAGCTCCCTATAAGAAAGTGAGAAGAGTGAGTTTTATCGACAATATTCCAAGGTCGGCTGCTGGCAAGATATTGCGCAAGGATCTAGTTTCTCAAAGCAAATATCAACTAGTCTCTAAGTTATGAGTAGCTTGAGTATGAATGATGGTGCTAGGGAATGTTTTGCTTTGTCTTCAATCAATGAAGGAAAAGTTCAAAACTGAAGAGAAGCCACCTCAACCCCTTCAGTGCATCTAAAATAAAACAATAAAGAATATTGATGCTTGTACTATAGATTTTGTACATTCGTGAATTTTGTGTTTTTGTTTTAGGCTTTAATTATACATAGACCTGCTATAATATGAACATTTTCAAAGCTTTGCTTGTTGAACAAAATAAGATTGTGGTGGTGGATTGATTGCCAGTGGCAGAAGAATGATGCTAGTTTTCATATTTGGATGTTGAGATATTTCAAGGAATGAACAATTATCTTGCGAGAAATAAGCCAAGGGAACCATGTCATGAGCATATTTCCTTTGGCGATATTGATCCTACTCGTCCTGTAATTATTCTTCTTTACGTCAAACTAAAAACCATGTCATCACAAAAATTAAGATAAACCATTCTCGCGAGCCTCTCCAAACTCTTCTCTCTAAAAATTAGGGTTGTGGTTATGGGTGGCCGCAGCCTCCTCTTTGATAGAGGTCTTTCCACCGACATCGGTGCTTTGCTCCTCCGACATGGAGGATGTACTCTCCTCAGTGGAGCTTCTTCCCATATTGTGGGGTTTTCTCCTACCCTTCTCATTCCCCTGATATCTCCAACCTCTATCCCTACGTCACTCGTCTCCGCCAGGAACTGTCAAACCCTTGCAACTCAACAACTATCTTCACCAACTAAGGGACAAAAAGAAACAAATATAAGAAACGCCCTCCTCCAAGCCTCCACCATCAAAAGATCCGCCATCTCTGAGATACTGTCTTGTCAATTTGGTTTTCGTTTTGTTTCAGGTGTGTGATTTGTTTTTAAGTTCAGTTTATTTTAAGGTTGCTCTCAAGGTGTTTGTTGAAAGGCCTCAAATATGTTTGGCTAAGGAAAAGTGTTGATGAGTGAAAATCTGATAATGGTTGTTGCAAATCAGTTTTTCTTTTCCACTCGACAAACCATTCGTTCGCAGATGATGAGTTTATTCAATCTTGAGAACCTGTATTATCAAACTGTGCGATCCAAAGCTAAAGAAATAATCTGTAACGGGATAGATATAAAGATTATGGTTCCTAAACTCATTTCTCTTTTGTGGAAGAAGAATTCTGTTTGGTTGTTTGATTTAAAGAATGGGATTAATAATACCCTATTAGTTTCCAACTTTTCTATGCTTATGAATATTCAAATATTTGTCGGCTTAGTTTTTAGTGTTGCTGTTAGAATGTGGATGGGAAATATCCCAACACAAAGTCTTTCAATTTGCTTGTATTCTCTCTATTTCATCTATTGAATGATGTTTTTTCTGTAAAAAAAACAAAAAAAAACCCTGTCATGACAATCCAATGAATAAAAAGTGAAAAAGGGCGATGGGAGTTCCAAAGGACACCATATCATTCTTGATATGGCTGAAGAAGTCATCATGCTAGAAAGTTGAAACAAAATAAATTTTAAATTCTGTTCCTCTAGCAATTGAAACTAAAGTACTAATAAGTCAAATAAAATAGTATAAATGAAATCAATCCTGTAGAATATAATGGAAACATGAGTCTGGAATGAGCCAGACAAAGTAAACCTATTAAAAGTGTGAATTACAAATTCAAAAACCTTGTATACCCATCTTTTGAAAGTTCAGTCCATCAAAATTGCTGCATGAACTTAAATATCTTATCCATCATGCATTGCAACACAAGATGAGGGCCCAAAAGCTCTATAGCAAAGAAATGCCATTTGCTGCATGAACTTAAATAACATAAAATAATCAGCCGCTAGAAAAAAAAAGAGCAAATTTCTCAGAATAAACTCCCAAATCACTTTAAGACAACATTGCTCTCAGTCTTCATTTTTCACTCCCACCAAACAATCGCCAAACTCCACCAGAACTCTGCCTCTGAACAGTTGCAGCATGCTCCAT
Source organism: Vicia villosa (assembly GCF_029867415.1). NCBI lineage: Eukaryota > Viridiplantae > Streptophyta > Magnoliopsida > Fabales > Fabaceae > Vicia > Vicia villosa. Next base: position 110,137,066 of record NC_081180.1, on the reverse strand, counting down.
CTCCTGGTCAAAAGCAGACTTCTTTTGCCGAAGAGCCTGTACCTGATCTTCCACAGACTGCATTGATTCAAGCAACTTTTGGAGTTCTGTAATTTTGGCCTGGAAACAAACATTACCTATATATTCAAATCCTACACACCCATAAATCAAGAGTTAACTTCAAAGATGGGAAAGTGAATTTTAACCTCCAGGTTAAAGCATCTTGATCTCTCAGCCACAAGTTGTCCCTGAACTGATTGGAGTTCCTGAAAATACATATTTATGATGAAAACCACGATTATCAATTAAGTTATAGTGTACCTTCGCAGAGAAATTGTAATACATACCTTGGTCAATTCAGCATGAGTATTATTTACTTCATGTATCTCACCTCCAAGCTTGGAATTTCCGGCCCTGACTTCTACAATTGACAGTTCCAATAAGCGCTTTTCTTCTTTAATGGCTTCGATTTTAACCGTGACATCATCTTTATGATGACCACCATTTACAGATGACTTGGGATTTGTAACATCTAGTTGCGAGAAATCCAACTTTTCAGATTTAGACAATGCATAAGCAGAAGTAACAGAAGCTGCTGCAGCTGCGGCAGCTGGTGACTGGAAAATCTTGGGACGCAAAGTGTTCTTTGCCTTGGGTCTCAAAACAAAAACCTAAATTTGCACAGTCTGCAATCAGTCACAGAAACCACTACAGAATACACCAAAATTTTAATTAAAAAAATAGAAGTGCGCTTAAAAATATGTAAAGCTAGCAAGTTTAGAAAATAGGTGATGTTCTACTTAGAAGGTTTCAACCCACAGTGGTTTCAAATGTGGTGGAGGTGATGTTGAGGCTGAAACAAGAAGGCACGGTAAAGGAATTTCAAAGCTTTGAAGCTCTTACTGGGCCATCACTGAAGAGCGGGCCCTTCAACCAGAATTGGAAGATGTGATTGAGCTAAGATTCAACAACCAGGGAGCAGCAGAAGTGTTGGCAAAATGGAAACATTTGCCAAAAGGTGACAACTCATGGGAAAGCATGGATAGCTTACAAGCAGCATTTCCTTCTTTTCCCCTTGAGGACACAGTGAAAGTCCTTGCTGTTAGTAGGGTGTATGTTAGGAAGGGTAATGTGGGAATTAAGCTCGTAACTATAATTATTACAGTTGTAACAAATGAGTAACTAATTCTGTTAGTAAAACAGAATTATACATAGTAGTTACAGTTGTAACAGATGAATAAAAACAGGACTATAAATACTAATTGGAGGTGAAGGGAGAGTTAGTTTTTGAACTAAATTGTAATTGGAGAGTGACTTTCTTGAATCAGTCAGTTTATTGCATACTGTGAATTCCTTGAGAATTATTATCTTCTTCCCTTGTACCAATTGAACCTTCGATGCTAACAAACACAAATAGCTAATGCCGAGAAACCAATTCTAAAAACTTGAACCTGTGTTTTTCTTTGCAAACTAGTTTGAACTCGAGTTATAGTAGAGCCTAATTTACTTGAATTCAACAAAATCAATTAGCTAGGTATATCGTCCATCTATTATAAGAAAAGTAATCTTTGCTAAGATTTTGACAACACAAATGCTATTTAATAATTAAATACTCAATGTTAAGATAGATATTCCTACATACCTCATTGCTATACTTCCCATTGTAACCACCAAAAGAGAACAAATATGTTTCACCATCAATCAATCCAGAGCAGATACTAAGACCCTGATAAGCAATGAAAACTTCCGTCACATATAAAACAATATGCAAAGGGTGTGAATCATTATCACACTCATTTTTGTACAACTTTGGCAAACAAAGTTAATCAGAACATCTCAAATGTGGGTCAAAAAAGAAAGTGGTTCCCCATAAAAAAAATTATACGAAACCAGTCTTGGAAAAGAGAGAATTACAATCCTCCATACAACATTCCTGGAAACAGTTGAAAAATATGTAATGAAGAGATTGCATAAAGTAATTACCTCACTTGAAAGTGGATCTTTTTGCTTCACAACATCCAATACTGACCAAACAAGATTAGACATGTTTAAGACCAGGGTTTCGGGGCAACCTGTTTTGAAAATCAGATAATCATACATCCATAACGAATGGAGTTTCATTAATGAAAAGAGCATAATTATGCATAGTTGACGGCAATAATTAATTTAACTACCCCATGCTTTTAAGCAGTTTATTTTGGTTCGTTTAGAAATAAGGAAGCAACTTTTATTTTGGAGTGTGGGGTTTATGCAGTCCGCTGATATATTTGGTCTGAGTAGAATGCCCACACATTCTTAGAGGGAGTCATTTTTCCCTTAGAATATGCTTCAAGATAGGATTGTATTTATTCTTTCACGCCAGTGCTAAGGTCAAAGCATTTTCTAGTTAGTTATTATTTATTTTTTTAACAAAAGTTTGTTATTATTTTAAAAAAGACATGAAGTGGACTTCCATGCAGCATTGTTGATTCTCTCTATGTCACTAGTTTTTTATTTTTCTTGATTTAGTACATACCATTTTTGTTATCGCCACCACCAACTATGAACCAGCTTTCATCAATAGTGATACCTGCATGTCCAGCCCTGGGGGATACTAAATCACCTTGAGATTGTGGTTGGGACCATTCCATCTAAACCAAATGAGAAAAAAACAGATTTGTCGCCATTTCATCAGATTTCTCGGTGCTAAACTTGTAATGATGAAAAAAACAGCTTTGAAGATCGACGGCCAAAACTAAAGCATTTTTCAGAATAAAGAATTGAAAGTATAAAACTAATTTGAATTTTGAACTTTGAAGTTGAAAAGGAATATCAAAGTTGTTCTTTACTTCCACTTCATGGATTCCAGTGTCCAGGTAAACAAAGTAAGACCATAACCATTATTTTTCCAAGGAAACACATCACACTTCAAAAGCCAGCATATGAAAGGAAATCTCTAAAAATAATAGTTGTTGTCGAGCATAAGATGCAGAAGAGTGTAGTAGGAGTTGTATATTATGCTCGGTAGTTATATAGATATCATCAATACTCAACTGCCAAAATGATGATGAAATGATACAATGAGAAACCACTTTTGTGTATAGGTGACCTACACTAAAAACTGTTTTGGGTATGGGTGACCAACGGAAAAAAAAAAAAAACTGCTTCGTGAATGGGGGGACAAACAGAAAAAACTTCTTTGGGAAGGGGTGACCTACGGAAAAAAAAAAAAAAAAACTGCTTTGTGTATGGGGGACAAACAGAAATAGCGAATGCCCCAGGTAGAAGAAACAACCTTATTAATACTTTGGTTTAATTAAGCATGTGAAAAAAGTTTGTAACTAACATCTACTCACAGTTTGCAAGTCTAATATGTGAAGATCATTGAAGAAGACAGAGTGAGAGCAACCACCAAAAATCATAAAGTATCGTTCGCCATGCATAGCAGCTGCATGATCATATCTAGGAGCTGGAGGTGTCTGCCTATCAAAATGCAAGAAAGTGGTATAATCGCACTGAAATTTCTCTAAAGCATGAAAACACATTTTCTAGAAGTGAAAAACAGCTACTACTTACGAAGTCTTTATTATATCCCAAGTCATACTTTCAAGATCGAGAACATGGACGTCATTCAACAGCTTCCTGCTCATATCTTCCCCGCCAAACAATATAACTCTTGAACCAACCAATGTTGCAGACTGTCCCACACGGGGTACCTGAAAAAATAGACGAAAAATATTCAAATGTCTATTTAACCACACTCAAAGTGACTCCCATATTTATTAATGGATACTAAGAAGAAATATTGCGCAGATTGAATATCCTAAAAATATATTGATCAAAAAGAAAAAGAAGTAGGATAAAGGGATATAACCAGAAGAGCAACAACCAACCCTTACCCCACTACTAGGGTTGGCTACATGAATCAATCAACACCAATAGCCTCTCATAAACCAAATTTTCAGTGAAACCATTTAGTGTAGGAGATATCAAAGTCCTTAACCAAACAAAAAACGCACATCCAAGGATGGAACTTCAAGCTTTAAAATTAATGGACACACTTACCGGAGCACTTCCAGATGTCTTAATAACTCCAAACTGACACGTTTCAATGTCAATGTATAGAACTGCAAGAAATCCAATGAACATTTTAAGTTTTAAATGTAAAACCACGCCATGCTATAATATGCTATGCACATATAGGAAATAAATTAGGCCCTTATACATACTTCCTCCTCATGATAAAAATTAATTTACAGATAGCAACCTGTTAATGTATCATAAGTACCCCTTGACTTGCCACCAAGAATGAGTAGTTTCTCCCCCCATCTAATCTGCAGAAATTTACAAATCTCTAAATAAATCAAACACCCAGATAGTCACTAAAACTCTAGGTTCATCAATTGCCAGACCAAAAAAAAGTAATATTTAATACTGAAATATGTATGCATGCAGAGAGATTATTTGTGCGTAGAAAGTTTTACCACACTGTGACCAGATGTGGCTGGCAGATTTTCCTGTGAATTGCTGCTATTATCTTTTACAGTATCAGCTTTTAGCTTTAGAGAAGACCACGTCAAACTTCTGAAGTCAAAAACCTGCAAACAGCTAAATCATGTAACTCACTACAAAGAGTCCAAGATTCAGAGCATCTGAGCATACCATATACCTGAACATCTGATAAATGCCGACCATTACGACTTCCACCGACAATGTATAATTTTTCATCAACTACTGCAGCTGCATGCTACAGTGAAAGGACAACAATTGGAATGAGAATTTGACCCAAGGCTAAGAAAGGTTTGCAGCTAAGAAGCCGAGAATGACAAATGCATTTTTATCATTCAAAGCAAAATAGCTCATGACAAGACTCAATCACTCACAAACTACTTTTATGCTTTCGTTTTAATTTTGTATTCTTTCATCCTCTAATAAAATAAGGAAAAGAGAAAGATGGAGAGAAAGAAACCTTGTAGCGAGCGGGAGGACGTGCACCAGATACAGTAATAGGTACCCAATTATCATATGTAAGATCGTTATGCCAATTGTTGACTCCCATTTCTCTCTGGTTCTCCTTTAGTCCAGGAATAACTGTTACAACTGTTACAGATCACCTTGATTGTCACTTTAGTTTATAAAATAACTGACAAACAAGCACAGCATCTCAAACGTCAAATTCTATAAGGTACAAATGCAAAAAGATCCAATGGGGTGAACCTTTAAAAGCACATATACAATCATGAACACAAGAGAAAACACATATATGATTCGACAAAATAAAATTAACATGAAAACATAGATTTTAAATTGAATGAGAGAATAACACATTCAAAGTCAGCATTATTAATTAGTAATTAGTAATAATATACATACTAAAATACTTTATTTATTTAATCACAATGTATTCTTGTTTGTATTAGTATTAGTAAATAATAATACAATATATCGTTCAAAGAAATATGACAAAAGCCAAATGTTGCTGCTAGAATACTCATTACACAAGTGGTAAAAGTTCAAGGCACTGGATATATTTTTAAGATTTTAGATTATGTTTAGATATTATAAAATGAATGGAATGAAATGGAGCAAAATGGAATGAAATAGAGCAGAGTGAAATGGAATGGAGCAGAATGAACGAAGATTTCATTCCATACATCTACATTCCATAGTTTGTATTTTTAGAACGGAGCAAGGTAAGTTTTTCATTCCGCCCAAATTGGAGGGGAAGAAATACGGTGGTGATTGGTGAAATGGAATGGAATTCATATCACCGCATTCCGCTCGGCTCCATCCAATTTAAACTTATCCAAACAATGGGATAACACGTTATTCCATCTCATACCACTCCAATCTATCCAATTCCATCAATCCAAACGTACCCTTAATCAAAAACATCATGAAAGACAAGATCAAGGTTTTAAAAAACAGTCCGCGACCGCGAAAACGCAGCGACAAAACGGTTTCGGCGGATGCCAATACCGTTTTCACCGTTTTTAGATTAAAGAACAAATTGTGATTAATTCACACCACAACGAACGCAAACTCGCGACACCGGTACCGACCGAAATCGAGAAAGCCTATATACGGCCGTTTTTTTTAAAAACTGGACAAGACTCAAAAGTAAATTAACTATGCAACAAATAAATTCACATAGTATGCGTAATTTATAGCATCACTCCACAATCCACACCAATCTCCAACACCTAACATATATGCATAAACTTATTAGAAAGAAAATCAAAGACCTGAGAAGAGAGAAACCTTCAGTTAAAGAAATCTCTTAACACAATTCTCGGAGTCACGTGAATTTTGCAATGCTTAGATAACAGGCTAATTGTATCTCAAATTGGAAATCTAGATCGAGTAAGCCGTATAGGTGAATTTCAAATCCTGAAGTTCATATTACATTCAAGACGACGATGGGAGAATTCGAAATTGGCAGACAAAAATGAATCAATTGGGATTGAATTGGAGCAGAATGATACCTGTTATCAGAGAGAGGTTTCAGATCTGGAAAATGCGTCGTCTGAAGCAGAGGAGGAGGTTGGACGGTGGCGGATCGAGAGCCACCGTCGAGATCTCGGTTGAAACGCTGCTATCGTCGTCGTCGTCGCGCTAGTGAGACTTGTTTCGGACACACAGCAGAACAAAAGTCGCGGCAATAACTTAGAAGCTCAAGGTAGTAAAGTAACTTCTATGAATATTTGGTTTTATTTTTCAACAGTTTTTATTATTTTATTTAAAGAATTAACTTATTTAAAAATTGACATGAGTTCTAATTACGGTGAATCTCTCAACATTTTTTTTAATTCTTGATATAAAATATAACAACTTATTTATATTACTAATAATAAATATAAGACTTTATTTATATTAATAATAAATATAAAATTTAAGTGTAACTTTAGTCTTCTATTCTATCTTTTTCTTGATATTTTAAATCCTCTATTTAAAAGAAATATTTTAGTCTCTTTTTTTTAAGTTTTCCGTGCAATTTTTATCTTCCTATTTTATTATTTTTTTGTAAAATTAATCTCTATTTTTGTCTCTTTCTTAACCGAAAATTCAAGGGAACCAAAATCGTGGTTTTAAAAATAGGGGACCAAAATTGAAAAAAAAACAAACTAGAGACACTAAAATTGTAATTAAACCTAAATATAAAAATGATGTGGTAAACTATTTTACTCTAGACTATCAATTTACAATCATTTAACTCAATTCACACATATTAGTTATCTTAAATTTATCTAATAAATTTGACTTGACTTTGACTTTTAGATTTTAGGTGAATTAATACGTCTCATTCAACATTTAATCCTTTTAATTTTGCTTTTCATTAGAATAATTCTTAACTTATAAATTTGAGAGTTTTCAGTAATGTCTAAATAAGCTAATAACTGCGTAAAAATGATAGTGTCAGAGAAGCAAGTTACAACTTATCGACTATTTCCAACTTAACATTTGTTTGTTCTTAAACAAAAATAAAAGACAGTGATTCAAACTTGGTTTCTTGGCTACATGCATATACAATTCAAGGTTTTCATTAAAAATGTTTTTTTTAATAACTTGTATAACTTTGTCAGCAACTAAATTCAAGACAATCACAATAGTATTCATAAATAATTTTTTTTATGAATATGTTGCTATAAAACAATAAAATCAAATATTTTATTTTTTTTACAACAAATCATGTATTTATGCTTTACATTGTTTCACTTTCAATGGTGAGTCACTACTATGAAAACTACTTATCTTCACGACTGCGATAAGGATTTCATCACGGTTCGAGGTTTGTGGTAATGAAGTATCTGATAATGTGTCATACTTTCCACTACAGTCTAGTGGACATTGTAAAAAAACAAGACAGCGTGCCATATTTCAAAGAGTCCAACTGAAGCCAAATGAGGCATGGTCATGAATTCAATACCCAACAACCCCTCACTAAAAATATAATCTTTCAAATTAATTTAGATAGTAATAATCTAATCAATTAAGTTATATTTAAAGAACAACTTACACTAATCAATAATTTTCGAGCTTCTTACAACTCTATCCATCTCCCGATATCTAACAATTAGAATTTGGTTCAATACTTCTAGTTTTTTAATCAACATTTTCTTCTCTACTAGTTCATTTTTCAAATATCAAATTTGTTTAGAAGTTTCTATTCATCATCATCTCGAAAAGTATTTATTAGTGTAAGTTGTTCTTCAAATATAACTTAATTTATAAGATTATTATTTTCTAAATTAATTTGAAGGGTTATATGTTCAGCGAGAGGTGTGTGAACCACTGAATCTACATATAGTATAATAAACTCAAATATATCTTTTGTCACTCTATTATGCTCTATGCATGTTGGACTGGACAAAATGAAAATTGTACATGAAATCAATTAGGAAAAAATATTTTGCATCATCTAAAGAACAACAACAATAACAACAACATATATAACATTCTCAACAACAACAACATATAACATTCAAAATTTTGCTAAGTCACGTTATTAAAACTAAATATTGTTAAGGCACAACAACAACATTTATCATTCTCAGCAACATAAAAACATAAGAACTCTCAATCTCACTCTTAATCACAACAACATATAACATTAAAAACTTTGCTAAGTCAAATTATAAAATCAAAACATTGATAAGTCACAACAAAATAACAACAACAACATATAACATTCTCCACAATATGAAAATACAAAATCAATCTCAATCACAATAATATATTACATTCAAATCTTTGCTAAGTCATATTAGAAAAACAAAACATTGCTAATTCATAACAAAACAACAAGAATAACAATAATAACAAGAACAACATATAACATTCTCAAATGCAAAAACACAAAAGCAATCTCAATCTCAATCATAATAACATATAACATTCAAAAATTTGTTAAGTCGTATTATAAAAATATAACATTGCTAAGTCACAACAACAACAACAACAACAAAAACAACAATGACACCAACAACAACATATAGCATCCTCAACAACACAAAAACACAAAAAAAAAAATCTTAATCTTAATCACAATAACATATAACATTCAAAACATTGCTAAGTTAGAATAATTAAACAAGGGTTAAATATACAAAGCCCCCTGTAATATTAGCGAAATTTGTTTTTAACCCCTGTAAAGTTTTTTTTTTAAAAAAGCCCCTCGTAATTTCCAGATTCCCTCATATACACCCCTAATTGCCACATTGCGGTAAAGATTCCTTGTGACTACCAACGTGGTAGTCCACGTGGTATTTTTTAAATCGACATCATATTTTTTAAATCCACGTTATATTTTATTTTTATATTTTTTAAATAAAATATATCAATTAATAATTTTTATTTTTTTAAACTAATGAATTATTTAATTTTTTAATTTTTAAAGAATATATATTAATTAATCATTTTTATTTTTTAAGTATATATTAATTAATCATTTTTATTTTTTTTAAGTTTAAGAAATTATTTAAACAAATTTACTATAAACATTGTTGGGCTAGGCTTATGGCCTATTTACTTTAGGCCTGTTATCAATTTATAAGCTAAGTGCTTGTTTGATTTATAAACATTAATTTTGTTTACATAAAAATCAATGTGGGACTCGCATTTTCCAAGACTTTTATTTTTTGAAGAGACTTAATCATCATAATCCTCGTGATTATAGTAACAGCCAAAGCAATCAAAACTGTATTATGATATTCATCGTATTCTGAAGAGACTCAATCCAATATACCATATTCTCTTATTGTTATTTTCTTTTGACCCTTCAACTTCCATTTTCCAATTTATTTTCATCGTTTACATCTTCGTGATCCTTTTTTTTTGGTATAAAGGAGGGCCTAAGCCCAAAACAACAAAAAACTAAACACAGACAACCCTGGAATACCACACTCCCCTTTGATCTCTATTGGAGCAATCACTTAACCAAGAAGGCATCTCAAGAAAAATCTGAAGGTCACAACCCTGAAGTTTCCCATGCAATGCCAACTTATGAGCATATCCATTAACTTCCCTAAAGACGTGCGGAAATTCCACCATCTCCATCTCCTCCATCTTTGAATTAATATGCCTCAAAATGATGCAACAAGTCTTCTTTCCAGTATTGATAGCATTGCACAGATCTACAGCTTCGTGATCCTTTATTACTAGTATTATGATTTTTCCTAACTCTATGGAAACTTGAATTAAAACTTTTTATGTTATTTTTGCATTCTTCTCTGCTTTATTCCTTGGGTTTTGAAATTTCAATGAATGTTTATTTTGAATGGTTTTTTGTGTATGCGGGATTCAAATGTTTGATGCAGCTTTGAAAGTTACTGTTTTGATTGCTTTGTCTATTTTCCAATCCAATCATCATAATCAGTCCTAGTTGATTCTTTCAAGAAATTCATTTGCATAGAAAATACTGGGGAAAAAAGTACATTAGACCAGTTATATCAATAGAATATGGCATCAACAAAGAGTGAATGTAGCCGGAGAAAGTATATGGCACTAACCTTGTTCGATGAGTGAGAATGGAGTTTGGTTAATTTCTTTCGTCCTCGAGATGATTCTAAGTCTAGAAGAAGAAAATATAGATAGCTGTGAAACACCAAAAAAATATAGATTGTAAATTTTCATGATATTGACATGGATAGTGGTTGAAAAGCTACTACTAAGATATCACTAAACTGTTGAAGATGTTGTTCTTCCAACACAAAATTATGCTACTACATCAAACAGTGTAGTCTATTTTCGAATGTTAAAGTTGGTTCTAGTAGTTTAAATTTGTCGGAACTTGAACTTGGTTTCAAAGGTTGTTTGTATACTCATTGTATGGTGTATGGAATATGGTTTTTATTACTACAAAATAATTGGAAGTTGTAAACAAATAGATTCTTTGAGAGTTTATGGTTCCAAATTATATACTGATACATATATTATAGTAACAAATACAATGGTTGAGCTTGGGTTAATTTTCTATAACTTATTAGCTTATGTTGTTTTCCATTTGTAAAATGATGTAATAGATTTTTTTGGTTCTACTATCTTATACTTATATTGTATTTTTCTTTCTATGTGTTGATTAATGGAATTTAGTTTTCACACCAGTAAAACACATAAAACACTTACTGTCATCGCCATAGCAGTGCCATTTGTTTTTGTGGTTTTAGTAGCTATTCTTATCTAGTTGTTGTATGTTATACTTGTTGTGTCATGCGTTAACTAGTTGAAAAATGCTATAGTTGTTGTTGTTAAACTCTCTTTCTACTCCACTGCATTCACGGATCAAATATGTATGAGATTTAGTAAAAAAAAAAAACTGCAAGTAGTTTCATCTATTTAGGAGTCCCACATTGGTTGGTAGTAAAACAATATTAGTGTTTATAACCAATCAGTCACATGGGTATATGAATTGAAATCAGGATGAGAGTAAATGGGTCAAAAGCCCATTATGTGTCATAATAAATTTTGGTTTAAATAATTTATTAATTTAAAACAAAACAAAAATTAATAATTAAAAAAAACTAACCTAATAATAATAATAAAATTTTAAAAAATCCACTTGGATTTTAAAAAAAAAAAAATCCACCTGGACTGCCAAGAAACTAACAAAATAGAATCTTGACTGAAATAGTGCGCAGGGGCCATGGCGAGGGAATCTTGATATTACGAGGGGGAGTAAAAAAAATCTTTTATAAGGGGTTAAATCAAATCTCGTTTACATTGTAGGGGGTTTTGTATATTTAACCCATTAAACAACGACAACAACAACAACAACAAAAAAAACAACAATCTCAATCTCTACAAAACAAAAACAACAACATCAATAAAAAATTTATTATGTATTTATCTCAACAAAAACAACAACATATAACATTCAATAACAATCTAAACAACAACAACATTAAATCTCTAGTGCTTAGGGTTTCAACAACAATTTAGAAATGTTTCACGTATTAGAAATGTGAAGAAGATGTCAGAGAAATGAGCTTTGTCATTTCTTCTTGCAAGTATTGTTCGAGTTCCTCCTTTGAGTTATTTCTTTGTATTTTCTTACTTTGTATATGAGTTGGTATGGATGGAGTTCTTCCTCTTTTCTTAAATAACTAGTTGGAAAAAACATGATGTCGAAGAAATGAAGATGATATAATGGTTAACGAGTTGGAGATGACACGTTTTTAAGGATCTTGTTGTTAATGGAGATGATAAATTTTGTTCGGACTCACTATGGTGTTCGTAAGGCTAAATGTGATTTTCGTAGTGAAGGATAGAAAAACACTTAGAAAGGGGGGTTTGAATAAGTGTAGTCCAAAAACTTGAACGATAAAAATAAATTGCACAGTTATTTTTATCCTAGTTCGTTGTTAACTAAACTACTCCAGTCCACCCCTTGGAGTGATTTACCTCACCTGAGGATTTAATCCACTAATCTCAACAGATTACAATGGTTTTCCACTTAGCCCACGACTAAGTCTTCTAGAGTATCCTGATCACAACCTGATCACTCTAGGAACAACTGCTTAGACACAAGCTAAGACTTTCTAGAGTATCCTGACCACCACGTGATCACTCTAGTTACAACTGCTTAGACACAAGCTAAGACTTCCTAGAGTATCCTGATCACACTTGATCACTCTAGTTACTTACAAATTAATGTAATCAAATCTAAGAGTATTACAATGCTTCTGAAAAGCTATAATCACAACAGTGATATTTCTCTTAAATTTTAAGCTTAATCTCACTAATATATTACAACAGCAATGTAGTGAGCTTTGACGAAGATGAAGTTTGTGAGCTTTGATTTGAACAGCGTTTCAACAAGTTAGTATTAGCAGAGTTGGTAACCTTGCTTCTCATCAGAACTTCATATTTATAGGCAGTTGAGAAGATGACCGTTGGGAGCATTTAATGCTTTGCGTATTCCGTACAGCATTGCATTTAATGTTTCACTCTTTTGTCAACTACCTCGAGCCTTGTTTACGCTGTGTCTACTGACGTTGCCTTTAATAGCTTCTAACGTTCCTTTTGTCAGTCAGCGTAGCCTGCCATCTTGTACTTGCTTCTGATCTGATGTTTGTGTATACAACGTTTGAATATCATCAGAGTCAAACAACTTGGTGCAGAGCATCTTCTTATCTTCTGACCTTGAAGTGCTTCTGAGCGTGATACCATGAGAACTTCAGTGCTTCTGCTTCTGAACTCGAGTTCTTCTGATGCTTCCATACACCCATGTTCTGATTCTGCTTTGACCATCTTCTGATGTCTTGCCAGACCATGTTCTGATGTTGCATGCTGAACCTTCTGAGTCAAAGCTTCTGAGCGCTGATTTGTGCATACTCTTTATATATTCCCTGAAAGGGAAATTGCAGTGTATTAGAGTACCACATTATCCCATACAAAATTCATATCCTTGTTATCATCAAAACTAAGAATATTGATCAGAACAAATCTTGTTCTAACAATCTCCCCCTTTTTGATGATGACAAAAACATATATAAATGATATGAATTTGCGATCAGAAAGATCAGACGGCTAAAGACAATTACATAGCTATAGCATAAGCATATAGACATTTGTGTGAATATGTCTCCCCCTGAGATTAACAATCTCCCCCTGAGATGAATAATCTCCCCCTGAAATTAATACTAGAAGAATTTTATAAATAAAATACTTCCCTGAGTATTTCAGTAGAGACATTCACATATGCTTGATCTTCAGAACATTCATGACTTCTGATTTCTGCTTCCATAGGACAGCTTCAGAACTTGAATTTCTTTAGATCCTCAGAACATCCACAGCTTCAGATTCCTGCTTCCATCGGACAGCTTCAGAACTTGAATTTCTTTGATCTTCAGAACATTCACAACTTCTGACTCCTGCTTCCATCGGACAGCTCCAGAACTTGAATTTCTTTGATCTTCAGAACATTCACAGCTTCTGACTCTTGCTTCCATTAGGACAGCTTCAGAGCTTGAATTTCCTCTTACATCACTTCATGCTAGATTGTATCAGAACATTGTTGAATGTACCAGAGCATCATCAAAGCATCTCTACATCCTGAAATGTTACAGAACAAAGCTAAACGACAAAAGTCAGCATGAATGAGTCAGAACATAGAATATGTTTCAGAACACATAATATGTATCAGAGCCACATAATATGTATCAGAACAAATAGACATAATGTTTCAGAGCATATTCTATCATCAGAATATCTGAACATTCTTCCTTCTTGCTTCTGATCTTGAAGCTTTCTAGCACTCAGCTTGCTTCAAGAATCCAAGAGCTTGATTCTTTATAGAATTGCTTTTCCCCATCTTGTTGCTTCTTATGTTGAGCTTTTAAAGAGAATCTTCAATTCCTGCAACAACAAAACTTATAGCATAGAACTTTGCAAGTTCTGTTAGAAATGTGGGGCCTTTTTACCCGGTAACTGATAATATTAATCAGATCATTTATCACATATTTCTTCCCCTTTTTTTCATAACATCAAAAACATAAAAGATTCAGATGAAAAACAAAAGGAAACATATGGAAGAAAAAGATAATTTTCATTTAAGCTCAAGAAGACAAAAGTACAGAAGTACACGAAGATAAGCAAGAGAAGATGCACAAAACAGATGCAACAAAGCAAAAACGAAAAACAAAACAACTAAGACTCAATCTAAGATGACCCTAGCTTCGACAAGATCTTGGCCAGCATCTCTTGAATCCCATTGTTGTGCTCATTCTGCCTCTCCATGAAAGCTCTAAACTCAGCATTGACTGAGCTTTGCTCATCCTGGTTCTTCTGAATAACTTCCAGAGTCCTTGCAAGACGGGAAGGTTCATCAGAAGACGCTTCACAGCTTCTATCCACAGGGATGGCATTGTGATCTGCAGCTTCCATTGATAGATCATTTGCAGGGTTTTCCTCAACAGGAACTGTTTCAACAACATGATCTTCTACATCTGCTTCTTGCATAGAAGCATCTTCATATTCTGCAGCCGGAATCTCAGAGTCTCCATTCTCAAGTTCCTGAAGAATGGAAGCTAGATTCCTAGGGGAAGAAGGACCTTCAACTTCTGGTGGGTCAACAACTTCTGGAATGACCAAGCTTGGGTCTTTCTTAGAAGGGTTCTCCCTTAGAAAGTCAAAGAGAGTCTTGAAGTCTCCGAGCAGAACAGGATATTGAGGTCTCCAGACCACAATTTCCCTGCAAGGGTTAGCTTCCAATGCAGCAGCCAGTCTTGCTTCTTCCAATTCATCCACAAACTGCTTCTCCTCAAAGATATGTCTCCCTCCGAGACGAGCAAACCAGAAGTCTTCATATCTTCTCAGAATTCCACGAGGCCGTGGAGCATCTTCTACGCAGGCTTCCTAAAGTTCTATAAAAAGAGCATCTGATTCTCTACGTAAGATTCTCCTGAACTTCCGCATAGCGACGTCATTTAAGCCAGAACTTTCAGCAATTCTGAGGGTATCAAAGATACTTCTGAGATTCCTCTTTACCTTTTCAAAAATTACACCAATAGGGTAGACTAGGCGGGATTTTATAATGGTTCGAGAAGAAACAGGGTTAGGGACAGAATAAGGTTGAGGCTCTCTATCCCACCTATAAGAAGATTCTGCTTCATTATCAGACTCTAACACAACCAGTTCAGCTTCAAGACGAGGCTTTGGAGTGTAGTTGCAGTCACAGAGCAGTTGCTCATGTGATGCAGAGTTTGGAAGATCAGAACCACTTTGGTTGTTTTGAGAAGTGGAAGGAATGGGTTCAAAGTTGGCATGGGGAGGAGGTTGAGAGATGGAGATATTTGTGTGAGGTGGAAAGAGAGTTTGAAGGGGTGGTATATCCAGAACAGGATTGATGGAGGGTGGAGAAGAAGGAATGGTTACAGGAGAAGATGGAGGTGTAAGAACATGGACGGTTATAGGTTGTCGCTACCGCGAAAAATGGAATCAGAGTCGCCACTAATATATTTATCCCAAAAGGGAAAGGAATACCAGAAAATCTAACTCAGAACAAGAACAAGGTCTTTCGACCAGAGAACAGGGCACGTGAGTCGGTTACGCGAGGGGAAGGTGCTAGCACCCCTCACGCCCATCGTACTCGATGGTATCCACCTATGTTTGTTTCTATCTAAAGGGTGTATCTATGTCTAAACTTAAATGCGAATGCATGCAAAAGAAATACGGGGAAAAGAAGGAATTATTTACAAGTGTGCTCGCTTAGGCCCTGCGACCCAATGCCTACGTATCCCTTTAAAAGGAATCAGAGCGACCGTAGTTCGGCTCCATATTTTCTATGTTTTTGTGTTTTTTAGGTGAACAGAGGTTAAAGTCGCACTCCACGATGCTCGACCTTTGGAGACTTATACGCCTAATTATGGAATGGATTCAACATGTTCTTAAGAATGCCACGAGGGCGAGAAATAGAAGAGAGTTTGAGCGTTTCGAGGAAATCCCTTAAGCAAGGGAAACTCGAGTTACTCTTTGGTTTGTGTTTTTTAGAAGTTGGGAACTTACGCCTGAATGGCACCCTTAAGCAAGGGAGATCCAAGCACTCGAACATTCCCTTAAGCAAGGGATGTTCAAGCTTCCATTCCCTTTTTAATAATTTTCACTTTGATTATTAATGTTTTAAGTGTTTTCTTGGTATTTTTTAAAGGGATTTTATTCAACTATTTATTAGTGTTTTAATGTTGAAAAGAAAAAGAATGAAAAAAAGGGGGACTAACCTAGTTTCTAAACCTAATGTTATTCTAATTCCTATTTAAAATCTAAACTAAATCTAAAAGAGATTAACTAAAAAGAGTTGTTTTAACAACTAGGGGCGTTTTTGGCATTTCACAAAATACGGAAATTATATTCACAAAAATAAGAGAAGTAAAACTCTAAACTATTAAAGAAAATATTCACAAGCATTGCATTTTTTTATCATGTTTAAGACTATTTTTTGAATTAAAACTAAACAAAAACTATGTATTTTTATTATGTAATCCAATCAAAATTCAAAGGAATTCAACTATTAAAATTCTAAAAAAACAAACTATGGAATCTAAAAATCTAATTGGTTAAGAAAATATTTTTTATCACATTTTTGTTTAAGCAAAAAAAAATCACATATCAAGCAAAAGAAAAAACTATTTTTATTTGCTTTTTTTTTTAGTCAGCAGGGGGGTGTGAAAGCAATTGCATATAAACAGAAGCTATAACCACAGACGCATTGGGCTCCCAATCAGGGGTGTGGAAAGGAAAGCGCTCTAAGGCCCAACACAGAAACGAGCCCAAGCTTATTACACTACAAATTCCATTGCTATTTCATTTTTTTTATTCAGCATCTATTTATTATTGAGACAGCATGTGCATTTATTTTGGCCATGATAATGAGAATTTGCATACTAACATGGTATCAATAGGTCAGCAAAACTTAAGTATAATAGGACAAATAAAAATGCCACGAGTCAATCATGAAGTGCCACCTCAACTCTCAATCATTTGCAAAGAGACAAAATAGGAATATAAGAAAGAGAACCACCAATAACAGCTGGACACGTGATCAAGAAAGAGGAAAACAAACCTGTACAGACGCCGACCCCGGAGCTAGGGCTCCGGTCGTCTTCTCCGATCCCCCGTCGCCGGAGCTACCATCAACACGCCCAGAAACCTCTACCACCACCACTGTTTTACTCGATTTTCAACACTGAGCATGTATCCAGCCTCCTTTTTTGTTAAATCTCCCTCTAACTCTGATTCTTGAAGGTGATGAAGCTGTCCACCATGGCTTCTCGCTGCGTGATTCTTCCACTGAGATAAACTCAGTATGCACCGATTCTTGCAATTTGTAACATGATGATGATAAGAGAGGGATCGGTGGTTGAGTTTGTTGAAGACGGTGGTTCTTGAATTGATGGCGATGGTGATGATTGCAATGAGATTGGTAATGGAAGGCGGTGAAGTTTGTTAGGATTTGGTGACGGTTAGGGTGAGAGAGGTGGTGATGGTTGATGGTGGATGAGAGGTGGTGAAGATAAAGTCTTGTTGAGTGTGATGGTGGTTTGATCGGAGAAAAATGTTGCGGTTCGTGGATGGTGGATGAAGCTGATCGGAGAAGATGATTGTTGTAAGGTCAGTGGCGGCGATGATGCTAGGATGAAGGTAGTTGGTGGTGGTTGAAGCAGTTAGAAGCGGTTAGGGTTGTTATGGTGGTTACATGGTGAAGGAGTAATGAAGATGAGATAACAGAGAGAAAAAAAAGAGTGGAGAGAAGAGAGAGTAGAGAAGAGAGTTGAGTGTGAAACTGGAAAAAAATGAGAGGTGAAGAATGAAGCGTGAGGTGAGAAAATGGGAGCAGGTTCGCTTTTATATTGTGTTCATGGCGTACATGGCATTATGGTACAACATGCTGCATTGAATCTTTTCCCTTTTACCCTTAACCAGCAGCAAGTTATGTTATTTATGGTAAGAATTTCCACGTGCTTTATATGTATCAGACTTTGCATGCGTATTTGCAGTGACATGATGATGGACAATTATGCTGTAAAATATTGCCATGCCTTGGCCTGATGTTTCTCAAACAAACACCATGAAGCTCACTTTTCCACCTTATATCCTTATCTATAGTTCCTTGTTTATGTCAACATTGTGATCAAAATGGAAAGGAGATGGAATAGAATAAATTTCATGTTGAGAGTGTCTTGAAGTGAGGTTTGGAGATAGGAGAAAAATGATCACAAATGTGTTGAGTCAATACTGCATCCCGCACGCGCGCGCAATTCACTCTGGTCGGTCATGTTTGGGGACCTCGAGCAGCTCACTTTGAGGCTTTGTATCTTGGCCGTTGCATAACCAAATGAGGGAATTATTTTGTCATTAGATAGAGGACATGGAGGAGAATACATTGACATTAATTTTGAGTAAGAAAAGTGTTCTTATTTCTCTAAAACCAACCTTGAAAATGTCCCACCATATGCTTGATCAAATGCCTCGCGTGTGCCCTAGCCAATGAACCACACAACTTCAGTTACAAGGGCATGACTTTGGAGCTTTGTATTTTGCTCACCATCCAACCAAAATTTATGGTTTTTAGCTCATTAGATAAAGATCATGGGATACAAAGGCTTTTTGTTTGAGTTGGATTGCAAAAGCGCATGTATCTCTTAAAAATTGAGCTTGAAAACGGCCCACCAAGTGTTCGAGCAAATGCTTGCGCTTGCCCAGAAAATATGCCTAACAACATGACTTAAATGACTTGGGATCTTCCAACTTTGCATTTCTATAACTTTTGATACACAACTCAAATGAAGAAATTTCCAACTACACAATTGTAGTATGCTATGAGATTAACATTTTTGGTGTTGATCTTGTCTTGATTTAGAGCCTCGAAGTCTGTGAAAAATGGACCTGAAGTTGGTTGATCAACCAATTCTCAATCTATCCAAAATTATTCTAAGTGTAGAAACTTTCCTTTTTTGGATATTCCCATTTCAACCAACTTTCCCAAAATGGTAACTTTGATTATTTTCTTGATTTTATTTTATTCCCTCGACTTTTCTTGACCGATCTTTCACCAAAAGTCAACATTTGCATATTGACCCTGACTTTGACCAAAAAGTCAACTTTTCCATGATTTTTCCAGTTCCAGATGAATTTCCCGATTAATCAGTTTCTGACCCAATTCCCAATCAATCTTCAACTTATTAAATCCACTGAATATTTCTTCAAGCATTTGCATTCTTGTACTCAAAAAGTCAATTCCTGATTAAATGTTTGACCAAAAAGTCAACCTGATCGACTTTTGTCAAAAACCCTAGTTTTGAAGGATCAGATGAATCTGGAGACTGTATCTTCTATCAAAGCTTTGACTTGTAAATATTCAAACCCTGATTTTCAGAAGGATGTGAATGAAATGTCTCACACATCAATTTCAGACCTGACTTTCCCTTTAACAAGAGCGTTCTCAATTTCCACTTCTTTTTATCAGTTTCTTGGAGTGATGGCAATGAAATGAATGGATATATGAATGAAGGACCTAGATGAGGTGTGCATATGAATGTGATATGAAATCCAATTGGATATAAATAAATGGGCAAATTTTGGTGTGCAACATAGGTGATTCTGATGGGGCTATTTTTGGTTCAGGGATAGGGGCAACCGCTATTGGTGCAACTTCTGAAATACCAGCAGTAGTAGAATCAGTTTCAGAAAATACGTATACCTTTGGATGCTTTCTGAATAGCTTTGACCATAGCCTCAAGCTTCTTCTGCTTCTTACCCTTCGGCTCTTCAACAACCTTTGTTTTGCCGCTAGAGATCTCTCTCCTTCTGATGGTCGCCAGAACTTCCTGCTGATTCACAGCCTCTTGAACAACATTTTCTTCATCGTAGTCATGAATTATTAGCTTCCTTTTTCTGGTTTTCTCCTTCTCAACAACTTTAACAATCTCAACATTGTTATTTGACTTCTTCCTCTTCTTCTCAGCCTCCTTCTTATTCTTCTCAAATTCAACTGATACAGCCTTAACAACCTTTGCAATGACTTCTTCTGGAACCACTTCTTTCTCAGTGGTAGCAGCAACTTTCTGAACTACCTTCACCTGATTAGCAGAAGGATGATCAAGTTTTCTTTTGGTCCTTCCTTCCTTCTTGCGATTTACTTTAACAGGAGCACCTTTCTCTTGACCTTTAACACCTTCGTCCTCTTTTAGTGACTTCAGATACCTAGTTCTGAATCCTGTTACCTCACTTCTGAAGAAGGTTTCAAAGTCTGCTAGAACAGGTTCTCTTCTGATTCTTGATCCAGCAAGAGGTTGGGGAGTTTTGATGATTGTATCAATCACCTTCATCTTCTTTAAAGTGAGAGCATTCAGGCAACTCCCAGAGGTGACAACAAGGTCTTTGATAATACCTTCAGTTTCCAGGTCCTCAACAATCTTGGAATGAACCAGAAGATTTGTGATGATTCTACTAAAAGGAATAGTGGTACAACTTTTTTCTCTGAAGGCATTTCTGGAATCCTTCACAGCCTTCCACATATGGTTGAAGATAATGTAGATAGCGTCAACCTTCTTCTTAGTGGCAATGCAATACAGAATGTATTTTTGCTCATTGTTGACAAAATCTGCAGCATGCGTACTCTTCATGAGATAGAAACACCCAAGAAGAATCTTGGTCCAGATTTTGTAGAGGTGTCTCATGTCCTTGACATGCTTTGTTTCATTTACATCTGTGTAGAGAGTAGATAACACAACTTTCCAATCAACCCTTTGATCGATTTCAAAAGCCCCTTCAGGGTTTCTCAGATCAAACATCATTCTTAGGACGTTCTCAGTTACTACCACAAACTTTCCATGGACGAAGGACAAGATGGATTTAGGGGCGACAGCTGCATGTACCCAGAATTCCTTGACAAGATCTGGGTAGACTGGTCCACAGAACTCAGCGAACAGTGAAGTCCATCCTTGAAAGATGATATCTTCTTTAAGATGATATTGGTGTTCTTCAATGTTATCAAAATCAACCATGAGTTCACATAGAACTTCCAATTCATCCTTAGGAATGGAGCATGCAACAACCGGAGTGATTTGCTGATTTTCTTCTTCTTGAGGATGGAGAGGAGCAGATGAATCAACATTTTGAGATGAAGAAGTAGCCATTGAAGCAGAATGAACAAATAAGAAGAACAAATTCTGGGTTTTCGTTTAGGGTTTTAGAAGAGACTAAGAAGTTTTCAAAAGAAAATATGCAAGAAGAAAGAGAGAATGGGAGCGAAAAAGATAAACGATATGATTTGAAAAGAATATATAGAGACGGATTTGAGAAAAGGAATACAATAAAATTTTGAGAATGAACAGTTACAGAATCAAAAGAAATCAATTGCATTAAATAATGAGTGACGTTAGGTGAGAGAACGTGGTAAATGAAATAATTTAACACAGTTACCTAGATCGGCGTCTGTTCAACTGCACGCTTTTTACTAACCGTACATACACGTGTTCACCATCAGAAAATAGATGACAGTTGTATTTTTCTGAATAGACTTTACGCCTTCTGATTCTGATCACTGCTTCTGATTGTCATTCTTTAGAAATGATCTTGTTCTGATAGGATCATCTTTCTTCCCAAGAATCACATCTTCTGAATGAGCTGATGAAAGTCTAGATGATCTTCTGACTGTTGGCTCTTCAGAAATCCTGAGATTCTCTAAAGATGCAGCAACTTATTCTTCTGATCCATTGCTTCTGAGACTTCCAGCTTTTGCAGCTTTGCTTCTTGGTTCTACAGCTTTTGATATGACAATATCTATATCTGCAAAATTCTCAAGCTGCTTTGGTTTTTCAAGACCAAGCTTATCATCAAACCTGATATTGATTGATTCTTCTACAATCAATGTTTTAGTATTGTATACTCTGTAGCCTTTAGAGCGTTCAGAATATCCAAGAAGGAAACACTTTTGTGCTTTAGAATCAAACTTACCAAGATGATCTTTAGTATTCAGAATAAAACACACACATCCAAAAGGATGAAAATATGAAATGTTGGGCTTTCTGTTCTTCCACAATTCATAAGGAGTCTTATTTAAAATAGGTCTTATAGAGATTCTATTCTGAATATAACACGCAGTGTTTATTGCTTCTGCCCAGAAGTGCTTAGCCATATTGGTTTCATTGATCATGGTTCTGGCCATTTCTTGTAGAGTCCTATTCTTTCGCTCTACAACTCCATTTTGTTGTGGAGTTCTAGGGCAAGAGAAATCATGGGCAATACCATTTTCCTTGAAGAACTCCTCAAATAATATGTTCTCAAATTCGCCACCATGATCACTTCTGACCTTTATGATCTTGCACTCCTTCTCAGATTGGATCTGAGTGCAGAATTCAAAGAACACTGAATGAGACTCATCCTTGTGTTTTAAGAACTTTACCCATGTCCAGCGGCTATAATCATCTACGATGACTAATCCATATTTCTTTCCTCTGACAGATGCTGTTTTGACTGGGCCAAGCAGATCAATGTGCAAGAGTTCTAACGGCCTTGAGGAAGAAACAACATTCTTAGACTTGAATGCAGGTTTGGAGAACTTGCCCTTCTGACATGCTTCACAAAGAGCATCTGATTTGTATTTCAGATTAGGGAGTCCTCTGACCAGATTTAGTTTGTTAATCTGAGAAATCTTTCTCAAACTAGCATGTCCTAATCTTCTATGCCAGACCCATTGCTCTTCAGAAACACACATAAGGCAAGTCACCTTCTGCTTCTCAAGATCTGAAAGATCAATCTTATAAATGTTGTTCTTTCTCTTGCCTGTAAATAGGATTGAGCCATCCTTCTGACTTACAGCCTTGCAAGACTTTTGATTGAAGATTATATCATAACCATTGTCACTTAATTGACTTATGGACAATAAGTTATGCGTTAATCCTTCTACAAGAAGTACATTAGTTATGGAAGGAGAGTTACCAAGACTTATGGTTCCAGAGCCAATGATTTTGCCCTTCTGATCTCCTCCAAACTTGACTTCTCCACCTGGTTTAAGCACCAGGTCTTGGAATGTAGACTTTCTTCCCGTCATGTGTCGCGAGCACCCAGAGTCCAGGTACCATGACATTTTGCTTTTTATCCTCTTTGCAGCCAAGGATATCTGCAACAGAAATTATCTTCTCCTTAGGTACCCACAATTTCTTGGGTCCTTTCTTGTTAGTTCTCCTCAAGTTCTGATTGAACTTGGGTTTAGCATAATATTTAACAGGAGGAACAGCATGATATTCTTTAGGTTTGTCAGCATGATATTTCTTAGGATGTGTCACATGCTTCTTGGTGTGAACAGTGTTAAAGCTTTGTGCATGTGAAGTGAGCCTAATATCATGTGCATGGCCATATTTGAACTGATCATACAATGGCTTGTATGTGATCTTCAGATCATTAATAGGTTCAAATTTATGTGAGGTATCACCCTCATAGCCAAAACCAAACCTTCTGTTTCCAGAAACACCATATATCATAGAAGCAAGATGACTTCTACCAATACTTCTAGATAAGAATTTTCTCAAGCTCGAGTCATATTCTTTCAGAATATGATTGAGACTTGGAATGGACTTTTCTGTTTCAGAAGGAGATCCACTATCTTTGGATAGATTTAAAACTTTTTCCTTTAGTTCAGAATTTTCCACTTCCAGCTTCTTAGTTTCAAATTCAAACTGCTTCTTCAGCTTTTTGTATTTGATACTAAGATGAGCCTTGAGTTCCAGAAGTTCTGTTAAACTGGAAACTAACTCTTCTCTAGATAGTTCAGAAAATACCTCTTCAGAATCTGATTCTGATGTAGATTCTGATCCATCATCTTCTATAGCCATCAGCGCAAAGTTGGCTTGCTCTCCTTCAGAGTCTGATTCTGATTCTGATTCAGAATCATCCCATGTTGCCATAAGACCTTTCTTCTTATGAAACTTCTTCTTGGGATTCTCCTTCTGAAGTTTTGGACACTCGTTCTTGTAGTGTCCAGGCTCATTGCACTCATAGCAGACAGCCTTTTTCTTGTCAGATCTTCTGTCACCAGAATATTCTCCTCGTTCAAATCTCTTTGAACTTCTGAAGCCTTTGAACTTCCTTTGCTTGCTCTTCCAGAGTTGGTTTACCCTTCTGGAGATCATGGACAGTTCATCTTCTTCTTCTGATTCTGATTCTTCAGAATCTTCTTCTTTAGCCTGAAAAGCATTAGTGCATTTTTTAACCTTAGATTTTAATGCAATAGACTTACCTTTCTTCTGAGGCTCATTTGCATCCAGCTCTATTTCATGGCTTCTCAAGGCACTGATAAGCTCTTCCAAAGAAACTTCATTCAGATTCTTGGCAATCTTGAATGCAGTCACCATTGGACCCCATCTTCTGGATAAGCTTCTGATAATCTTCTTTACATGATCAGCCTTGGTGTAGCCTTTATCCAGAACTCTTAATCCAGCAGTTAGCGTTTGAAATCTTGAGAACATCTTCTCAATGTTTTCATCATCCTCCATCTTGAAGGCTTCATATCTTTGGATTAGAGCAAGAGCTTTAGTCTCTTTGACTTGAGCATTTCCCTCATGGGTCATTTTCAATGACTCATATATATCATAGGCCGTTTCCCTGTTAGATATCTTCTCATACTCAGCATGAGAGATAGCATTCAGCAAAACAGTCCTACATTTATGATGATTCTTGAAAAGCTTCTTCTGATCATCATCCATTTCTTGCCTTGTAAGCCTTACGCCACTAGCTTCCACTGGATGTTTGTAACCATCCATCAGAAGATCCCATAGTTCACCATCTAGACCAAGAAAGTAACTTTCCAGTTTATCTTTCCAGTATTCAAAGTTTTCACCATCAAAGACTGGTGGTCTAGTATAACCATTGTTACCATTATATTGCTCAGCAGAGCCAGATGTAGATGCAGGTGGGTTTGTTGGAATTTCACCAGCCATCTTTTACTAAAGCGTTTTTCTCTTCCTGAATCTTTTCTAAACACGGTTAAGTGCTTGCACCTTAGAACCGGCGCTCTGATACCAATTGAAGGATAGAAAAACACTTAGAAAGGGGGGGTTTGAATAAGTGTAGTCCAAAAACTTGAACGATAAAAATAAATTGCACAGTTATTTTTATCCTGGTTCGTTGTTAACTAAACTACTCCAGTCCACCCCCTTTGAGTGATTTACCTCACCTAAGGATTTAATCCACTAATCTCAACACATTACAATGGTTTTCCACTTAGCCCACGACTAAGTCTTCTAGAGTATCCTGATCACAACCTGATCACTCTAGGAACAACTGCTTAGACACAAACTAAGACTTTCTAGAGTATCCTGACCACCACGTGATCACTCTAGTTACAACTGCTTAGACACAAGCTAAGACTTCCTAGAGTATCCTGACCACCACGTGATCACTCTTGTTACTTACAAATTAATGTAATCAAATCTAAGAGTATTACAATGCTTCTGAAAAGCTATAATCACAACAGTGATATTTCTCTTAAAGTTTAAGCTTAATCTCACTAATATATTACAACAGCAATGTTGTGAGCTTTGATGAAGATGAAGTTTGTGAGCTTTGATTTGAACAGCGTTTCAGCAAGTTAGTATTAGCAGAGTTGGTAACCTTGCTTCTCATCAGAACTTCATATTTATAGGCACTTGAGAAGATGACCGTTGGGAGCATTTAATGCTTTGCGTATCTTGTACATCATTGCATTTAATGTTCCACTCTTTTGTCAACTACCTCGAGCCTTGTTTACGCTGTGTCTACTGACGTTGCCTTTAATAGCTTCTAACGTTCCTTTTGTCAGTCAGCGTAGCCTGCCATATTGTACTTGCTTCTGATCTGATGTTTGTGTATGCAACGTTTGAATATCATCAGAGTCAAACAGCTTGGTGCAGAGCATCTTCTTGTCTTCTGACCTTGAAGTGCTTCTGAGCGTGATACCATGAGAACTTCAGTGCTTCTGCTTCTGAACTCGAGTTCTTCTGATGCTTCCATAGACCCATGTTCTGATTCTGCTTTGACCATCTTCTGATGTCTTGCCAGACCATGTTCTGATGTTGCATGCTGAACCTTCTGAGTCAAAGCTTCTGAGCGCTGATTTGTGCATACTCTTTATATATTTCCTGAAAGGGAAATTGCAGTGTATTAGAGTACCACATTATCTCATACAAAATTCATATCCTTGTTATCATCAAAACTAAAAATATTGATCAGAACAAATCTTGTTCTAACACGTAAGACAAGAGAGAACTGAAGAAACATGACAAGATAAACTTATAAAGTAAACCATTTTACTATAGTTGACAATCCCAACCATGATTAAAATATATTTATTTATTTCTATTGATCAAAGTGTCTGTATTTTAACAATTAAAAAAAAAGATTCTAACATTTCACCACTGTTAGACAAACCAACCGTGAAAAAAACTGGATTGTGTTTAATTTAAAAATAAAATAAAAGGGAAAACATCATTGTAATATGAAATAGACCACAAATTTACAGGAGTATAGATTTCGAACCCATGAGCAGAACAATGTTTTCCCACGTTTGTTAATTCTAATATTTGTAATATATAAATTATTTTTAATTTAAAAATAAAAAAAATGAATACATATGTTTTTAATGGTGTCACTACAGTCTGTTTCACAGACGTGTTGAAAACTCCATCATGGAACACTACAATAAATAACACTTTTAACCTCGGACGTAAAATGTGTTTTACCTCGGCTAAGGCATTGAGATAACGAAGGGCGTCATGAAAAGTTTCCACTTAACAACTTGGGTATTTGAAAATCAAGGGGTATAGTTATATGCACATGGGTTCCAACTCCAACAGCTGCACTTTTAATATTTACAAAACTAGCGTATTTTTATATCGGTTTAATAAAAAACTGAGGGGTATGATTAGTTTTTTTAGTTTTTTAAAATTTGTTACATTGTTTATCCATAATATTACATTGTTAACCCTGAATATTAGACTGATTACACAATATTACATTATTTACACAGAATATTAAAATAAAAGTAAAATTCCATAGAGTTCAAGAATCGAGATAGAAATCAATTTCCCTATAGATTTAGACTTTAGATCTTCTAACTAATGAATCTTGGAGAATATCTTCTGTTTTTTATGGGAAAAAATGGTAAGATAATTAATATCAAATATCAAATCATTTTCGTTTGGAATAAATATTTATGAAGACAAACCTTGAACCAAGAAAATTGTCTGTTGGTGCAATTCATAAAAGAGAACTTTTCCAAGTGTTCTTAGGTTTCAAGCGCTACATATCCTTCATATGGGTTAGATTTTCAATATTCAACATGGTTTTATAATGGATATCTATTAGGTTTAATGTGGATCACTAATGAAAGTGTCTTGAGCGTTGATAAACATTAAATGATAAATATTAAAAAAATGCTTAAACTATCACCTCAGACATGTAAAATCACCGAAGTGAATGCACAATTTTTTTTGTAACATTATCTTGAAATAATATTAAAAAATACATTGTATACAACAAATATTCTTCAATGATATAAAGATTTGGATGTTATATGTCTCATGCAAGATGTTAGGGATCTTTGGTGGAATCCAAGTTTTGTTGCATACCTTTATGTTGCATAAGCAAAAACACTCCATAACTTATTCAACTTCTGATAAGTTATATGTTCCCACTATGAGAATATATATTTTCTGCAGTTGCAATCCTTCTCAGAGATATGTTATAGTGGTGGTAAATATTTCCTCTCTTTAGGACTGCTTCATATTATTATGAATTAGGGTAATATATGTTTTACGGGTGTTTTTATAGTAAAGTATAATTATTACACCCTCGGTTAATTGTAAAACCAATATAAATAATCATTTCATTTAAACTATCACATCTATTTTTGGTAAAAACTGAGGTGAATAATTATTTTTTATTTATTTTAAATATTAAATTGTTTACACAAAATATTTAGGTAAATTGTTTACAACAAGTCTTTTCAACAAATATTTGCAGTTATTACAACAAATATTCTGCATTCAAATTCATCATTTTTTTACCGGTCTGTTTGTTTACAACAAATATTTGCAGTTATCACTGATAAGTTAAGATCCCTTCTTTGATTAACTTTTCAAAGGTTGAGCACCCTTTGTGTAACTTGAAGAAAAAATGATTTTTTGTACTTGCAATATATCAAATGAGCAAAAATACAACAACAAAATCAACATCATTATGTGAGATATATTGCAAGGGCGGAAAAAATATTTTATTTTAGATAGAAGAACGTTGAAGATTTTTTCTGTCTTGCAATCCATCCTAAAGAATGATGCATGCGAGTTTGAGGCAGCTTCATATAACAAAGAATTAGGTTAAAATTTGTTTGACAAGTGTTTTTATTGTAAAATCTGATTATTTGATCCATCGGTTATAACGAAACACCGAAGGGTTAGTTCCTTTAGTTTCCACTTATAAACAAATAAAAACATAAACTGCAATAGCTGGGACTAGAATCGTGTACTGATTTGTTTGTACCCTCGGTTTTCTTAACAACCGAGAGAATATGTTGTTTTTATTATTATAAAAAATAAAACATGGTGCGCCTAAGCATAATACATTGTTTTTTTCTTTTCTGAATGACGTGAAAGCTTCATCATGAAATGTATTATTTATAGTAGTAGAATGTTTTTTTTTATAGTAGCAAGTATTTCTCTCTTACCATACACATGCATTCATTTCAATCAAATTGATTACTATATATTAATATATATTAATGCAAACAAGTTATCAAACCATGGATCATTAAAGTCTTTCTTATATTGTAATATAGTTGGGCTCATAATAAATAGTTGTTTTTCTTGAATTCAGAGAGCCTTTAGGTTCAAGAGAGTAGTCATTTGTCGTTTTTTACACATTCTTTTTTTCTTTTGTTTCATCTTTACACTTTTTACTTCTTTTTTCTGATATTTTTTTATTGTCTTGAAATTCTTTTACTTTGCTTTGTCAATTTTTTTTATTTTCCTATCATTTTTATTTTTCTACACTTTGACTTATTCCCGATACTCTCCCTAACTTGTTTACAAAATTAGTGTAATGATTGCTCGCATAATCCTTAAGAAAAGAGACATGATTTATTTATGGGTCATGTTAACATGTGCACTTAGGGCTAAGAGCTAGGGGTGGGAATAGGCTGGACCGAGCTAGGTTTTGCCAAGCCTGAGCCTGACCTGCTATAATATTCAAAGCCTAAGCCTGGCCTGTAGCCTATCATAGGCTTATTTTTTTGGCCTGGGCCTGGCCTTTTTGAAGGCCTGATTGGCCTATTAGCCTACTTAAAAGCCTATTTCATTTGAACATTTGTAAATAAGTCATTCAACTCGTCTTTATATAGACTAACAAATTAAAAGATCAATGAGATTAAATAGTTGTTTGTATTAGTTTATTTGAGTTTACCTAGTAGCATCAATTTTGTGATATTATTTGTTTGAGAGAACTTATCGAAACAACTTATGACATTGTTCATAAGATTCTTTTCATCTTATTTTCATAATTCCTTCAAGATAACTAAAATTTATTTTTATATTTTTAATTCAAAGTAAAAAATATAATATAATAATAATAAAATTATTCATATGTATTTAAATAGGCCGGCCTCTTAGGCTTAAAAGGCTTTTTATGTGGCCTGTGGCCTAGCCTTTTTAGCTAAATAGGCTTATAAAAAAGCCTAGGCCTTTTCTATTTATCTAAAAAACCTGGCCTGATCTAGGCCTATGTAGGCTGGGCCGTAGGCCCCTGTTAGTCGGCCTGACCTATTTCCACCCCTACTAAGAGCACATGTTAAAGATACTATAAATGGAAAAAGTTAAATGTAACTAAATGCAATAAAGTTATATTTAAAATTTCAATACATTGAATGCACGTGTTTCAAGAAAATATTTTTATAAATATTTCTTAACTTGTGCTCTTGGGACACATGTTAGCTTTTCCCTTTATTTATCTATTTAGGTTTACATTTACATTTGTAGTTTTTCAAAAAGAAATAATTTTCAATGATTGCCTAAAACGAGGGTACGAGAGATCACCTGCTCATGTGTTGGCTTTATAGGTCAAGAAAATTTCTCTCAAATTTAAAATAATACCTTGATAATCTTCATAGTTTTTCGAAGAAGTCAAGCAAATCAATTAAACTGATCAAAATAACATTTGATCATGCAATGATGGTTTCACACATTTTTAAGTAAACAATAGAAAACTCACACAATCTCACCAGCTTGGTTTTGCATATCAAAATGAATGGTTAATTAATTTCACGGTTTCACTGAAAGTATACTTTGAAAAGACAATAAATTCATAGTTAGGCTTCTATTCAATAATTAACTATTAAATTAGTCTTAGAATCCAACTTTAGACAAAAAATATGAAAATTTCTTTACCCACCTTCCTATGGGGTCACCCCGAGCGAAAACTCCATTTTACCCCGCTTCGGAAATGCATTTCAGAAATATTTTTTTTTCTAAATTTTTCCAGACTTCGGAAGTGCATTTCCGAAAAAATCCCAAAAATTGAGATTTTGACTAATTCGGAGATGCATCTCCGAAACAACAAAAAAATCTAAAAAAATCCCAAAAATTAATTTTAGGATATTAATTAATTCACATATCATAAATTTGATATAATTTATGAGTAATAAATAATAATAATTATATTACTAAAATGTAAATATTACTAATTATTAAAAGTGGCTATATCTTTTTTTCAAAAAATTTATTTAGACACGATTTGCAAAACTCCCACTACTATAAAAACAATTACTTAATTATTCATTAATTATCATTATCAATTTAAAAAAATGTTCAAAAAATTATTTAATAACCTTAGTAATCCATAAATTACTAAAACACTAAGTAAAAATAAAAATTAAGTATTATTATTTTTGCAAACTCATAATTTACTATGATATACCACCTATAACATCTACATTTAAAATTATTGATGGTTAATTAGCATATGAATTTTTTCTATAACAATAATAACGATGACAATAATTTTAAAGTTATTTACTTTATTAATTTTACTATTTTTACTCGCTTAATTTTCACTACTTTTACTCTATAATTTATTTTTCATTTTGTTTAACATATAGTTATTTTTTAAGATATGCAAACTATTAAATTGTTGTTAATTTATATCATTATATTTTAAATTATTAATTTAAATTACAATATTTACTATTAATAATTTAATAAAACTTATCCGCACATCGTGCGGTGTACGTCTAGTTTATATAATAATTATTATATATTTATAAAAATTATTATATATTTATATATTTATATAATAATTATAAAAATTAAAAAATGAGTGTTTTAATTTATAATAATTATTATATATTTATATAATAATTATTATATATTTATATATTTCACTGACAAAATTAATAATTATTATTATATATTTATATATTTCTATTATGATTCATAATTAAAAATGAGTTATAATTTTTTATTTAGTTTAAAAAAATTAAAAAAAGATTTTGTCTTAATTTTATTTAATGAATAAATTTTATATTTAACTGTATATAATTCAAAATTTACTTATGAAATTAAAATGTTTTTATTTATATAAGTTAGTAAAATAATTTTTAACTTTAAAATTGTTTAGGAAATATTTTATTGATTCACCTTCATTTTATTGATTCACCTTGATTTTATACCTATTAATTGTATTGATTCACCTTGATTTTAATTTTTTAATAATTATTGAATTCTTTTGGAAGTGTATATCCGAAAAGGTGTTTTCGGATATGCATTTCCGAAAACTCAAAAAAAGGTGTTTTCGGAAATGCATCTCCGAAAACTCAAAAAGGGGTGTTTTCGGAAATGCATCTCCGAAAACTCAAAAAAGGGAGTGTTTTCGGAAATGCATCTCCGAAAACTCAAAAAAGGGGTATTTTCGGAAGTTCATTTCCGAAAACACCTTTTTTTTTTCCCAATAAAAGTACGTTTTCGGAAATGAACTTCCGAAACTAGGGGTAATTTGGTAAATTTACCGGAGGTGGGCAAGAAGGTTAGGAGGTGGGTGAAGAAATTTCCAAAAATATATATACTTCATGCAATCTTGTTCAATTAAATACCTAAAACATGCATCATGTTTCCAATCATTGATTAGAAAACCATGTTAAGCATCATTATTCATTGGTAGTAGTTAGGGCTGGACATCGGTTCGGTTCGGTCCGGGTTCGAGCCCAAAACCTCAAACCGGACCAACCCACGGGTGGAAATGATGAACCCAATTCCCGACCGGTTCAATGTTCGGTTTTTTCGGGTCCGGTCTAAGTCGGTTCGGTTATACACATCGGTTAATTTCGGACTTTTGAATTTTAAACAGTTTTTTTTTACAATTTTCTTTATTACGAATTGGGCCTTTCTTTATTACGAATTGGGCCTTACATGGACCATTATAACACCATCATAATCCGTTTATTTAAACTTTTTTATTCTTTCAAAATTGTGTCCAAAATAAATATTGAGATTTTTTTAATCTTTTATTTTATTTCTGATAGAGTCATTATTGAAGTTAAATAAATCAAAAATTTATAATTAAACGACTCATAGGTTTATAACATTTTAATGATTCTATAATCATGATTTTTAATCCATTTATAACATTTTAATGATTCTATAGAGTATGAATTTAACACTGTCCATGGTTACTCAAACAAATTCAAAGCTCAAGCAAATTCAAAGCCCAGTCTGTATGACTCCTAATCCCCAACTTGTTTCTCTGATGGATAGAACAAAACCAGCAGCAAAATCTCTGATGGATAGAACAAAACCAGCAGCAATAGTGTTATCTGAACAATGGTTTCAAAGAGAAAGAAATCAATACTTAAGAAACAGCTTTTAATTATAAGGAATAAGGAAAACTATAAAATAGTATAGATTTGATTAAATAAACATCAAAATTATTGTGAAACCAGACAAGCAAAAAGTACTAATTTTTAATTAAAATTGAAACATTTTTAAAAGATTATTAGCTCAGAAGTTCACAGGTCTACATTAAAAAATTAAATAAGAGATTTACAGTTTCTTGTGAGGCTAATATCTCACATATTAAAGAATATCATTTTAATATTTCAGATTCAAAAATAAAAAATAAGAGTCATATACCTTGGTTAAAAGTTACAGTGGTTTCTCTCTAACAACCTCTTCATCTTGAAATTAACTTCATATTCTTCATCTCACAATAAGTAATTAGATCTTCTGAATACTGAATCTTCAAGAGTGAAAACGAAATATTGGTTAGACTGTGGAAATCAAGGAGAGAAAGGTAGTAAAAATACATTCAAAATTAATTATCAATGATATGAGATAGAGAAGAAAGGAACCAAGCAAATATACTACCTTGTTGAGTTTCTGAATCGGAGAGAAAAACAGAGCCAGTAGTTGTATTTGGAAACGGCTAGGGTTTGCTTACTAAAGTTACTAAGGATGATATATATAGCTAGGTTAATCTAATGGATATGTATACTGGGCTTCAAGTTTTACGCAGTCCAGCCCAGTGTTAACAACAATACAAATAACATCATCTGCGGTCGGATTCGGTTTTCGTTGGGTTGATTTGGCCCAACCGAACCGAACCGCTATTAACCAATAAAAGCCGAACAAGCCACCCGCTGGACCCGAGACCCGAAGTTGATCCGACCGAATCCATTCGGTTTGCATGGGGTCGGACGGTTACGGTCGGTTCCATTTATTTTGTCCACCCCTAGTAGTAGTTATATCAGTTTTAAGTAACCTTAATCATGCTCTTAGAAATCAATTTTTTAAAATTAAACAAAGCATGGAATTTAAAATAAGAAAAAAAATAGTAAATCAAAACAAACTAATGTAGAGAAACCATATTCAAGTGTCAAACTACTATCCAATTAGAAGGAGCCTCTATCTGGCTCAAAAAGGTATATAAGATTGATTAGAAAGTTGAATTATCTCACAATCTTTCATCCGAACATTTCTTTTGCTGTTTGTGGAGTAAGTCGGTTCTTAAATTCTCCTTCTCAAAAATTATCATTGATAACAATTTATTCACTGTGTGTTTATTTATTCATTAATTGAATTACTTAATTAATAGTAAAATTGACATTAATAAATAGAAAATGTATATTTATTTTAAACAAATGTTTATAAAATTTTAATGACAAACATTTTATCAAGGTTTATTAATAATAATTGATTTCTTAAAAAAAATATCGTCACTTCATCTTTCGAAGGAATAATTGCTTATTAAAAAAATGGTGATAAATAGTAATGCTTTATTAAAAAAATTGAGTTATATTTTTTATTCTATTATAAATTTGTAATTTAAAAAAAAAAAGCTTTTTAATAGCTCTTATATCATATTTTTAAAACACGACAATGTCATATAAAATAAAAAAAATTAGGTTTAATGGATATACACTGACAGTGTAAAATAGTTTTACACTGTCATCTAATAAAAAATAAGCAGTATGTCATATTATTAAAAAAAAATTGAATAAAAAAATAAAATAATTAAATATATAATTGTGACTAATTGACAATGTAAAATTAATGAAAATTTCTTCACCCACCTCCTAACCTTCTTGCTCACCCCTGGTGAATTTACAACATTACCCCTTGTTTCGGAAGTTCATTTCCGAAACGGTACTTTTCTTTTGAAAAAAAGGTGTTTTCGGAAATGAACTTCCGAAAACGTGTTTTTTTTAATATAAAATATTGGTTTCGGAGATGCATCTCCGAAATAAAGTTACATTTTCAGAAAATGTGGTGTTTCGGAAGTTCATCTCCGAACGCACCCCCATGATGGAATTCGGAAATGAACCTCCGAATTTATGTCTGGACAGAAGAAAAATGAAAAACAACAACGATTCGCTTTATTTAATCGGGTGAAGATTACAACGATAATATTACTGAAAATTAAAGTTACATATTGTTGAACACGGGTAGGTGGGGATGAGTCAACATTTTGATAACGTCGTCCGCCGATCTTTGAAGTTTGGCGTCCAACTCGATCGGGCCTTTCGAAGAAAATCGGTCGAACGTTGTCCACATAACCGCTAAATCTTCGTCGTTCTTGATCTCAAAAGGTGTGAACTTAATGCCTCCCTCTTCGTTAAGCGATGGCGAGCAGTACTCGAGCTTGACAACCTTTCGATTCTCGGGATAGCGGAAAAGCGTGTTGAGCGACGGTATCAACTCCGCAAATGGCGTGTCGCGCGAGAAGCGAAATTGGAACGGCATCGGGTAGCCGGTTTCAAAGTAGACGAATGCTAGGTGGGGGTAGGTTTGTGTCATTTGTGTTTTGTGGTGTGAAGAGGATGAAGAAGAGGGTGTAGTATTTATAGACTTATTGGAGCATTGATGGCCCAACAAACCTTATCCTGCCTCAGGGGACATTTCGGAAATGAACTTCCGAAAATAGGCTCCAGACATGTATATTTCGGAAGTTCATTTCCGAATTATGCAGAAACAGACTTAAATTTTACATTTTGTGCATTGCATTCTGTTTTGTGTAAACTGTAACACCCCATTTTCTACCCAACATTTATATTAAGATCAGAGTGCCAAATTTCAAACAATCAAATGAGATGTCACATTCTCAACTTAAACAACACAATCTGTATTTCATTTAACAGGATACATAGCATTCGGCGGAATAACTCACAACATAATTATTCATATAATCATAACCATTTTTTTATTATTAAAACAACAGAATTACAACTTTCAACTTATAATTCAGTTAACAACTTTATTCAACTAAAACATCATTCAATTTATAATTATGCAACACTTAGTAATAACTACAACATAACAAAGCATCCCCCCGAGTGCTACGTATCAGAGCAAGACCAACTCGAACTAACAACAACTAAAACTTCATAAATTTCTTCAACTTTCACATCTATTCTTGAGTACCTGCTCAGTTATCCATAATAGGTAACATCATTACAGAAGGGGTGAGATATCAAATAATATAAACAAAAGTATGATAATCGATATATTAGATAGAATCATACAATTTCATCACCACCTTCAAACAATCAATTATAATGACAACAAACAACAACAGTTATAACAACAACTAGTAACGACAATTATAACAACAACTTTAGCAACAACTAATAACGACAATTATAACAACAACTTTAGCAACAAGTAGTAACAACAATTATAACAACAACTAGTAACAACAATCATAACAATAGTATAATAACTATTTCACAACTTAAGTCAACACATCTTAATAACAATGACTTATAACAACAACAACTTCACCTTCAACAACAAATTCACAACAGCAACAACATCACAACGGCAACTTAATAGCAGCAATAAAACAACATCAACAAACAACGTCAAATCACAACAACTTCTAATGCGACTCAAATGCGACTCAAACGTGCAAATGCATGTGGATCCATCGGAGTACAATTCCCAACTTAATCATATGCCAGGTTATCGAGGCATTTCAACAACTTAAACAGGGTGCCATCAAGGCCAACTTAATCAGGTGCCATCAAGGCCAACTTAATCAGGTGCCATCAAGGCCAACTTAATCAATGCAATGTATGCAACGTTATGAATGACATCCAATCAACAATATCAACAACAACAACCAAAACAACAACAACGAAAACAACAACTTAAACATGCATCAATTGCATCAACTTAATCCAACATTGGTCGTTCGACCCACAACTTAAACAACTTTTAACTTTGGCCGTTTAGGCCTACAACTTAATCAATCATATTCAACAACAATTTTAACGACAACAACTAAGCAACAACGACATGTTCAACATCAACACAAAACAACTCAACATTGGTCATAAGACTTATAATCAACAATGTCCATTAAACCGGGACAAAACAACATATTTAACGTACGAGAAAATCCACACATTCTCAAAGCTTAGTTACGCACGGAAAGTCGTATCGATTTACCAAAAATTATGCTACTGGTTTTGAAAATAGTTTTACAATATAGAAAATAATTTTAGCTTTCCAACGGTCCAAACGGCGTGTCAAACGGACACCCGAGTCAAAAGTTACGAGATTTCTAAGTTTTCGGAAAGCGCAAACACCGACATCATACACTGACACAACAAAAACCTCATTACAAACCAATTAAATTTATTTTCAGAACATGAAACTATTTTTATAAGAAAATACACATTATTAGTTTTCTAGCGCTTCAAACGGCGCCTAAAACGGAGTTACGGTTCAAAAGTTATTGAATTTACAAGTTTTGCAAAATGCTGTCGCAACCAGAAAATTGCTGTTACGAAAATACTGTCAAAAAAACCAAAAAACTGCTGTACGAAAATGCTACTGTCCAGCCACGAAAATCAACATAAAAAAACCTCATAAATCCATCATTCTTCATGAAACAAATTATTATACAACCTATATACATCATATAGCAACTATTAGGATCATAAAAACAAGATTCTAAGCTTCACTATTTTTCACCAAAATCTCAAATTTTCACCGTTCCTGGCAATTTCACCGGCAATTCAGTCGCACCACAGAAACACCCAAAACATATACAAGGCATCACAATTCATCATCGTTAACATCGTAAATACCGAATTACATTCCGGTCCAATTAATCACATAATTTCAACAATTAATTCCACAACAACACCAAATCATTCAAATACCGCACAGTCCAACAAAACCAACACAGAATAACTCAGTTCAAGGATTTAGATTAATCGACACATCACAGAAAATCACAAATTAGCATGTGAACACAATTTAGCAGTAAAAAAATCATACAACCCTAAATCCCACATAAAAGCTATCATACTCCCGGTTATATAATTCGAACCCCACCCTTACCTTATAGTTTGGAGATTGCCTCTAAAAATCTAATGGAGCGCAAGCCTTTGCCACCGTTCAATCTTCTTCCCGTCAAACTCTCATTCCTCTTGGTCTGCAACTTTTGTTCCACGATCTATTTTCCCAAAACTTCCAAAACCCTTGTTCCTCTTTTTCTGAAATTGTTTTCACGATCTAAATTCCAACCAACTTACAAACCCTTAATTCCATTATTTATTCTTTTAATTCAATAAATCAAATAATAATAATAATTACTATTATTCCAATAACACTCTTGGGCTTAATATTACACCTCCACATTTCTTCATACCACCCACCACCAAACCAAGTTAAATAAATTATAGTCCTCTATAGTAATATTATTTCTAATATTATTCTCCGATTAAACCGACTAATTTCTCGACCATCAATTTAACCGCTCAAAACAACATATAATTCCAATTACTGCTCTTATAAAAATGCCAAAAATCCTAACTTCGACTAATTCCAACAATTAATTCATTATACAATTTAATTAAATAAATAATTAAATTTCGGGTGTTACAACTCTCCCCCACTTAGAATATTTTCGTCCTCGAAAATTCTATCCACCAACTCCAACCTCAACTTCATCCCATATCTAGTCTTTGATCCTCAGTTGCGTTTGACAACACCTCGACTACTACTCTTGTGTAGTAATAATAACTGAACAATATTCAAATCAAATACATGCATGCTAGTACTTCGCGGCCTAACCGTTAGTAACTCATCAGACGTATCAACTTTTTAAGTAGCAATCAACCATATCATACTTATACTCGGTTATACAATCCCACATCATCATCCTGTCAGGTCAATCACATAATAACGTCAAGGTAACCAACTTAATCAACTTCATAATATCTCCGAGTATTACTCATCACTTACGGTAGCCAACAATAACATTACTGCAACAACGACTAAATTATTATAATTCCAACTGAATAGCATAACTCGGCTAATAGCCACACCACTCATCATCAACTAACACTTACAAGGTCATCCTATTACATTCGGCACCATTAAAAAGAAAACACAACACTCTGGCACATCACGCTTTAGTCGCGCGACTCTGATCCTCCATCTTAATTCACCGTCCTATTAGAGTTTCTATCAACTTATATGATTCACAAGCTTCGACCAAGCTTCATACTTCCCTCAACATTCACCACTTTACACACCATCGAGATAGCAAGATAAGTCTATAACATCCAAATACAATTTCCGTCTACTATTAACAAGAGATTAAGGGTGATAAAGTCCTCAAATTGTCAATAGATAGCCGACAATTATAATAGAGTATAACCATCATTACCAACTACAACAACGTCTCTACTTACACCATCAAAAGCATCATAATTCAATATCTTACAAAACCATCTGAACCTACTAACACCGACGTCTTACAACTTCATACTACCACACATCCTGTGATAATATCATAACAACATTCCTTAACGCTATCATCGTCAGCACTCCTCATTCTTGAAGTTATGCTCTTCGCACTTCTAACAGCTGCAACAACTCTTATAATCACTTACTAATAATCCATAACAAGGTCTACAATAATCCAACACTTAATCATTGTTCCTTCGTCAACAGTTTACACGATAACTACTCAAACCAACAACTTCATTTCTTTCCAACATCATCCTGCCACCAATAAATTTTTTACAACTGCTGCCACTATTTTAATAAGAAATCTCATCTCGTTAGCTTTCCAATGCTTCAAACGGGACTCAAATCGGATGTCCAGAACTCCAGTTATGAATTTTTGAAGTTTCATAATGATTCAGAAATTTTCCTGCGTTTTGCTTACGGAAATTTTGCTCCAAAACTCATTCTTTTCAACTTAATCACTTTCCAAATAGTCCTTAACACCACTCCTCGCTCCCAAAATTTTTATAACTTGAGAGGCAAATTCTTTCGGCGACTTCAGTTTTCGAAACACCAAAACAACAATCCTCTCTGCAACTTTCAACTAAAACACATTCGAGAAGCAAAGCTTCTCCCCCACTTCGCTCAAACTAATACCTGCAACAACCAGAAAGCAACAAGTACCGATAGTGTTTCACACACTTGTCGCGTACAGAGGAATAAACAACATTAGACAACTCTGGCCGGACGGACCGACCTGCTCTGATACCACTAATGTAACACCCCATTTTCTACCCAACATTTATATTAAGATCAGAGTGCCAAATTTCAAACAATCAAATGAGATGTCACATTCTCAACTTAAACAACACAATCTGTATTTCATTTAACAGGATACATAGCATTCGGCGGAATAACTCACAACATAATTATTCATATAATCATAACCATTTTTTTATTATTAAAACAACAGAATTACAACTTTCAACTTATAGTTCAGTTAACAACTTTATTCAACTAAAACATCATTCAATTTATAATTATGCAACACTTAGTAATAACTACAACATAACAAAGCATCCCCCCCGAGTGCTACGTATCAGAGCAAAACCAACTCGAACTAACAGCAACTAAAACTTCATAAATTTCTTCAACTTTCACATCTATTCTTGAGTACCTGCTCAGTTATCCATAATAGGTAACATCATTACAGAAGGGGTGAGATATCAAATAATATAAACAAAAGTATGATAATCGATATATTAGATAGAATCATACAATTTCATCACCACCTTCAAACAATCAATTATAATGACAACCAACAACAACAGTTATAACAACAACTAGTAACGACAATTATAACAATAACTTTAGCAACAACTAATAACGACAATTATAACAACAACTTTTGCAACAAGTAGTAACAACAATTATAACAACAACTAGTAACAACAACCATAACAATAGTATAATAACTATTTCACAACTTAAGTCAACACATCTTAATAACAATGACTTATAACAACAACAACTTCACCTTCAACAACAAATTCACAACAGCAACAACATCACAACGGCAACTTAATAGCAGCAATAAAACAACATCAACAAACAACGTCAAATCACAACAACTTCTAATGCGAATCAAATGCGACTCAAACGTGCAAATGCATATGGATCCATCGGAGTACAACTCCCAACTTAATCATATGCCAGGTTATCGAGGCATTTCAACAACTTAAACAGGGTGCCATCAAGGCCAACTTAATCAGGTGCCATCAAGGCCAACTTAATCAATGCAATGTATGCAACGTTATGAATGACATCCAATCAACAATATCAACAACAACAACCAAAACAACAACAACGAAAACAACAACTTAAACATGCATCAATTGCATCAACTTAATCCAACATTGGTCGTTCGACCCACAACTTAAACAACTTTTAACTTTGGCCGTTTAGGCCTACAACTTAATCAATCATATTCAACAACAATTTTAACGACAACAACTAAGCAACAACGACATGTTCAACATCAACACAAAACAACTCAACATTGGTCATAAGACTTATAATCAACAATGTCCATTAAACCGGGACAAAACAACATATTTAACGTACGAGAAAATCCACACATTCTCAAAGCTTAGTTACGCACGGAAAGTCGTATCGATTTACCAAAAATTATGCTACTGGTTTTGAAAATAGTTTTACAATATAGAAAATAATTTTAGCTTTCCAACGGTCCAAACGGCGTGTCAAACGGACACCCGAGTCAAAAGTTACGAGATTTCTAAGTTTTCGGAAAGCGCAAACACCGACATCATACACTGACACAATAAAAACCTCATTACAAACCAATTAAATTTATTTTCAGAACATGAAACTATTTTTATAAGAAAATACACATTATTAGTTTTCTAGCGCTTCAAACGGCGCCTAAAACGGAGTTACGGTTTAAAAGTTATTGAATTTACAAGTTTTGCAAAATGCTGCCGCAACCAGAAAATTGCTGTTACGAAAATACTGTCAAAAAAACCAAAAAACTGCTGTACGAAAATGCTACTGTCCAGCCACGAAAATCAACATAAAAAAACCTCATAAATCCATCATTCTTCATGAAACAAATTATTATACAACCTATATACATCATATAGCAACTATTAGGATCATAAAAACAAGATTCTAAGCTTCACTATTTTTCACCAAAATCTCAAATTTTCACCGTTCCTGGCAATTTCACCGGCAATTCAATCGCACCACAGAAACACCCAAAACATATACAAGGCATCACAATTCATCATCGTTAACATCGTAAATACCGAATTACATTCCGGTCCAATTAATCACATAATTTCAACAATTAATTCCACAACAACACCAAATCATTCAAATACCGCACAGTCCAACAAAACCAACACAGAATAACTCAGTTCAAGGATTTAGATTAATCGACACATCACAGAAAATCACAAATTAGCATGTGAACACAATTTAGCAGTAAAAAAATCATACAACCCTAAATCCCACATAAAAGCTATCATACTCCCGGTTATATAATTCGAACCCCACCCTTACCTTATAGTTTGGAGATTGCCTCTAAAAATCTAATGGAGCGCAAGCCTTTGCCACCGTTCAATCTTCTTCCCGTCAAACTCTCATTCCTCTTGGTCTGCAACTTTTGTTCCACGATCTATTTTCCCAAAACTTCCAAAACCCTTGTTCCTCTTTTTCTGAAATTGTTTTCACGATCTAAATTCCAACCAACTTACAAACCCTTAATTCCATTATTTATTCTTTTAATTCAATAAATCAAATAATAATAATAATTACTATTATTCCAATAACACTCTTGGGCTTAATATTACACCTCCACATTTCTTCATACCACCCATCACCAAACCAAGTTAAATAAATTATAGTCCTCTATAGTAATATTATTTCTAATATTATTCTCCGATTAAACCGACTAATTTCTCGACCATCAATTTAACCGCTCAAAACAACATATAATTCCAATTACTGCTCTTATAAAAATGCCAAAAATCCTAACTTCGACTAATTCCAACAATTAATTCATTATATAATTTAATTAAATAAATAATTAAATTCCGGGTGTTACATAAACAATACCAAAAGCATACAAAATAGGCATAAAATAGGCAATGACAACATAAAACATACTTATATTATATATGTATTGAATCGGTCTGATTTTACATGATAAACAACAATACATACAAAAAATGATCGTTACAAACAAAAAACGATCCGGAACGAACTAAAATTCACCGAACCAATCGGTGGATCCTAAGTCCAAAATAGGCACGTTCTTCGACCGCTCTCTATTTCGCAATTGTTCTTTTATGTGCATTTTTGTTGTGTCGTCCGCTTTAGCAAACTTCTCCATTATCACTTCCAACTCGTCGGAGATGGTGATTTTGGAGTCATTTTCTTTCGGCGGGTCAAAATCATCAAAACGAAGCTTCTTCCAATGGTCGGCTACCTCATCCATGCGTATTGGTGAATTCAAATTCTTCTTTTTTGCAAGTATACAAGCACATGGAAGGCCGTATGTAGTTCTAATGGTGCACCCACACAATGAACTATCGGGCCCCGTGGTCTCCGACCGCTTAGCTTCATGAAACAAAAAATTCAAACCCGTTCGAGATATGTT
Organism: Vicia villosa; assembly: GCF_029867415.1. NCBI lineage: Eukaryota > Viridiplantae > Streptophyta > Magnoliopsida > Fabales > Fabaceae > Vicia > Vicia villosa. The sequence continues at coordinate 110,093,173 of NC_081180.1, read as the reverse complement.
GTAAATCAATTGGGAGAATAGAATTTGGCCCTTATACCGGTGTTCCATAACCATCTTGCTCCGACCAAACGATGTTTGAATTTCATTGTGTTGATTTTCAAGCATTTGGTTCACGGTGTCCCATCCCCGACACAAATCTCCCTTGCTATCACCCAACCACCTCTTGAAGACCGCATGTGCGGATTCAACACGGTTAGTCGTGGTGCAACCAAGATGTCTAACTCGATTTGTCCAAGCGCACACGACTTTTTCTCTAACTTTGTCAAGAATGGTGGATTCGACGTAATGACAAAATGTCCTAATGGAACCACACAAAGACCTAAAGTGTACCAATTTCTCGGTATACACCTCTTCGGAGTGTGCATCCAAAATTTCCTTCCATGCCGACATTATCCTTTCAACCACAACACCGGCTTTGACAACTTTACCGTTTTCATCCGGCCTATCTTTTGTCCCAACCGCGGGTTTCAACTTGCTTCTCACGTTGCAAGTTATGTGATACCGGCAAAGTAACGCGGTCGATGTCGGGAAGACGGCGTCGACCGCATTCATCAAAGCATTGTCTCGATCGGTGACAATGACGTTTGGCATAACCTCTTGATCAACTAACAAAGACTTGCAAATTCCCAAGGCCCATGTAAAGTTTTCTTCTTTTTCACTCTCCAAAAAAGCAAACCCCACCGAATAAGTCTTGTCCGTCGAGGTCACACCGACGATCTCTAGAAGAGGAAGCCTATACTTGTTTGTCTTGTACGTCGAATCCATGACTAGAACGGTTGGAAATGTGTTGAACAATTTGATACTTTCGGGATGAGTCCAAAAAATATCACGCACGGTAACTTTGTCCTCGGAGGTTCGGAAGCTTGAAACATAATTGTTATCGCCTAGAAGTTTCAAAAGTTGTTGCATTTCCGACCGAGGGCCCATATTCAAAACCTTGAGATTGTGCCGTTCATTGTAAACTTGCTTGATATTTGAAACGCTATCCGGTTTCTTACGCTTCAAATCGGCAAGTATGTTGCGAGGCGCCACTTTGACTATTGTTAGGTCCGATATCACATTTCTCTCTTCGCGGGACAAACGACACGCCATTGGATGCCCGTGTAACTTGACATCCAAGGCATGATTATGCATTCCACAAATTACGGTTAACCGCCACAAATCATCAACCCTCCGAGTGGCACGCAACTTAAACGGACACCCGCACTTTCTCGATCCCGTGTCCTCGTGTTTTAGCACCCGGTTTGATTGTACATATCTACCACCCCGTTCGCAATTCAAAACAACGAAAGCTTTCCGCCTACTATTTCCGTTGTCCGACCTTAAAATAAAAATTCCAAATCCATGTTTGTTAGCTTCCTTCCGAACCCAATCAATCAATTGTTCTCGACTACCGAAACTCTGATCATTTGTAAAATGTTGCCTAACATCGACCGCATTGATCATGGGAGTAGCGTCAATAACCGGATCGTTATTAACGTTGACAATTTCCGGATTTAATACTCCATCGTCTTGCACAATGTTGTCCGGATGCACCATACCTAACAAATGCAAAAATTAGCAAAATTGGCCAAAACTGTTTTTTTTAACTGCCAGGGCATATTTCGGAAGTTCATTTCCGAAATTTAGTAGGTGATATATTTCGGAAATGAACTTCCAAACCATATCAGTTTTCAGCATAAATTTGTTGAATCAATGTAGTGAAATAGGGGATGAAATGAGAGATGTTTACCTGAAATTGTAGCTTTCTATGCTCCCTTTAACGTGATCAACGGTTTGAAACTTGATTTTAGGGCGAAAAATTGATGGAGATTGATTGGGTTTTAGAGAGGGTTTTGAGATGTTTTGGAGAAAAATGATGAAATAGTGAAGGAGGGAAATTTGTATATGCAGAAATATTTTCGGAAATGAACTTCCGAAAATATTCACGGTTTTGAATGTTTTATGACTTCGGAGATGCATCTCCGAAAACACCAAAAAAGTGGTGTTTTCGGAGATGCATTTCCGAAGTCAAAAAAAATTCAAAAAAAAAAAACTTCGGAAGTTCATTTCCGAAGCAGGGGCAGTTTTGGATTTTCGCTGGGGGTGACCCCCATAGGGAGGTGGGTAAAGAAATTTTCAAATTAATTTGTGACCGATTGTTGGTCGATCACTCCTTTTCCCAAAAATGTTATAGAATACATTTATAAGGACTTAGGACTTATTATATGTTATAGAATACATTTATAAGGACTTAGGACTTATTATATTTATATAATCAAGATTTCTTATATACATAGAAATTTTGTTCTTATATTAAAAATATTTCTGAAGAACTACCGCGCAAGGCTATGTCTAAAAAAAAAAGTGTATATGTATTTAACTTATATGTGATTTCGGTTGTCATGGAAAAAAATGTGTAGGTTAATTATGGCCTTGGCCTAGGACTAAAATAAAGAAATGTTCTATACTATAGTTTTATGAAATGACTTTATAGATTTTGATCAAACCCCCCACAATAATGGTCTCGATACATTAGAGAAATATCATAAAAGATACTAATACATGTTATTATCATATTATATAAGTGTTTATATGTTTAACTTTTCTGGATTTATGGTGAATTTGTTGTATCCATCTAATTATGGTTGAGCCAAATGAACATTGATATAGAGGTTTCTATGTTGGATCTCTAGTCTAATTCTTAAAATAGTCCACAAAAGCATGCAAAAATAGCCAATTCTAAAAACTAACCATTTAATTGAAAATCACAAAAAAATAACAAAAATTCCCTTAAACCCCTCTCTTCCACACCTTGTATTCCCTTTTCTCCCACCTCTCATTGTGCCCAAACTTGGCACATATGCATTCTCTTCCCCTCACCCAATTTCTTCCCTTCCTTCCCAAAAAGGGACCTCTCAATCATCATTTACAAACCCAAGAGAGGAAAAAAGAGTCTCTTAGCTCTTAAAAACTTCTCTTGGAAAAAACAAAAAAAATGTCTTTCCCTCTCCTTTTCCTTCTCTTCATTTGCCTTCCATTTTCCTCCGCCAAACTCAACGTTAACTACTACAAAAAAACATGTCCCGACTTCGAAAAAATCGTCAGGGAAAACATTTACATCAAACAAAGCGCTAGCCCCGCAACCGCACCCGGCATCCTCCGCATGTTTTTCCACGACTGTATCACCGATGGTTGCGACGCTTCCGTCCTCGTCTCTTCCACCGCCTACAACCCTCACGCCGAACGCGACGCCGAACTCAACCTCTCCCTCTCCGGAGACGCTTTCGACATCATTGTCAAAATTAAAAACGCATTGGAGCTAGCTTGTCCCGGCATCGTTTCGTGCTCCGACGTTATGGCACAGGCCACAAGAGACCTTGTTAAGATGGTTGGTGGCCCGTTTTATCCCGTTAGGTTGGGAAGAAAAGATAGTCTTGTATCAGATGGTTCAAGAACCAAAGAAAGTCTTCCAACAACAGCAATGTCAATGGACGATATCATCAACAAGTTTACCGTAAAGAATTACACTATCAAGGAAATGGTTGCTTTAACTGGCGCACACACAATAGGTTTCACTCACTGCAAAGAATTCAGCAACAGAATCTTCAACTACAGCAAAACTTCTGAGATCGATCCAACTCTTCATCCTAAGCTTGCTGCAGGGTTGAGAAAAGTGTGCCAGAATTACACCAGTGACCCTTCCATGGCTGCTTTCAATGACGTGAGGTCACCCGGGAAATTCGACAATGCTTTTTTTCAAAATGTTTTGAAGGGTTTGGGATTGTTGACTAGTGATTATCTTTTGGCGGTTGATCCAAGAACAAAGCCAATCGTAGAACTTTATGCGAAAGATGAACAAGCTTTCTTTCAGGATTTTGCTAAGGCAATGGAGAAGCTTTCTGTGCATGGAGTGAAGACTGGTAATAAAGGTGAAGTGAGGAGCAGGTGTGATCAGTTTAATCATATTCCTAATTAGAGGACTAATCAATAATTAACTTTTAAAAAAAAATTTAATTATTATATATTTATATATATGTATTTATCAAGGGAGCCATGGGTATACATTGTCTTTATCCAAAGAAAATTTAGACAGATTAATTACCTGTATTTTAATACTTATATATACGTTGGTTTCCTTTTGATTTTTTTGTTCTTTTATGAAGAAAGAGTGTGTGTGATAAACAATTATAGGGCTTTGATGGAGAAGATGTAGTTTTATCTCATCTAATATTTGTGACTCTATGTTGTTGCTGTTGTTAATGTGTTCTTGGATAAACTATTTATAAATGATCTATAATTGTATACTTCGAAAGTTTGTATTTTATGTTTAGAGCTATATATGACTTTAATTTGTGTGTAGTTTGGATATGTTCATATTCGGATTGAGAAGAAAAATAAACGGCTAATGTTTGATTAATGTATGTCTCATCAAGTTCAGTCTAAATATTGTAGTTCTATCTTAAAATTTTATAGTAGAGAAGATTTACAAACATGTTTTATCATTTGCAAACATGTTTTACTACATAGTTTTGTCTAAAAATTATAATTCCGTCTAAAATTGTAGAAGATTTACAAATATTCTGTTAAAAAATTATAGTTTGCATATATATATATATATATATATATATATATATATATATATATATATATATATATATATATATATATATATATATATATATATATATATATATATATATATATATATATATATATATATATATATATATATATATATATATATATATAAAGTTTGCATTTTTTTAAAGCAAGAATATATTGATAGGAGAACGAAAAATCTCAAACTCGATTACAAAATAATGAAGTTTTTATTAAATTCGTAAAAGATATAATTGGGATAAATAATTTTATCATCTCCAAACCAAAATCTTAGATCCTCAAGCCACGTCTAGAACATTCCACGCATCATTTATGTAATAAATATACACTACAAAAAATGTGTTCTCCTGCGACATATATTAGCGGCGTGTTTTACACGTCACAGGTTGCAACGTGTTATCCACGTCACAACAAACTTTTATATTAAAAAAATCAGTCCAACGTTATAATCAGACTTGTCAGAGAGTTTCTTTTTTTTTTAAACAGTTGCGACGTGTGAGTCACGTCGCTACTACAAAGTAAAAAATAAAAAAATACAAACTTTAACGTTGTAGCTGGAGGGAGATTTGAAATTTTTTTAAATTTTGTAGCGATGTTTTCCCCACGTCGCAACCTTTTACTTGGAAAAATAACTCTGCCACTTGTACAGATGTGGCAGAGTATGTAATAATTGTTATAACCGTTTGAGTGTAGTGACGTGTAACCCACGTGGCAAAGTTGCGACGTGATGTTAACGTCACTGATGTGTTAATTAATACACGCAATTTTCTTCTTCCCCTTTACCATTTCATACACATTTTCTTGTTCTTCTTCTCTGCAACTCTCCAAAATCCCCCATTTCCTACAAACCCAAATTTTCTCCTCTCCCAAAATCCCCAAACTTTCAATCTCATTCAATTGCACTACAAGGTATTCAAAGTATTTTATAATTTTGTGTTCATACTGTGTTTTATGCTGTCAATATATAGTTTAATTTTTTTTCATTTAATTTGAAGGAAGAAGAAGGTGAAGGAGGAGAAGAAGGTAAAGGAAGAAGAAGGTGAAGGAAGAAGAAGGATGAGTAGATTGAAGAAGAGGTAAGTTTTTACATTTTTTTAGGTTATTTTTTTAATTAAGTTATTTTTTAATTAGGTTATTATAAAACGAAATTATAGATTAAATATTATGTTGTTGTTTAAATTTAATTAGGATATTAATTTAGGGTGTAATATATTTTCCAATGTTGTTTAAATATTAATAGAAAAATGTTTAGATTTATTATGTTAGAAAAATGTTTAAAATAATATTGTATAAAAAAACTATTAGAAAAACTATTATATATGTATTTTAGAATTTTAAAAATTAATAGAAAAATGTTTAGATTTATTTTTAAAATCTGTTTTTTATTTTCTAAATAAAATATATGTATTTTATGATATTAATCTTAAAAACTGAATATTAATAAAAAAGAATATATGTTAAATAGAAAAAGAATATATGTTATGTTATTGTTATTATATTAAAAGTATATTTTTTTAATATTAAAATATATATTAAAAGTAGAATATATATTATATATGTATATTTAAAATAAAATAAAATATAATATGATTATATGTTATATTTATAAAATTGAAATATATATGTTATTGTTATTAAATTGAAAATACATTTTTTTAAATTAAAATATATATTAAAAGTATAATATATATTATATATGTATATTTAAAATAAAAAAATATAAGTAATCACGTGCATCATAAGTAATGTTTAGATTTAGTTTTAAAATCTGTTTTTTATTTTCAAAATAAAATATATGTATTTTATGATATTAATCTTAAAAACTGAATATTACTAAAAAAGAATATATGTTAAATAGAAAAAGAATATATGTTATGTTATTGTTATTATATTAAAAATACCTTTTTTTTTAATTAAAATATATATTAAAAGTAGAATATATGTTATATGGTATATTTAAAATAAAATATAATATGATTATATGGTATATTTCTAAAATTGAAATATATGTTATTGTTATTAAATTGAAAATATATTTTTTAAATTAAAATATATATTAAAAGTATAATATATATTATATATGTATATTTAAAATAAAAAATATAACATGTGTAGTTAAAAATATAACATGTGTAGTTAAAAATATTCTACTAGTGTCATATTAATATGTTCATGAAGCTTTTATCTTAATCATATTTATATTGACCATTGACATTGTTTTAACACCTAAAGCCTTTAATGCTAGTGTGATGGTATCGTATTTGCTCGCTTTTGCGACAACTTTTTGTGTGCTTTCTCGTTAGACATTAATGCTGCCCCGTTATGAAAATACATGCTAAATTGTTGTTTTCTCATGAGATATAATTGCTCCACCTTGATTTCTCCATTTGTATGACTCGACTATGATTTGTGGTCGTTTTCACGACGATGTTTTAACATGGGTAGTTGCTGCCCCGGTTTTAATATAACATGTGTAGTTAAAAATATTTAATAGTAGTATTTTTAATATAACATGTGTAGTTAAAAATATAACATGTGTAGTTAAAAATATTTAATAGTAGTATTTTTAATATAACATGTGTAGTTAAAAATATTAGTAGTATTTTTATTAAATAATATTTTCAATATGTGTAGTATTTTTAAAATGTGTAGTTAATAAAATAGTAACTTTATGGTTAACATATATTCAATATAACATGTGTAGTATACGTCTAAGAATAATATTAAGTTGATTAACATTACTAACCCAAAATGATAATGATTAACATTACTAACCCAAAATGATAATGATTAACATGGGTAGTTGTACTTATTAAGTTGATTAACATTACTAACCCAAAATGATAATGATTAACATTACTATCGTAGTTGGATGTACGATAGAACATTTCCAGGAAGAATGAGACTTAAACCCAATTTTTAACTTATTAAATATTTTTAACTACACATGTTATATTAAAACCGGGGCAGCAACTACCCATGTTAAAACATCGTCGTGAAAACGACCACAAATCATAGTCGAGTCATACAAATGGAGAAATCAAGGTGGAGCAATTATATCTCATGAGAAAACAACAATTTAGCATGTATTTTCATAACAGGGCAGCATTAATGTCTAACGAGAAAGCACACAAAAAGTTGTCGCAAAAGCGAGCAAATACGATACCATCACACTAGCATTAAAGGCTTTAGGTGTTAAAACAATGTCAATGGTCAATATAAATATGATTAAGATAAAAGCTTCATGAACATATTAATATGACACTAGAGAAATCAAGTATGCATTGAGTTGAAATTAAGTCACATTGTACGAGCAAAACAAAAAACGGGACAGCATCGAATTTACACATGGAATGCTCGAAAGGTCGAGCCAAAATCGCACGAACATGCTACAGTACTCACCAATTATCAACACAACCACATATAAATTTTTATGAACATATACAAACTATCCACTTAATTAACCACATAGAATAAGTCATGCAGCTAGCATAACATTACTCAAGAATCAAGAACTTAAATAAAAGAAACAACAAATAAAGTTAATCATAAATTTGGGAACAAGCTGTCCATTGAGAAGTCTAAAAATTTGTCCTTAAGACTCAAATAAAATATAGAAACATATGGCATAAATTAATCATAAATTTAGGAATAAGGTAGAGATGGTAGACTTCTATTAAATAAGATGTTGATTGTCAATTTTTAAAATTCATAACTTGAAGCTTTTAGATATGTAAGGGTGCACTTCAAAATTTGTTAATACATTTCATCAAGAGCTAACACTACAAGATTTATTCAAATGAATATTCTTTTAGAATTTAGATTTTAAACTATAGACTTGAACAATAGTGCAACAACTACTTTGAAGTGTCCATGGTTCTTTGCCTCTTACACATGCAAGAAGGCTGTTAAGATTAAAAGGGCTGGTTGTGAATTGTTTCATTGGTTTTACAGTGGCAAGTATTGCAAATATTAGTACGAATTGTGCAAAGCATTGGTCTAGTTTTATAGATTGTTCAATTTCTTATAGGCTATAGCATAATATCATATTAATATGTATTCAAACTAATGATAGAGCTGTTTACCAAGAGCTCAATGTATTGATCATAGAGAAATAAAAGTACAAAATTTCAAAATAAGCTGTTGAGGCATGACAAGTCATTTGTACTAAATCATAAACATGTCTAATTTCCTCAATGTTCATTCAAAAATAACATGATTCCTTGTTATATAATCAAATTTATAACATGTATAAAGTTGTTGAGGCATTTTCACAAACAACTTGTGAGTGCACATTGCAATCTTTCAACAAAACTACTGGAGTATTGACAACAACATTGAACTACAACAGAACCACAACAAAGACAACAGAACCACAACAACAGTAATAACAACTAGAATCCTTAAGAAACATACCTCTAATGTGGCTGAGATGGTGAATCTTCTTCCTCAACAACATAACCAAACGATATATTGAGTGTTCTTCTCCGGTGGCTCACGGTTTTCTGATTTGGAATGGTGCAGGCAACGAACACGGTGGCAACGAAGACGGTGGGTTTTCTCCGGTGGTTAAATGGTCTTGGTCTTCTTCTCCGACGACAAAATTCTGGGTTCTGAGAGAAAGAGGGAATTAGGGATTGGGGCAAACGCGCGTTCTGTCTAATTTTGTTTTCAGAAATTTTAATTTTAAAACATCTATGAAAGCGCTTTTGAAAAGCGCCTTAGTACATATGGCTATACCAGCGCTTTTAGGGTAAAAGCGCTCTTGTACCCAACCCCTTATAGCAGCGCTTTTGAAAGCGCTTTCAAAACCCACCTATAAGAGCGCTTTTGAAAAGCGCTTTCGTACCCGTCCCTTTACCAGCGCTTTTTGGAAGCGCTTTCGTAACTCCCCCTATAAAGCGCTTTTTTTGCGTGTTTTTTAATTTTGTTTTTAGCGAAACCTATACCAGCGCTTTTTCCTAAAAACGCTTTCGTAGGGGTGCTGCTAAAAGACAAATTTGGCATAGTGGAGGAGTTAGGTGTCCCTGTCTTAAATGTGAATGTAGACCAATAATTAGTGACCCACATGAAATAACATCTCATTTGCCACGTGAAAATCATGTGGCAAATCATAAGTTGTGTCGTGAAAATCACGTGACAATTTTTTAATATATTTTAATTTATAGTATGTACATATTTATTTAGTATAATTAAATATGCATTTAAATATTTAACTTAAATTTTTTTTATTGAATATGTGTGCAGGGAGAATATGATAGACGGCTTGCCATTTTTCTGGAAAATAATCCTCAATTCATGCCAGCAGAGGGGGAGCCGCGTAACGCGGATGTTGATCACTATATTTGGTGTGAGGTTATTACAGAAAAAGGAACTAATGGTTGCTTTTTTGGTGCTGGAAATTTGGCGGCCAACTATAGACGTGGTGACCGCAATCTGTTTCAAAGAGTTCAGGATGGAGAGGGTGGATCGCGTCAACCAAATCTGACACAGGAACAAACTGAATTAATAAGGCAATTGGCGAGACGCGAAAATGAGGCCCAGATGGAGATGATGCGGAAGAAGCAGTCTAATATGGAGGAGCAGCATGCGCGGCAGATAGAGGGCATTATGAAGAAGCAAGCTGAGATGGAGGAGCAGATGAGACGGTTAATGCAAGGAGGTGGAAATTACAGTAATGCTCCTCTTCAAGAGCCGGAGGATGACGGAGTGGCTGATGATTTTAATCCGGATAATTATTTTCCGGATGATGCCTCTTAAAAACATTTTGTATTTTATTTGTTTTTAATTTATTTTTATGTAAATTATTCTACATTTTAGTTCATTAAAATATTAGTTTTAAATTTTTAGTTTTATTTAATTGAATTTAGGGTTAATACCTATTTTCACCCCTGCCATATGGGGTTGGTTTGAAAAATCCCCCTGTCAAAAAAAAAGTTGCAAGAATTCCCCTAACATTTGAAGATTCTCTCGTTTTAAACCTTGTAAATTTTTTGTTTTTAAAACCAACCTTATCATTTGAAGATTCACTCATTTTAAACCTTATAATCTTGTAGATTATGTCATTTTAAACCCTCTGGAATATGATAGACAAAGTTGGTTTTACTAAAAATAATAATTTACATGGTTCAAAATGATAGAGTCTTTGAAGTGGCAAGGATGGTTTTCAAAATAAAATTTTTACAGGGTTTAAAACGAGAGAATCTTCAAATGTTAGGGAAATTCTTGCAAGTTTTTTTTTGGCAGGTGGTTTTTCAAACCAACCCCATATGGCAGGGGTAAAAATAGGTATTAACCCTTGAATTTATTATATAAAGTTTATTATATGAATTTATTTTTTAAAATTTTATTATATAAATTATATTTTATAAATTTTATTATATAAATTATATTTTATAGATTTTATTATATAAATTTTATTATATATAAATTTTATTATATATATTTTATTATATAAATTTTATTATATATTAATTAATTATATAAAACCAATAAAACCAATCACATCCAGCGTGATTATTTTTTTTTTTTTAAAAATGCATTTAATGTAGCCAAGTGGAAACCACGTCGCTACATTGGTCAACTTCACACTTTTCCACACCTGCCACACCTGCTGTGTGTGCAGATAGCTGTTTCCCATGTAGTCCTGTTGCGATGTTGGAGTCACGTCGCTACTTTTTGACGTGGTCTCCACGTCGCTACGTAGTTGCCACTTTAACTCCTGCGACACGTTGGCCCACGTCACTATTTTTTTGTTGCCACGTGATGTTTCCTGTTGCGACGTGCTATCCACGTCGCTGCAGAGCATCTTTTATGTAGTGATAGTTCGCATCATATATATATATATATATATATATATATATATATATATATATATATATATTACAATTTTTCTGTTAAAAATTATTTTACCATTTTTATGATGTGACTTTATATTAAAATATTAATATTTATATATTTGCATCATATATAAATATTAGTAGTCAATGCATATTTAATATTATCATTGTCATTCCTATTTCAATGATACAGTAACATCAATGTCATTTTTAAAATAAATTAATTATTTGTTTTTAGTTTAATTGTCATTCATAGTAAAAATAAATTAAAATCAACTCAATCATTTACTCCTCATTGTCATTTAGAGGTGGTAAAACAGGCCGTCTGCCCTGCGCCCGCCTAATGCCCGCTAAAAAGCAAGCGGAACGGACAAGCCCGCCAAATAAATGTTAGACGCTAGGCTTAAGGATCTAGGGGGTGAATAGATCTCCCAGAGTTTTTCGGAATTATTTCAAACTTAAGCGAAGGCGGTTATGAATCGACTTGCGTCTATTCCGGACCGCTATTGTAAGGGCTGTATATGTGATAAAACCACAAAATAATTGGGATTAACAATGAAAGGATAGGTTATCGAATCAATTCGTTGCACTAAAGAAAATCGATTAACTTCTAATTTGATAAAATTTGTTTGCAATGTTGTGATAATGGATGAAGCAAAAAGACAAACACTTGGTGATAATGTTCAAATTGATGGTGATTCAATGTGTGGTGAATTGTGATGTTTATGCAAGTTCTTAATTCACAATTTTAACACTTGAATCGTTGATCAATTTGCAATTATAACCAAATATGAACAAAACGTAAATGCAAAGATAAAAGCGACAAGAACACGATATTTGTTCAGGGAGTTCGTCGATCGTCCTCGCTACGACTACGTCTGCCCCCAATTCCAAACGGGAATTGGGAAGTCTTCCATTAATATTGAAAGCAGTTTATACAAAGAAGATAACAAAGCGATAAACAATAAACCAATTTTGTCGATCCTTTGAATCTTCTCCCCCCTTAATCTTGAGCCAGATCAAGGTATCCCAAGAGCTTCACTTTGATCCCTTTTCTGCAGTGTCTTGAATTTGCTTGAACCCTTGTTCTTCAATCTTCACACTCAGCTGGATCCTTGATGAAACCTCTTGATAAAAACCCCCAAGATTCACCAATCTTGGAGGACAAAACCCTCAGATTTTATTCACCAAAAACCCCACAAATCTTCACCCACTAGGAATCTTCAATTCCGTTCCATGGACGTTATCGATCTTGAACGCAAACCCTCAACGCAAAAATGATTGTGTGTAGTTGTGTTGGAGTTGTGTCGATGATCGAAGATGATAAGCCTTTGTATATCTTTCAGTTGTTGGTGTTGAACTCAATAATTGACAGCAAACAATATATATGGGAGCTGGTGTGTTGATGCAGAGCAAACATACAATTTTGGCATTTTTGTGAAGGTAGGTTGACCTGTTTCATTGATTAGGTCGACCTAACAGAAGCAGATTTAGTTGAGTTGAAATTGTACCCAGTTAGGTTGACCTGTTGAAGGTTTAGGTCGACCTAAAGTCAGTTGTTGCCAGTTAGGTCGACCTGTTGAAGGTTTAGGTCGACCTAAAGTCAGTTGAAATGCGTTCTTGGGACTTTTCTTCAGTTTAGGTCGACCTAGGATTGTGGGTAGGTCGACCTAACAGTGACATATGTAAATTCCTTCAATTTAGGTCGACCTAGGAAGGTGAGTGGGTCGACCTAACAGTGGCATGTCTGTATCTTCTTTGTTTGCCTTAATTTGAGTCGACCAAATGATGCACTGGGTCGGCCTAGTTGATGCAAAACCATATGTTGATTAATTTGAGCTTTATAGGTTGACCTTGACACAGGGTAGGTCGACCTACATTGTCTTAGATAGCCAAAACTTGATTTTCCTTGAGTCATCCACTTGTGCTTTTGTGTTTGCTCACTTATGATGTTTGCCATGAATCGAAAACTCCTTGGTGAGTATAGGCTTGTACTTACAATAAAATGGGAATAAAAATCATGTCCGCCCCGCCAAAGTGGCGGGTTGGCGGGCGGCGGGATTGGAACAATTTATTAACTCTCAATTTTTTTTTCTTCACACTTTAGTTTTCAACAAAACCCAACCACAATAATTATTTTTCAATTTTATGTAAAATAGGGGTAAATTCTCATTCATATTTTAAAAATCCATCTCATAACCCAAATCAATACCACATCAAAAATATTAAATTTTTTTTTTATTTATTTCAAACCCACAAAATAATACACATTTTTAAAACTACTCATATCATACACCACCCTACCCCTATCAATATCAATAATTTACATCTCAACAAATTAATTCCCCTATGTCTCACCGAATTCAAATAGAGCGTACTGACATGCAATCTAATGATAAAGAGCTAAAGGGGAATGAAATTCTCATTCAATCATGGTTCAATATTTCAAAGAATTTAATTGTTGGGATTGATAAAAAAAATATTATTTTTGGAATAGGATTTGTGAAGCTTATAACAAACACTTCAATAAGATTTATCAAGAGAGAAATTTGATGGCAATAAAAGATCGATGGCACAAAAAAATTTATCCATCTGTTCAAAAATTGGTTGGTTGTTACAAACAAGTTGTTTCTGCAAAAAAAAAAAAAAGAGCTATTAGACAATATTATTTCAGCAACACATAATATCTATTAACAAGATGAAAATGAAAGATTCACATTAAGAGAGACACGAATATTATTGAGAGGTGAATCCAAATGAATCGTAGGTTTATCAGAACCTTCTGCCAAAAAAACAAAGAATTCAATTTCGAGACATATTCATCTTCTTCTAACCCACCTACATCAACAAGCAGGGAGTATAACCCACAACTACCTATTTTTTACGTCGTCCAATCGGCTAAAAGAAAGGAGAAAGAAAAGCTTGTGGAAAAGTCTAACCCCAAATTTAAATTTAATATATTGAAAGATGGCTTAGACAAAATTTAAATTGGTCTCATAATTAATTTGTATGTGATTATGCACATATTGAGAGTGAACAAGTTGAGATAGAGAGAAAAAATGTCAAATGAGAAATGCAAAGGGTCGGGAATGAAAAGGAAAGATTGCAGATTAATGATTTGTAAATACTCTCAAAGGATACATCAAATATGAATCCAAGGTTATACGCTCATGAATAGTTGTTCAAATTAATTAGAAAAAAATACGGACTTAATTGATAACATGTATGTTAGATCATTTTCAAAATAGTAGTTATGCAAATTATATTATTCAAATTAGTCTTTAAACAAATTAGTCGTTATTCAAATTAGTTGTTATTCAAACTAGTTATTCAAATTATTCTTATAAATACTCATAACATACATAATAAGCTTCACAATCTTTCTAACATTGCAAAATGGATCTTTCCAATCCTTCACAAATTGAAAAAAATGTTCATGAATTATATGAATGATGACATGAATGAAGAATTTGTGAGGTTTTTTAATGAAAGTCAAGTTCAAGAAGAAGTTGCGAGCTCCAACAAGCCTAGAAGTCAAAGAAGGATTAAAGAGAGGAATCGTGAAGAAGGGCATGGAAAAATTTTCAATGATTATTTTTTCAAAGCTCACTACGCCAAATTTGGCTTTTAGCAGCACCCCTACGAAAGCGCTTTTAGGAAAAGCGCTGGCATAGGCTTCGCTAAAGACAAAATTAAAAAACACGCTAAAAAAGCGCTCTAATAGTGGGGGGGTATGAAAGCGCTTTTAAGAAGCGCTCTGGTAGGGGGGGGGGTTATGAGAGCGCTTTTCAAAAGCGCTCTGGTAGGGGGGGGTACGAAAGCGCTTTACAAAAGCGCTCTGGTAGGTGGGGGGAACGTGGGGGGAACGAAAGCGCTTTTCAAAAGCGCTCTGGTAGGGGTGTTTAATGAGAGCGCTTTTTGTCAAAAGCGCTGGTATAGCCCAGGCTATGAGAGCGCTTTCCAGAAGCGCTTTAGTAGCCTTATTACTAAAATTAAAACCAAAAACACGCTTCTACTGTTTCTCACTTTCTCTCTTTCTTTTTCTCTCTGCACGCGAACCAGAAACCCCACCCCTCACCGTCGTCGGTCCTCCGTCAACCTTATCGGTCCTCCGTCAACCTTATCGGTCCTCCGTCCACCACCATCGCGCGAACTTCTTCTCCTCCGTCCACCACCATCGTTTCGTCTCCGTCTCTTCTCCTCTGGTAGCAACTTGCTTTGCGCCACCCAGGTATCACACTTCTCATAGCTTTTAACAAAACCCTAGATGTATCAATGTATCCTTGTGATTCTGAATTTGATGGAATGCTCTTTTCTTAAGGCCTTTGATATATATATATATATACATAATATTTCTGTTAGCAATTGCCTAGTTCCAGAAACGTGTGATTTTAGGTGATAGGGTTTGTTCCAGAAACTTCTAAGTGATAGGGTTTTGAGTTCTGTTGAACTGTGAAATGGTGGCTGTTGGATTGTTTGGGGTCTGCTTGTATGGTTTTCACAAAATATAAATTTAACCTCTTCTTATCTTTTGAGTTCTGTTCCATAGAGAGGCTCTTATTCTTAATTTGTGGTCTCCATTTATGTCCTTAGCCTCTTCTTATCTTAGTACAATTGAAATTGTGAGTCTCTTGTTATCTTAGTAGAATTGAAATTGTGAGTAAAGTTTCTTGACTGTTGTATAAGATAGTGGAGGAGGTGCAATATTTCTCTACCAATGATGATATATGTAGTGGATTTTGAGGCATGTCGGTATATACATACGTGTAAAGTTATATAACTAGCTAGTGGCATAACCGATGCCCATCATATATTTGGGCATAAAACTGAATATAAATTAAATGATATAAAAATGAATATATAATAGTATCAGTATGAACATAATTAAAAATGAAACATCTCATGAAACAGAGACCAGCACTAAAATCATACCATTCCCTCCATATGCCATAAAACTCACATTACAGACAGTTTTTCATTCATTAGAATTCACATGAAGTTATCCTACAATATTTCTTAATTTAGTGAAAAGGTAGTTACTACGAAGTTTCTAAGAAATAGCGCAGTTTCTAACTGTTACTACGAACTATTTGATGAATACATATCTGGAAGTTTGAGATGGACAATACTGCACCAAACAGTATTATGCATATATATAAACTATATAATATATAATATATATTATATATTATATACTTTTATTTATATATAATAACAACAACAATAACCCTAGCTAGTACATACATAGCTATATAGATTTTGGAATTTGATAAAATATATATTATATACTTTTATTTAACTGCATCATGAGCTATTCACCCATTCTTATTATAATCATACATTGAATTGAATTTCTTGTATAGGTCTGACTGGATTGATAACTTTGGATCTCTTTGGAGCTCGTATCATTGACTCTGGTACTACATATTTAGGAGTATGTACACACATCAAACTATTGTTGATTTCCTTTGTTCAATCGATTTTGTCTTGGTGGTTACTAACTTTGTGAATTTGCTATAGGGGTAACTTGTGTATAGTGAAAGTTTGATCGTTTCCCAGCCTAGTTCGACGTTTGGCGTTTTCTTGAGTTCGGTAACATCCGAGGTAAATTTCTTTCTCAAATTACTGGTATTATGATGAATTTGTCTGAAATTGTGTGATTATATATGTTACGTTTTATTGCTTCGGATTCATTCCGTTTATACTTTGCGTTTTGACAGAAACACATTAGTTTTATGTGTTTAGAGAGTTAATATAGGAGGTACTTACTAACTTTGTGAATTGAATTCGCCATAGGGGTTACTTGTGAAGAGTGGAAGTTTGACCGTTGTTGTTTAGCTTAATTAAGACATGGATAAGACATGGATGAATTCAAACCGATTGTCGAAAGAGTACGAGAAAGGGGTATGTGAATTTGTTGAGTTTGCGGTTGCGAACTCCAAAGACCCGCTTCGAATGCCGTGTCCTTGCTTGGGTTGCTGTTATGCCGGGGGTAAGGTTAACGGGAATCAGTTGGGATCTCATTTACTACGGTTTGGAATTGATAGAAGTTATACATGTTGGACAATGCATGGTGAGAAAAGTACCGGGAATGCTGGGTCGAGGTGTAATAGGAAGTATGCTTCAAACGACGATTGCACAGACACATACGATTGTGATCGTGTCGAAGAGATTGCAGAAGCGCTGGAAGAAGATCTAGCGGATTGTCCCAAAATGTTTGAGAGGTTGGTAAGCGATGCAGAGAAACCGTTGTATGATGGTTGTTCAAAATTCACAAGATTGTCTGCGGTGTTAAAGTTGTACAACTTAAAGGCGGACAATGGATGGTCGGATAAAAGTTTCACAGAGTTATTAGCCCTTATGAAAGATATGCTACCAGAGGATAATGTTCTTCCCAATCGAACGTATGAAGCCAAAAAGATGTTGTCTTCTATTGGAATGAGCTATGATAAGATACACGCATGTCCAAACGATTGCGTTTTGTTTCGAAACGAGTATGCAGCGTTGAATGAGTGTCCTAAATGTGGTGCCCCTCGATATAAGAAAAAGTTGTCTCCTGCTAAAGTCTTATGGTATTTTCCTATAATTCCGAGATTTAGACGCATGTATCGTAGTGAGACCGATTCAAGACACTTGACTTGGCATGCAGATGAAAGAATTATTGATGGAAAGTTGCGACATCCGGCAGACTCACCACAATGGAGTAAAGTTGATACTGAATATCCTGAATTTGGAAAAGAAGCAAGAAACCTTCGGTTGTCATTGTCTACTGATGGAATGAACCCGCATGGTATTCAAAGTATCTCGCATAGCACATGGCCTGTGATTCTTATGATTTATAACTTACCTCCGTGGCTATGTATGAAGCGTAAGTACATGATGTTATCTATGCTAATTTCTGGGCCTAAACAACCAGGGAATGACATAGACGTATACTTGGCACCCTTAATCGAAGATTTAAAGTTTTTGTGGGAGAGAGGTGTGGAGGTTTACGATGGGTATAGGAAAGAAAGTTTCAACTTGAGGGCGATGTTGTTTGGAACAATTAATGATTTTCCAGCATACGGAAATCTATCCGGGTACAGCAACAAGGGTCAAAAGGCGTGTCCTGTTTGTGAAGATGAAACCGATACGACACGATTGGCGCTTTGTCAGAAGAATGTCTTTCTCGGCCATCGTAGATTCTTAAATTCTAATCATCACTACCGTGGGTGGAGAAAAGCATTCAATGGAGAGGCCGAACATCGTACAGCCCCGCCTTTTTTGTCAGGTGATCAAATTTTTGAAAAGGTGAAAGATGTGAGCACTCAGTTTGGCAAGCCTTTTGCACATTCAATTGTCAAGGGTGGGTGGAAGAAGAAGTCAATTTTCTTTGAACTTCCATATTGGAAGTCGTTGTACGTAAGACATTTCCTGGATGTTATGCATATTGAAAAAAATGTATTTGACAGCGTTATAGGTACGCTACTCAATATACAAGGAAAGTCTAAGGATGGCGTTAACATAAGGAATGACATGGTAAACATGGGGATGAGAACTGAATTGGGGCCCGTGACGAAAGGAAGACGAACATATCTGCCACCTGCTGTTTACACTCTATCTAGAAAGGAGAAGAAAACATTGTGTAAGTTCCTCAGTGAAGTAAAATTTCCAGAAGGCTACTCTTCAGATATTAGAAGACTTGTGTCCATGAAAGACCTCAAGTTAAAGAGTTTGAAGACGCATGATTGCCATGTTATAATGGAACATTTTTTACCAATAGGTATACGTTCTATTCTGCCAGAAAAAGTAAGAAGCGCAATAACTAAGCTGTGTTTCTTCTTCAGGTCTATTTGCAGTAAGGTGGTCGATCCCGCGATCTTACCAACATTGCAAAATGAGATAGTTGTTACTTTATGTGATCTTGAAATGTATTTTCCTCCCTCGTTTTTTGACATAATGGTTCATCTAGTCGTTCATCTTGTGAAAGAGACACAACTGTGCGGACCAGCTTATATGAGATGGATGTACCCTGCTGAACGTTATATGAAAATATTAAAAGGGTACGTGAAAAACAGAAGTCGACCGGAGGGTTGTATTGCCGAGCGATACGTTGCTGAAGAAGCGGTTGAGTTTTGTACTGAATATCTGTCAAATGTTCAATCAATTGGACTCCCCAAATCTCATATTGTCGAAAAAAAAGAAGGAAAAAGGCTAATTGGAAATAAAGTTGTGACAGTATCAATGGTCGAACGGGATCAAGTGCACTTGTATGTTCTGCACAATGAGATTGAGGTTGAGCCGTTTGTTGAAATGCACAAAGTTGTTCTCCGAGATTTAAATCCAAATAGAAATGAGAACTGGATAGTACGAGAGCACAATCGAAGTTTCATACCGTGGTTTAGAGATCATATTTATTCAAAGTATCGTTCAGATCCTGCTTCAGTAACAGAAAGGTTGAGATGTTTAGCCTATGGTCCATCTGTAATTGTACTTTCTTATAGCGCATACGCAATTAATGGATACACATTTTATACCAAAGAACAGGATGATAAAAGTACTATGCAAAATAGTGGTGTTACCTTGGTAGCTGAAGCTATGCACATATCAAGTGCGAATGACTTAAATCCGAAATTTGCAAATTTGTCATATTTTGGGGTTATCGAGCGCATTTTGGTGTTTGATTACGCGAAGTTTCAGATTCCTGTATTTGGTTGCAAGTGGGTTGAAAATAATAGTGGCGTACGAATGGATAAGTCAGGATTTTTGCAAGTGGATCTCAATAGGGTAGGGTACAAAGATGAGCCTTTCATTCTAGCCTCTCAAGCTAAACAAGTGTTCTATGTCAATGATCCGACAAGTACGAAATGGTCTATAGTGCTTTTATCTAACAAAATAGTTGATGAAAAAATTGAAGATCAAGGTGATATTGGTGTTGGCATTGAATCTTGTACAAGAAACGATCAAAATGAGAATGAATCTTGTATTAGAAATGATCATAATGAGGGTATTTGGATCAATCCAACCGTCCGCATTGTTAAGAGACGCGTAGTACACAAACCTACCAAGAAAAGAAAGAGACGTTAGTGATAAAGGTAATAGTATACATAGTCCGACTAATTTGTTTTATTCAATTTGGTGCATATTCTCGTTTTGTACATAACTTTTGAACCATGTATCCGCTTGTTGACTTCTTTACATGTAACTATACTATTTTGACGATTCCGGAGCTGCTCATGCACTTATATTTACATTTCGGGACTATTTTTTTATCGGTTTTGCTTCTGCCCGTAATCAAAAGTCGGGCTTAGGGTCTGAATTTCGGAAAACCGACTTTGTTTTTGAGTCCGTGGCGACGTTTTACCATAGCCATGTAAATTTCGTTCAATTCCGATAACTTTCTTTTTTTACGCTTATTTTGATTTGTACCGATTTCGTTTCCGATTTACTTGTACATGCATGGTTTGACTTCCATTTGACTTGTATAGATTGTTAGCTTATTAATAGTGTACTAATGTGCTTTAGTTTGTTTGATACAGGTTCAATGGCTTTGGCAGCGCTTTAAAGCGCTGTTAAAGGCCAAAAAAAGCGCTGTGAAAGCCCTTGTACGGCGTAGTGGCTCTAACATACACATATGATCAATTTTTTCAAAGTTACTGAATGCATAAACATATGTTCCTTCGAATTATTGAAGCTCTTTGACAACATGATGAATATTTTTAGACGAGGTTCGATACAACTGGTAGATATACTCTTTCACATCTACAAAAATGTATTGATATTATTCGAATGTTGACTTATGAAATATTCGTTGATAGTGAGGATGACTATTTAAGAATTGGTGAAATCGCCACACTAAAACATGTTTATAAGTTTTCAAGGGGGTGTTGTAACACTTCATCAAGTATTGTACCAAAAAATAGTAACACCAAAATATCAACATAATGTATTCCCAATAATTATAACTTAGAGACTAATTAGCTTCAATCGCTATAATGAGGTAGTATTTGTTTCATTTAGGGACGCCTACTAAGTAACAAAAACTAATTAACATCATGATATGTAAAAATAATGATAATCACTTTTCAAAGGCAAAGACAACTTAAATTACCATCAAAAGTGTTGTGAATCTAAATTGATCCTCTTCTGTTTGAGGGAGTTCATAAAGTGGAGGTGTTGAACAAGATACATCATCAATCAAACCACTTGTTAATGCTTTTTCCTAAGATACTTGATTGCACGACTTTCCTCTAGATGTGATACTTATTTTTTTAGCAGGTTGTCGTTCAACCCAAATCTTAAGTCGCCTTTGTCTCTTTAAACCTAATCGTTTATTGATTCCCTTTGATTGCGTAAGATTGTGGCTTAGAAATGTTGGATTTTCACTACTATGACCGTCATTATCTCTGTTTTGCAAAAGAGGTTCAATCATTTTATTGCGCGCGACTTCTACCCTTTCATTAATGATTGTGAGGTACTCTTCGTAGGACGATGCGTTAGTCGTAACTCTAATGAATTTAGAGACAATTTGTCTAAGTTTTCGTGTTCTAAATGGCATTGGATCTCCTTCAACATCTTTTCCCCTAAAATCCTATATAACACCGCAACAAGCTTCCTTTGTCCACCTTCGTAAAATGTACCTCACAGGAATAGCCTTAGCATCGTTCACTTCAAACACTTTGAATTCATGTCACTACAAAAAACGCGTCTTACTGCGGCGGTTATTATAAGGAGGTTTTTGAGAAACCCCAAATTGAATTAAATAGCGAATTTTAGAGTAAATATTTACTTGTTTTAGGGAGGATTAGAACTGCCGCAAAATTAAGTAAAGTTAGTCTTGTATAACACCACTTATTCCCCTATTTTTTCTCGGTGTCGAACACGTAGAGATATATATTTTTATTTCTATATTCCAAAAAATAATTTTTTTAACTTTCTCTTTTTCTCCCTTTACTCTCCTTGCTAACTCTCTATCTCTAGTTCGATTTTTTCTCTCATGCACGACGTTGAAATCCTACTATCATTCTCCGTTGGCGCTCACATGTCTTCATCCACTGCACCTTCTTATCTCTTCATCTTCTTCATCGTATGGTAATCTCTTATTATCTCTTCAATATTTTCATTGTTCATTAAAATTTGTTTTTCTTCAAATTTCTATTCGAAACCCTAAAAATCATTTGATTTCTTCAAATTGCTATTTGAAACCCTAAAATTAATTCAATTTTATTCAAGTTTATAATTTAAAATATAAATTAATTTGCTTTTTCATCTAATTGTTAGGGTTTTAATTGCAATTTGAATCTCACAAACTCACTGGAAACGCTGAACTATTTTTTCTTCTTCAAGTTAATAGGTATGTCTGATTTTTTCAGATCTGGTGTATTTTCCTTTTTGTTCTATTTTTATGTTGTCTACAATGAACACTTGTTTGTTTTTGTCAAAAATTGTTTTCCCAATGGAGTATTCAATTTTTTTTATATTTATTTGTTATTTTAGTAAGTTTTTGAAACCAGGTACTTTGTTGATCGAGTTTCTCATCCTTCAAAAATGTTGAATGAGCTTTGTAAGCACGGATTGGTTCAAGTCATATATCATTTAAGTGTAAATGGTTGAGCGACTCTATCCCAATTAATTTATAATGTAAGCAACTTTTAATGTGTGTGAATTTAACTTTATGAAATTATAATTCTATTATTTTGCTATACAGGGAGTGATAGGATTACTTGTCAAACTATCAGTAGAATCAACATATCTTTAAGATGTGTATTAACTAATATAAGCAGCTTGTTGATATATCAATATGGTGTATCTACATCACAACTTGTTGTTGGACACTGTAACTGTAATTAGGTATGAGGCTGTAATTTTTCTTTATTATTGTCATCTTTAGGTGTGCATCTATAGTGTTTAATATGTTTCATGTTTATAAAGTTGAATATACTAGTATATTCATTTGGTTATGTGATGAGTTTAGTACTTGGCAATTAACAATTTTTTCATATTAGTTTTAATGAATTGTAATAATAAAACAAGCCCACAATTACAATTACAGTTACATTTTCATTTTTTAGAATCTAAGCTAATATCCTATGTTGCCCTAACAATATCCTTTCCCTCCACATTCTTATTCTTTGTAACTTGGTATTGAGAGACTCTCATTATGATAGAGTCTAGTGACTTGATTAATTATGAGTCTATTGTAGGAATCTTACCTTACTTCTGAGTTAACAAATCAAACAAGTGACTCTAGTCACAAGGAATTAAGAAAGTAATTTAATGAAGAGAGAACACAATACTGATAAGTTTTTGTAGCTTGATTGGAATTGGATATTTAAGATTTGATCTTTCACCCGGTCACCTAAGCTCCTTGTTCATCTGTTTGCACCATTAGTGTCCAAATACTTAAAAACAAAGATGAATGTACATCAAAGTCATTTGGAATATATTAAGTTCAGGAGTCTTTATGGTCAAACTTAGCAATATTTTAAGGAAATTTAGTGAAAATACATCTAGAATGCTTCAATAAGACTTGTTGAAAAACAATTCTTGCTGAATACAGTGATGGGTTTATTCAGTTTTGAAATTATATTATTCAATTTTTACTTGCTCACTGTGAACTTTGCTTATTATTTCAACTCTAGATTGCAACTCTTGTTATGCCGCACTCGATTTGCAACACTCATAACTCTAGCTTCTTGTCATCTCCTTTGTGGATCTACAATTCAGGTATTCACTATTTTTTAGGCTGTCATTTGATTCTAATTGTTGGAAACTTTAAGTTCATTCTCCTTTGTTGTTACTAAAATGCTTAACATGATTGGAATACATATTAGAATGGATACATTACCTCCCTTTGGTGTCAATTGGTCACTAATGTTTGTGTATGAATGTTGGACTCAAAACCATGGTTTCTAATGGTAGATGATTTATTGTCATAACAGTTGAATTAGATAAAATTTTGGTAGTATGATCATCCATAAGAGGTTGTTGATAGAAATGCATCCAATATTGATCAGTAGAAGCAGCATAATGGTAGTATTACTCTTATTGATGAAAAATCAATGATGACAAGTACTTAACTCTATTTACATAGTCTTAGAATATTTAAAGAATGAAATGAAACATGTTAGTTTAGTGTTTATCGTTACTTGTTATGTATATATGTGAGTATTGTCAATTTTCATATGGTCAAAGTAAAAATTTCCAATTTTGACTAATATGGATTATGTTTTGATCAAAGATGATTTTTGGATGTTTGGGAGCAGTTCGGGTGGAAATTGAAATGAAACTATTTGTTTTGGTTTTTAAATATGGTTGTTGTTTATGTCTGGTATATATTGTTGCTCATTAGTCTATTTTTGAGATACAAGTTTGTTTGTAGAGATTCTTAGATTTTAGATTTTTTTAAAATATCATCTTTAGTATTTTAAATCCTTAGTAAAATTTTGTCAAAAAAACCTTATTAAAATGATACATCTTGTGAATTTTCTAAGATTTAGATTTTGTTAACATGTAATTCTCTTTGTTTAAAATATTGACATTTTTTATGTTTGGGTAGATTGTATAAATTAAATTATTCTCTACATTTTGAAAAAAAATAAAATTAAGAGTTCAAATTCTATTTTAATTTTTTTTACATATTTTAAATATTTTACGGGGGTTTCTAAGCTCCATAACAAAACCGCCATAGTTCGTTCAGTCGGATACCAGCGGTCACCCAAAACCCCTTCAAATAGATTGTGGGAATCGTATAAGCGGCGGTTTTCCTATCTCCCACAAAACACTTTGCGGAGGTTAAAAACCCCCGCAAATTAACCTAAAAACCCCCGCAATCCAGGCGTGTTTTTGGTAGTGTGTGAACAAAGTATTGTGAAAGACATCCAGCATCACCGTACACCATACTTCTTTGTCTTCTTGAGTTGAAATAATTTTTTATATCCTTACATGTATATCCAAAATTAGAACTATGCCCCGCCTGTGTGCACATAAATTGAAATGTCGACTTATGTCGTAATCCAGAGTCATCACCTAAATCAATTTCATATGTTTGGACCTCAGTTTTCTTTCTATGTGATGCTAGCATGTGTGTGGTCTCTGATTGTTGCAAAGAATGATTATGATCCTCTATGAATCCATGAATAACAAATTTTTCATCCTTGCTTTGCAATTCGTCCTTGTTTCAACTCTATGGTTACTAACAAAAGCATCTCTTTTGTCTGCCTGTTGTAGTCCTTCCTTGCAACAAACAAACCTGCACAATGATATATAACATGTTTTTTATTCTTGTTCAAATAACATTTTCCAAAGCCAAAGTCAACGTGTGCACCGTATGCAAGCCAAAATTGAAAAGTTGCCTTTGATGAATCAAATTCCATACCAATCATTAGCTTCCAATCAATATTTCTAAATGTCATTTTTTAGCATACATCCAAGTAAAAGAACCTGAAATTTTGAATAGTATAGTTAAACAATATAGTTTAATAACATAATTTACATACACATAATTAGACATTAAATACAATGAATTTTATTTTGTCTAATTGAAAAAAGGAGATAAACCACAACAACAATAAATAATAAAAAAATTGATGAAAAAACAGAAAACAACTTAAATAATTGTTTCTTGTTTAACAATTATTTTATTATACATATTTCCTTCGTTGAATTAACAAATCAACAAGAATGATAGTGATAGAGAAAAAAAACTTTGAAAAAGTTTATTATTTGACATTAGGATGAACATATGGTTAGTTATTTTTTCAATCAACATATAAGAGATGTTAGAAATTAAAATCGTTTTCAAAAAAAAATAGAGACACCTTGTTGAAAGGAAGAGAAAACAATGTATCGGTGGTCGGCGGTAGTTACGGTGATCGACGGAAATATTGTAGTGATGGTGATACAGTAATAGAAGGTGAAGTGTATTGTTGAAGGAGAAAAGAAATTATTTGATTAATGTTCTGTGTTGTTTCTATACTATATTTTTAATTTATTTATTAACAAAACCAAAGCCAACTGGAAGTATGTGAATGGTTAGAAATATTATGTGTTAAAAAATACTGGAAGTCACCCTAACGTTACTGCATGAACGTTAGAGAATCCAATCCCCTCAATTTGACTCAATTTAATCTATTTAGAGTTGTTTTTGTTTTGGGTTATATACACGCTTTTAAGTATTTTAAATCACAAAAAATATTAAAAAAATTAATAAATTATTAATTTCAAATGATATTTGGAAATATAACACTCTAAAACTCAAAACAAACAAAACAAAGAAAATACATAAAATACCAAATATAGAAGAACAAATATGAAAACTAGACTTTAAATTTGTATTGATCATATTTTCTTGATAACATAAGAACAACAAGATCATTAAACCAAATTCAAAAATTATAAATTATGTAAGTATCTCCCGGCATTATTATAGTGTTGTGAGTGTACCACCTTCCAGTCTTTCAAGCTTTCAACCTCTATCATATAGATGGCGAATATTCTAAATAGTAGAATGATATCAAGCTTAGGGATCCGAAACTATTTATAGGTTTGATTCTACCGTTAAGAATTAAAAGTCATTAATATAATTAAAAAAACACTCTAATGACTATTAAAAAGTTATTATATCCAATATAACAACCATTAAAAATAAAAACTCAAAGCAGTGTTTTAAAAACCGGACCGGTCGAACCGAGAACCGGTCAGGTAACCGGTCTGATTCAATAGTCGGATCGGGTATGCCATCAAACCGGTGAAAACCGACGGTTTAATTTTTTTTTACTTTATTTAAAAAAAAATTAAACTTTTTTTTAACATTTCTTTTAAACTTTTTTTTTTACTTTTTTTTAATATATTTAGGAGTATATTACTTAAATAGCATTCTCACATAGTTTTTTTCGTTAGTGACAAATTAAAAACTTTATTGTTTATTTGTTATCTTTGCTAATAAATTTTCTTAAATAGCATAAACATATTGAATTTTATTTGATTTTCTTTTTAGGAGATCCTATTTTGAATTAAATTTGATACACATTGGAGTTATTTTGTTATAAACTATTCAATTAGATTATGTTGTAATTAGACTTTGTTTGAAATTAGACTTTGTAATTTTGTACTATTTTGTTATGTGTGATACTTTGTTTAAAATTTGAATTTAAGTTATGAAATTGTGAATTTATGATATGATATTTTTAAAAGATTTAAGAGTTAGTTATATTTTTTTAGAGACTGAATCATCTGATTCGACCAGTTTTATACCTATATAATGATAGATCTATTAAATCGAATTATCCGATTTAATCTGGTTTGATCGTGCGATTCGACCAGTGACCCAGTAATTCGACCGATAAACCAATGACCCAGTATCATCACCGGTTCAATGATTGGTCCGATTTTTAAAATACTGACACAAAGTACCTATAGACCACCTATTTATAAAAGTTATAGTAATAGTATTATATTCCATGGATGGTTAATGGAGTTAAAATATATAATTTCTTAAATATCACGAATGATTAATTAATAAATATAATTAGGATTATTTAAAAAAATATTGTTGAAATACTGAACAAAACTATCATTATATTTATTTAATGAGCCGAATATATATGATAAAAATAGATTTATAATTGAACTAAATAATAAATAAATTGAATTGAAACTAAAAAAATAAAAATAAAAATACTAAAACTAAGTTTAAAATTTTTTATTAAAGAATTTCAAAATAAAGCAAAACGATCTAGTTTTGTAATAAAATGATTTGTTTTAAGAAAAATTATCTTCTAACGATTTAATACGGTTAGAATTTCAAACTAGTTATCAAACCAATAATTTTAATTCTATTTGATTTTGAATAAATTGAAACAATTCGATTCAACTAATATGTGTTAGTTGAATTAAATGGCTTTAAGTTATTAATTCATGATTTGATCCTTGACAACAACCTTTATTTATATTTATATGATAATAATGTAAATAAATTATTTATATTTATTAATTAACAACAACATGATGTTTTAGTATAGTTGAACTCCATTTATATTTTCTAATTGAATTGTATCATAAGTAGTTGGGGTGGAAATAGGTCAGACCGGCCTAAAAGGCTCTATAGCCTAGTCTACTTAAGACCATGTCAGACCAGGCTATTTGATAAAAGGCTAGGCTTGAGCTTTTTTAAAAGCCTATTTAATAAAATAGATCAGACTTAGACTATTAAAAAAGACTATAAAACCTTGTAGCCGGCCTATATTTTCATATATATTAAAATTAGTCTAAATAGGTTGGTTTATATATATGCATATATATTAGAAAAAACGTTAAATAAATTGGTCTATATATGCATATATATTAGAAAAAAATGCTAAATAGACTGGTTTAAATGTTCATATATATGCGACCTATAAGACTTCTTAAGTAATATGAATTAATTGAAAACATTAATAAGAAAGAGGTTTTTAAATAGGCTTTCAGGTCAAGCCAGACGTTTAAAAATGACAAGTCAGACTGAAAAAACGAATTTATAGTAGGCCATACGCCAGACTCATGCCTTATAAGTTTATCGTAGATTAGACACAGACCTTATAAAGTCTAGCATAGCCTATTTCCACCCGTCATGAGACACAACTTATTAATGAAATAAATTTAACTATAATATTTTTTTATTAAAAAATTTAACTACAATTTTAAATGTAATTACTCTCAATTTTAAAGTGTACTATTTCAACACAAAATCAATGATGATAGTACTACGATACATAGCTAGTATCTATCTCTAGTGAGTGGGAGACAGACAGGTGTACGCGTACCACCTACCGTTAAGCATCGTACGACGTACGTTTTATGTTTTCTTTATCCCCATTTTCGCACACATAAGTGGCCTTGTCAAAATCAAAACAAAAATAAGTGCTGCCTCTAAAGTCTTGCCATTATTTTTAGATTTGCTAATTTAATTGATCTGTTAGTTGATAAGCGTTAACCCATGTATTAGTTATTAAAGTTATGTTTATCTCAAATTAACCTTAAAAATATGAATGATTTAACCAAGTCATACATATCTTTAAACAAAGTAGTAAGTAAATTGTGGAAGAATAAAAAAAAATATAGATTAGGTTGGAAAGATAAAGAAAATGCCATAATCTTGAAATCTTTTTTTTTTTTTTAAACAAAAAAAAGGAGATTATATATTAATAATCAAAAAAGGAAAAGGGATTACAAGAAACACAAGAGGGAGACCAAGCCAAAACTTTTTACAAAACAACTCTAAGTCTAGGGGTACCCGCCTTGTCTAACAAGTAATCCAAATTAATATCTCTATGCACAAAATTAAACCAAGATGAACTTTTGCTCTTTAAGCCGATATTAGCTAATTGATCCGCACAAAAATTGGCTTCACGGTATAGGTGTGTGATTCTAAAATCAATGGACATAGTAAAAGCCCAACACGTTACGAGACTTTATCTTCCACGACACCAGGTTAGAGTTTGAAAACGCCTTAACAAGGAGAATGCAATCCGTCTCCAACCATAATTTAGACCACTTCATTTGCATTGATTTCTCAATAGCAATTATGGCAGCTAAGAATTCTGCCATAACAGGGGAGCCAGCACCATTGAACACACTGAAACTAAGAATATGGTTAGCATGGGAGTCACGAAAGATACCACCACTTGCCGTAAGCACGGGGGAACCGACAACCACTCCATCGATATTACATTTGATCCAATCACCTATGGGAGGACTCCATAAAACCTCAATTAAATCCTTTTGAATCCTAGGATGCAAATTGATGTTAAACTTCTTCAGCAAGGAAAAACTATTAATGTCATTGTCTGCTTTTTTAGAAGTCAGGTTTCCTACCATCTTTGCTCTAGCAGAGACCAAAGTAATGCATCTTTTCCAATGAATGAAAGTATTCTCAAATCTAGCCTTGTTTCTTGACTTCTAGATTAGGTACAAAATGAAAACCACGCATGTTTTGATAACAGTTTAAGCTTAAGGGTTCCAATTCGCATTCAACAACTGGGCACAGTCATGAGTGGAATTGATGATGAATGGATAGCCAATCTGCAAACTGAACCATCTCCACATGTTTACAGCATAAGGGCAGTTGAAAAAAATATGTTGAGAGGTTTCTTCACAAATTCCACAAAGAGTGCAAATGGAATGGAAGGAAAAACCTCTCAAAGTTAGATTATCATCAGTGGGAATTTTGTTGTGTAAAAGCCTCCAAGTAACCATTGAGTGGGTAGGGGCCGCATCAGGATCCCAAGGGAAGTTGTTCCAATTGTCAGCTTTGACTTCCTTTTTCAACCAGTCATAAGCAATTTTGATTGTAAGTTTGCCATGTTGCACATGCTTCCAAGCTAACTCATCCTTAATTTCCAGAGTTGGTATGGAGTAGTATTTAATTTTATCCAAAAGAGAGGGAAAGGAGGTTAAGATGTTTCCATGGAGCCCTCAATTGTTGTTTTTCCAACAGTCAGCAACAGAAGTCAGAATTTTAGGATGGAAATTGGATGGAATGTTGTAAGCATTAGCAAGAACTTCCCCAGTCCAATTGTCAAGCCAGAAGTTGATTTTTGTACCATTCCCAAGAGTCCAAAGACAATTCTCCAAAACTGTGTCATGCCAGCATTTCAGCCCTTTCCAAAGAGATGACTCAATAGAGTACTTTAGCATTTCAGCCCTTTCCAAAATTGTGTCATGCCAGCATTTCTCGAAGGCCAATCATAGATGGTTATGCTATAAACCATCATGCTCTGAATAACTGTTTTCATTAGGAGGGCACGACCAGCCATTGAGAGAAGGCGTGCTCTCCAAGTAGCCAACTTGAGTTTGATTTTGTCTGCAAGGGGAAAAAAGTAGGAAGCTTTAGGTTTACCAACAAAAATTGGGACACCAATATAAATAAAGGGAGGGGTAGCTTTAGAGAATCCTATTATTCCAGCAAGCCTGCAGTGTCTATCCATAGTTAAACCACATGCATAAAGAATAGATTTAGCTGCATTACACTTCTGACCAGAATTAATGGCATAATCATTAAGGAGTTTGGCAATAGAGTTAATGGATTTACAATCCCCTCTACAAAAAATCATGATGTCATCTGCAAAAAGTGTATGAGATGGCACATTAATGCTTCTATTGGCTTTGATAAGATTGATCATATTGTTATTAACAAGAGAAGTGATGCCCCTGCTAAAGATATCTTCAGCCAGGCAAAAAAAGAAGGGGTGAGAGTGGACCCCCTGTCTAACACCATTAGCACACTTAAAATATCCTACCATTTTACGATTAACCCGTATAGACAGCATAGCAGAATTAAGGATGGATTGAATCCATTGACAGAACTTGTTACAGAAGCCAAAACTACTCAAAGTTTTCAAAAGGAAGTTCCAATTTAGAGAGTCAAAAGCGTTGGGTTATTGTAACAATAAAAATGTCATTGTTGAAATCAATTAAAATTTTAAATTAAAAACTAATTTTGCTCAATTAATAAATGTCGGTTGGACTCACCAATTCACTTTTAGTTTAATTATAAATAAGTATAATTTATTCAAATTTAAAACATAAAAATTTACAATATCATATTTAAAAAAAAAAATCATATACTCATAAAATTGGTGTAAGAACAATTCTCTAGAACTATTGGGTTTACTCAATTTAGTAAAACTAAAAATGATCATAATTAAAACAAAACACAAATAAAACTACAAATTTTTAAAAATTTAGACTTCAGATTTTATTATTTTTATTTTAAGTAGTTTATTTTAAATATTAAGTTTTTATTTTAAATTTATTTCTTCTTTATAAAATTTTATAAGAGGATAAAATTGCATTTCTTATTTGTATCATTTGTGAGACTTGATTTTTTTTACAATATACTCCAACATTATTAGATATGCGTAATGGCGCATCATTTGTCAGACTTTATTTTCATTTTATATTAATTGAATTTTTTTTAAATTAAAATATATAATTGATCTTTTTTTTTTTTTAAATTTAAGTTCAAATTTTATTTCAACTTATTGTTATACAAGTGTAAGCCCATAAAATTAGTGTTTTAAAAATCGGAACGGTCATCAAACCGGTGAGAATACAGAATCATTGGCTTATTGGTTGAACCATTGAGAAATTGGTCGAACCGCATGACTAAATCGGATTAAATCGAATAATTCGACTGAAAATATCGGTCTCTATTGCAATACTATATGTTTATTAAATTGGTCGAACCGGATTACTAAGTCTATAAAAAAATATCACAACACCTACAAAATTTTACAATTTTAAAATATCATAATTTCACATTATTTTTTACATTTAAATTCTAAATATAATCATCACTCACAACATAATAATACAAAATATAAATTTAAATAAATTTTAAACCAAGTTTAATTACATATAGGAGAAAAGTTGTTCCAAATAAGTTTTGAATAAAGTCTAATTATATTTTTTATAAAAAAATCATGAAAACGGTGTCGTTTTGTGCGGTAAAAAAATGTGCATTTGAACCACCGGTTTTCTAAAACCACCGGTTCACCGATTTTTTTCGGTTCTCGCCGATTCAAAAGCATATCTGGTCCAACAATCAGACCAGGCCAGTGGCAACTCCAGTTCCCGGTCTGACCTGTCCGTGGCCGATTCGGTCCAGTTCTTAAAACACTATATATATATATATATATATATATATATATATATATATATATATATATATATATATATATATATATATATATATATATATATATATATATATATATATATATATATATATATATATATATATAGGGGACGACTCAAGTGAGAACACTTGGTTATTATGAGAAATAAGAACAATGAATCACGACCATTAAATTTTGCTTTTGTTGATTTTAATGGACCAGATTAATTTCTCTTCTACATCATTTATTTCAAAATGTAGGAGAGAGGAAAAAAAGATTCACCCATAATCTCCACCATCTGTTTTAAAAGCCAATGGTTCAGATTCATTCTCAATGTAGGAGAGAGAAAAAAAAGATTCACCCATAATCTCCACCATTTATTTTAAAAGCCAATGGTTCAGATTCATTCTCACATTCTCGTATAAATATGTCATTCTCATATAATATGCCCTATATATATATATATATATATATATATATATATATATATATATATATATATATATATATATATATATATATATATATATATATATATATATATATATATATATATATATATATATATATATATATTACACAATAAATTTATATTTATTATTATTTTAGATTAATATAATTAAATTTGAAATTACAATGTTATTATTTTAGTATCTCATTAAATTTTCCTATAACATTCGTATACAAATTTAATATAGTTTGATGTTATATATATTAAAGTTGTTTTGCATGTTTAGATCAATACATTTATTTTTATCAAATACAAATTAATTTAATAATATTATTAAGTAATGAAATCACTAATTTATTAATTAAAAATATTCTTATGTTATTTTGTATTTATTTGTTAATGTAACAGCTAATTTGTCAAATGTTCAAATTAATTTATCAATTATGATGAATTTATCAATTATGAGTCATTGGTTAATATTAGCTAGTTTTTTCAAACAGAGTTAAAGAACAATACGACTGCGAAGAAAATTAGCAAACAATAGTCATCTCATTCTTTCATCTTATTCGATCATTTTCGTAAGCTATTCAACATTGTTCTTCTTCTTCATTTGTCCAATATTGTTTAGATATTTTTATTTTCTCCTTCATTATCTCTTACATTGTCTAGATTTTTGTTGTGGATGTGATGTAGTTAGAGCTCATATATTGAAAAAAAATTTAAATAACTAGGTTTAATAAAAAAATACGAAAAAAACCATGTTTTCGGGGTATTTACCAAACTGTCTAGGTTTGGGACCCCAGAGAAGTGAATGCGCCAAATGAAATGACGCATTCATGTGTTGCAAGCCAAATCATTTGGCGCAAAGGAACAAAAAATTAGGGCAAGGATTACATGCCATTCCAAATGGCGCATGTGCTTTGGTTCCCACACATAGGCGCCATTTCATATGGCTCCTATGTGTTGGGTTATTTTTTATAAAAAAAACTCCTTTGGGTATTTTCGCGCACCGTTTATTATTCCGGTCTTTTATTTTCGTAAAAACGTCTGAGAAATCGAGTTCGTAAAATTTTTAGTAACCCTATATAATGTTTGCGTTATCGATATCGGTTTTTCACTAAAGCTCAATTTATTGATGAAAGACCGATGAACGGTTACAAGAGGTGGTAAGCGAAACTGATACATTGCCTTAAAAGAAATACAGATTATACTAAACTTGCGACGAGGTCGAGCCACGATTAGGGCATCTTTTTCTATTGTGCCCCACCTGACGACAAATGCTGCATTTTCGTTCCATTTTGTCGTGGACGTCCATTTCGGTTCTAATCCGTGTACTATTGGGACGCCCTTTTTTCTTTCGCCGCATTGCGTCGTTGTGCCAAACTACCTCTCCATCATACTCAGGCCAGTAATCCTCCTTGGCCACCACAGGAAACGCAACACTGTAGACTCTGAGCAATGTCTGAGTCTTGTAAATCGGAGACAGTAGTGATAGAGCGTCGCGGTGGGCATACGCACATGCAGCTATGACGTGCGAGCAAGGCATACGAAAAGCTTGAAATCTTCCACAGTCGCACCAATCTTCGTCAAGAAGAACCCTATATTGTTGCCTTGGCAATCCCTCATTGTGGTCAATTGTCTCGCGCACACTGAACGTGCGATTGAATCGGTCGAAAGAAGTTACTTGGTGAGTGTTTGCTTTTGCCGATTGTTGTTGCATAAATTTCATGCAACTATCACTTAATAGTTGACCAACTTGCCTAACATCACCCCATCTCCTGCCTCTTGTTGAGAAGAGTGAAGCCATCCTAAAGTATGTGGCCTCCACCAGTGCTGTGATTGGAAGGTTACGAATGCCTTTGAAAACGCCATTCATGGATTCCACGAGATTGGTCGTCATATGGCCCCATCGCACGCCTTTGTCGTAAGCCCTTGTCCATTTCTCCCTGGAAAGATTATCTACCCAACTACCTGCCTCTGGATTTGTCATTACAATCTCACTCCGATAATGCTGGAATGCGGGTTGGGTCAATGCATAACCAGCATTGACCAGGGCCTTTCTTAGATGTCTGTCCTTGATCTCCCGCATGAAGTTTTGGGCGATGTGGCGAATACAATAGACGTGTTTTGAAGGGGGGTCATGCCATCCGTTTGCTGGATTATTGTAAGCACTCTCTATGGAAGCGTGCCTATCAGAGATTAAACATATGTCAGGCTGAGGAGCAACATGTTCTCGGAGGTTCCTTAGAAAGAAACTCTAACCGCCGCAGTTTCACCTTCGACGATAGCAAACGCCACTGGAAATATGTTGCTGTTCCCGTCTTGTGCAACCGCCATGAGCATGGTTCCTTTGTATTTGCCGTATAACCATGTCCCATCAATTTGAAGTATGGGTTTACAGTGTGCAAACCCTCGTACGCAAGGTTTGAACGCCCAAAAAAGCCGATGGAATATTCTGTTTCCTTGGACAGGGTTTCCATCCGGGGCATGCGCAGGCAGTGTCTCTAGAATAGTAACAGTGCCAGGTGCGTAACTATGTAGCGCATTGAGGTATCGGGGAAGAATTTTGTATGACTCCTCCCAGTTGCCGTAGACTGTCTCAATTGCCTTTGTTTTTGCAACCCACGCCTTTCTGTAAGATGGAGTGTAGTTGAAGGTTGTAACGATGTGTGATATTATATTTTTAACCTTCAGAGACGGATCAGAGCTTATGAGAGGCAAGATCTCCTGACATAT
The DNA here is from genome assembly GCF_029867415.1 of Vicia villosa. Classification (NCBI taxonomy): domain Eukaryota; kingdom Viridiplantae; phylum Streptophyta; class Magnoliopsida; order Fabales; family Fabaceae; genus Vicia; species Vicia villosa. Next base: position 110,056,910 of record NC_081180.1, on the reverse strand, counting down.
GAGATCGGCACTGAGTTTTGTATGATCTTGGGAATTGTTAGGGTTGACACATGTGTGTTGCTGCGTAATCGACCCTATTTTCCATGCATTACTTCTCTTCCTATAAGAAGCCAACCGTCTGAACCCACACTCTGGATTTTTACAAGTGATTACATACCGTTCCAGGTTTGAACGATCTACGTCAAAATCAACGTTGTTCGCCATGTGCCATTTTTTTATTCTTCTCAGACAAGCCTCTTTAGAAGGAAACTTGTCTCCTTCCTTTAATTCTTCGTCATTTTGGATGTAGGGTGTGAAGAAGATGTCAGATGATGGTTCGTCACCTTGCAGGTTCAAGTTACTCATATGTGCTGGAGGTGCGTACGCATGAGCTGGAGGCACCAACGTTTGTTGCTCGTCGTCGGATTCCTCGTTGACCATGTCGTCAAATTCAGTTTCCATATCATCTTCTTCCTCGTCTATGACGTCAACCTCGTCTTGCTCGTTGACTGGTGGGTCAATAACTTGTGACTGGACAACATGAGTTTCTTGTGTCTCAACCTGTAGAGTACCATACAACTCGATGGAATCCAACCCAGAGTATTCGTGGGTGGTAAACATATCTTGCAGGTCTTCGTCAGTGGCAATCTCCATCTCGTAAAACTTGACGGTGTTGTCTTCATTGAAAGAGGGACATTGGTAAAAAACGCTTGCAATAGGACCCATTGCAATCTTAGAGTATAGTCGCTGAATGAAGTACGAAAATGTTGCTCTTTTGCTTAACAACAATGGTACAACCTGAGTGTTTCTCATCACAAAACCGGCTATTTCATGAGAGTAAGTCTCACCGTTTAGATGGGCATGCACAAGGTACTGGGTAGATGAAGTCATTTTGACGGGGAAAGTGTGTGGGTGTTGTAAGCTCAAGTCAAATTAGGTAAAATTGTTGGTGTGAGTTGTAATGTTTAGAAAATATTGGATGTCTTATAAATTGTGCTTCTTACATCCTTGCATTATCTCAACACATAGACACGCTGATCTATGTCCTGTACCCCATCGCGCGTCTGAAACGATTCCTGATAAGATTCCTGCAACGATTCCCCTAAGCAGAGCATGCATGCAACCCTATCTGGCAGCTAGTTCTGCAATAATTATTTATATATATATATATATATATATATATATATATATATGTGTGTGTGTATGTGTGTGTGTGTTTTTTTTTATTTATGTATATATATATGTGTATATATATATATATATATATATATATATATATATATATATATATATATATATATATATATATATATATCTTTATTTATGTATATATAAAATATATATATATATATATATATATATATATATATATATATATATATATATATTTATGTTAATATATGGTGGTTCTTACCGACCCACTAGTATAGGTCTGCCACTAGCTTCCGAATTGATTATAAAAGTCAGGCACACTGATCTAGGGCTGCCACAGGATTCTGTATTGATTGTAAAAGACAGACACACTGATCTAGGTCTGCCACTAGATTTCGAATTGATTATAAAAGCCAGGCACACTGATCTAGGTCTGCCACCAGATTCCGAATTGATTATAAAAGACAGACACACTGATCTAGGTCTACCACCAGATTCCGAATTGATTATAAAAGACAGACACACTGATCTAGGTCTGTATATATATAAATAATAATGATGTTACTAAAATACTAATTATATATATTACTAATTATACATATAATTTATAATTACGCGTATATATATATATATATATATATATATATATATATATATATATATATATTTTAATTAATAAATATATATACATATTCTAAATAATAATTACGTATATATATTTTATTTAATAAATGTAAATATTGTAATTAATAATTATATGTATTTTAATAATATATATTACTAATTATAAATATAGTTAATAATTACGTATATAAATTACCAATTATATGTATTTTAATTATTGTACACATCCGCTAGGGTAATTATTGTCCAGACGAAAACAACTAACACAACAACCACATTTATTTTAATTCAATGACCCTGTGTCATACCCCAAAATTTGCCCACACTTTTCAAAAATTCAAGACTATTTCAAAAAATTGAATTTTTATAAAATTTCGGGTTCATTTACATTGACATTCTGAATTTTATAAATATTCGATTTAAAGTCTATTTTAAAAATATAATAGTTTACTCTTAAATTGTTATATTTTAATAAATAGCAAAATGCTGGCCGACACTTCATAAACCTTCAATTGGCTTTTTATTTCAACAAATAAATAGCACAATTGGTAAGGAAGTAAGGTTTGCAAGTATAGGGTCTTAGGTTCGAATCCCACTTCTAACCTCTTTTATTTTTATTTTTATTTGCTTCTAACACTTTCTCATTTTATTTGTTTCTAACTAAGATTTCAATTTTATTTATATTAAAAAATAAAATCACAAAAATAAGTTTTTTATATTAATTTTCGTTTTTTTAACTTAAGCATTTTTAGAAATTATTTTTTTTTCTTTTCATTTTTATGTATTTTTTTTTATAACAAGAATATCAAAAAAAAAAAAAGACACAAAGTTATTCTCTTTCCAAAACAACCTCAAGACAGCATCTTCAACTTTCCAAAACATTCTCAAGACAACATTGAAAGGAAATTAACTATGAGGGACAAGTTCTTAATATCAATTAATCTGTTGTCCAAATCCAACTATGACATATTTCTGAGGTTTATATATATATAAAAAAATAGAACGCTAACGGGGGATTGGCAGCTTTTCGTGCAAAACCTTCCACCACAACCATTCATCATCACAAACTTTCAGACCATATTAAGAACAATCTCAATCTTGTTTCAAAACCAAACTGTTTCCACATAGACTGCATCCTAACAACACCATCAACCTCTACAAAAATTCACCTTTCAAAAAAAAATATTACATACTCACCAACACTTTCTAACCTTCCACATCTAATAACAACAACCTTCAATACTTTCTCCATCCTTTTATCACTTACAAACCAAAATAACCTCTATCAATTTCCACTTCCATTCACCATATTTCAAACTACACAACAAAAAAAAAAACCACAAACCATAAAAATATCATATAAACCAATGATAAAAAAATTGTGTAGCTTTCATCTCTTCATCTATTTTTTTTCATTTGTTTACAGGTTAACAACAACAAATCCAGAAAAAAGCTTGGATCAGTAAAGAGAAGCAAATCGGAAAGCAACCCGACGAACACCACGCCGCAGATCCGCAAACAGCCTCACGTCGCTTCGTCTTCCTCCATCACCAAACAACACCGGCCTCACCCTTGCGCCGTCAGATGCAAAGTGCCGCCACCGGAAGCTCCGCCACTACCTCCGCTAAATCCCGTTGACGGTAATTGTATATACACTTTTTTTTCATTACTTTCTGGTTCTATAATTGTTATTATCTCAAAATGGGTATTGCTTAAACTTTGGTTGAGGAAGAATGAAAAGAAAATATGGAGAAGAAGGTTTGCTGTTTCGATCCGTTTTGTTACATGATACAAGTTTTATTTCTTTGTTTTATTTAACAATTGTATCGCCACATGTTGCGAAGCTAGTGGCTCTTACTTATTAGTTTGAAAAGTCAAAGTTTTTTCTTCTTACTGTAAATGTGTTTTCAACTCTTTTTAGTTATTTATTTAATGTTTAGGTAAAACAATATATTATTATAGTTTAATTATTTTTATTTGATTAGGATTAGTTGAATAACTTAGTCTGTATTAGATTTTTCTCGTTGATTTAATCTTGGGTTGGTAAATCTTTATTATAAAACACCAAAAAATAGGTTTCTTGTATTATAATAGTTTAGTAATTTTATTAATTCTATTTAGGTTATTTAATTAATATAAGAAATGTAATTATTTGTTTTCTCCTAATAATTTAAATTAATTAGCTCTTACTTGTAAATAATTCTAACATTTACCAACATCACTAAAAATCAGACGTCACAAAACATTAAAAATATATTTATTTCTTTTTTTTTCCAATTTAGTGTTGGGTTATATTTTAGATTACTCTTCTATTATAAATTTCTTATCATTATTCCTTTCATAATTTTTTTTTCTCTCTATTTCTCATCACTATTTTATACACCTGTCGCTAACATTTTCGTGTTTTTGCGAGGTATCACTATCATTGAGCCATTGACTATCTCATGGACATTCGTTTATAATTTGTTGATTTTTTTTTGTACATATTAATCTTTGGTTTGTAATAATTAGTAGTATAGCTTCCTACTCCCCGTTTGACAAATTGTAATCCCCTCCCCGAAGCCATGTAATAGCGTAGGACCTTTACATTCCGCACTTTAATTTTCTGTACATATTTAGATGCTAGTTTAATAGGATTGTATGGCAAGATAACTTAACTCAATCGTTAGTTCACTAACTTCAAGATTAAATAACTGAATACAACACACTTGCACTCACTCACCTCTAGGGTACTCCCCTCTTGGTTGCCTTCGATTATATGGTCGCGTCCCTCGAATATAGAGGTATCTAAAGCAAAAGTCCCGACGATTAAAAATCATCGCAAAGATCATAGTCCCTCGATGACCCTCGATGTTGCCTACGAATATATGATCTAGTCCCTCGAATGGTTGCCTACGAAATGATGATTGTCCCTTCGAATATTGCTAAAGGTACCTCTACCTGTTGCTTTCAACGACCTCCGATGACCCTCCGATTGTCCCGAACACGTCCAATATAAACAAGGACTACCTACTTCTATATAGTATGGATAGTCCTAGGAACTTTAAAAAGCATAGAAAAAGACCAACTATTTAGGGTAGTGCTCTTAATCTGCCTAGCTCAATTAAAAAACATCTTTTCAATACTCTTTCAAAAACTAAGGCTACGCATTTATGCTAAAGTCCTTACGCCCCTTTTCAACTCAAAACAAACAAACATGAGCTAAGCAAGTTAAGAGCCCGTAGATAACTACGGATGAAAAGGGTGCTTACACCTTCCCTTTTCATAACTTACCCCCCGAGCCCGTTTTCTTTTTCATAAGGTCTTTTTCTGTACTTTTTGCCTTTCCTAACATTGGACAAAATAAAAGTCGGTGGCGACTCTTGCTTACCGCAACATTGTTGCATACTAAAAATAAATGTCAGTTCACCGAGTTACAGAACTGGCGACTCTGCTGGGGACATTTTAAGAGGGGTTTACCTTAGGGCTTAGTTCATTATAAGTGTTTTTAATTGTTTGTTTGTATGCTTTATTTTTAAGGGAATTGCTTGGGTTTGTTATTGTGTGAAAGGTCCTACACCCGGATCTAGTGTACCTTAAGTATGTGGCATGAGACCAGGGAAACTGTACGACATGTATCGTTATGGTTGAACTGGTGGCTACCGTTAGTGCGACGCTTTGGTTTGTCCTGATGGCCCTTGAATCTGATCGAGGAGACATTTGGCTACCGCGTGGTGTCATGAGCACTAATTTGCCTTTAGAACCTTAGTTGAACTTGACTTTGGCTTATAAGAAGTAGCGAGATGGCTGGCTTCGGATTCCTGACTGAAGCCGGTTGATACTCGATGCTACACTCATTGAGATTGGACTCTAGGGATGTTTTTGGCTGGCCGATTGAGTGTCATGTTGAGATAATGCCCACGAGAAAGATCAAGGATATGAGCACCCTAGAACCCGATCTTTATCTAGGACAGGTTGAACCAACTAAACTTCAGTGGGGAGGGTACTTACCTTTGAACTTCATGCAAGCCTTTAAACCTAAGGCTACTTGTGTGACTTGTTTGTATTCATTATCTAACCGTTTGGTTTCCTTGCAGGATTTGTTTATACACTAACCGTTTGGTTTCCTCGCAGGATTTGTTTATACCCTAACCGTTTGGTTTCCTTGCAGGAATCTTGTGTACGCTAACAACTTGAACTCTTTACCTAACTAACCTTTTTCAAGGATCTCAAGTATTTAGGGCGCGCAATTCCAGGTGCCATCCTCAAGAGCCAGATTCCTAACAAGGGGCAAGAGGATTTATTTTCCTCTAGCCAGATACCTTCAAACTCAAAGGTACAGTTCCTATCAAGGGGCAAGAGGATTTATTTTCCTTTAGCCATATGCCTTTAAAAGTAACATACCCTGAATCAGAGGCTATGACCCACTGGATATGGTGAGCTTGATTCATAAAAAAGGACGTTCAAAGATGGAAGTCAAAGTTCTTCAACAAAGCTGCAACTACATTTCAATGTTGCAAAATAAATTCCATAAAGATCCTTGAAAACATTGCATAAGCATTTACATACATATCATTGTATAACAGGTTTCTAGACAACGGGTTTCTCATCTTCTTCCTCAAATCCCTAAAGCTGGATACTCACAACTCATGTGTGGCTTCATCAGAATCCTCTCTCTAGAAGTAATCTACAAGTTCAGATACAAACGCTTGGTTTGGTTTCCTCTCTGGGGCACTTGGTCAGTCGATCAATAATTGCCAACCAGTCCGAGATAAGGTACAAGACCTGATTGATGCAAAGGCTATCATATTCACACCTGCAGGCCAGATTTGAAGTTCTCCCTCGACTCAATGGACCTTCTGAAGCAATAAGTCCATACGGAGAAAATCTCCTCAATGTTGGCAATTCGTAATTTCTCATGCATTTTCATGCGTAATCTTTCTTGTTCTTGTTCAATACTGTCTATATGCAATACTTGTTTGATTTTGAACTATAATAACGATGCATTGGATGTGTTTGTCTTGAAAAAATTCATTCGCTCTCGCTCTAATATGTTTTTATTTGCTTGTGATACCAAACTCTCAGTGATAAAGCATGATGACTCTGAAGGGAGAATGACGAACATATAATACCCATAATCTCAAATGGTGTGCTTTCAAGTAAAACCCTGTTGATGATGTACAGGCATTGTTTCAAATCCAAACACTGGAGATATAAGGAAGTTAATCCCTTGTTAACCCATTTGAGCCTTGAAGTAGGAGTTTCTTTTCTATACGAAAAAACCTCACATTTAACCCAGGGGCAGGGTAGTATTCAGTTAATTTGATTGAGCATTCAAAATTCATCAGGAACACGAATCTAAGGATACAATAATGGTTATCCTTCAAAAGGTTGAGAAAAAGTCGAGACCGCAATGGTCATCTCTCGCAACAGGAGGTCAAAATATGACAATGCAACAACGACTATCCCTCGTCGACCAAGAAATGAGGCAGTTACAATCTTTCCAACAAATTGAAGACGTGTCAGGATCATATGACTTGTTCAAAAAAAAAAGAACGAATAAAAAAAAGAGAAAAGAAAGCCCGCTAAGTCAATAAATTGAAAACATATGACTCAGGCAAAAGTTAGGGCATCCCGCTGGACTTCAAACCCAAAATTCAAAAGAGTTTGTCCAGGCAAAAGTTAGGGAAATGTAAAAAAAAAAAAAAAGAAAAATCCTCAACAAAATGGGCAAAGTCGTGTGACTATAAATTCAAAGAACAAGTCGTGTGATCAAACATAAAATACGAAAGGTAAAGTGACCGCCATGTCCAAACACCTCATTGATTCCTCGTACGTCTCAAGCTCCTCTTGAAGGATGAATGCTCGCATCAAATTAACTGATCTTAGGTCGAAGAACATCACGAAGGGGGTGGGCACCAATAAAATTTTGAGCCTAAAAATCCTTTTTTCTAAAAACCATGAACCTGACCACGTTACAACCCTCAAAAGTCCTAATTGAAGCAGGGTTAATTCGAAAGCATACTGTAACGAGAATACGGTAAAGTGACTCCTAGGAGTTATGCTAAAAACGTTTGAGTTGGTATCACATCACTTTTCACAAAAATCGATGTTTTGACATCCTTTCAAAAAAAAAAAATTATTTCAAGACAAACATGAACTTTGCATTAGATTTATATTTCTCATACTAAACATTCTTTGCATATGAACAAGTACTTGACACCAGGAAAACTTCCATCATAAGCTGCAAGGGACAAGTTGTCTTCGGAACTCCGTTGAGTTCGAGCATGAACATCTCAAATTATAATCACCCTCAGGGTCACAAAAAACGGTTGAAATACCCCATGGACTAAGCGTTCAGATATTCGGGACAATCAAGCCAAGATTCAAAGGATCTCTCAAAACTGCTGAAATTACCAGGAGCCTTCACCCCAAGCACAACTAGAATTACCTCCAACCCTGATCAACCAGAGGCATGATTTCTAAGTTCATGATACAGGGGCATGTTGCTTATGATAGCACGAATATCAGAAAGTCCCCCGATAGATAAAGCTGCAGAGACGTCTCGTACGCCCGACCCAGTCAGTCAAAAGCTTGTATATACAAGGGGCATGACATATCTCATTCATCAAGGGCAATCAAGTCAAGATTCCGAGAATCTCTCAAAGATGCAAAAAACAATCAGGGGCATGTATCCAAGTAAATCTTAGTCTATTTCCAATCAACATGGGGCATTGTCCTGGGCCAATGATTACGAGGGGCATGACGCCCATAGTGCACATCTCATAAAGTCCTCGCGAGGCGAATCTTTCCGAAGTCCCTACTAACTGGGGCAAATCTATGCAAGTCCAGTTTGACAGCTTGATCAATACTCAGTAGGGTGTCCTAAATCGAATGGTAGTTACTACAATACTGGGGGCAATTTTCAAGACACCCATGTCTCCCCACAGAGCCGGGTTCACAAGATCATATCCCCACAGAGTAATCCTTAAAGAAGATATCTTTGAACATACTCGTCCCGACAAAGACATGGCTCCCCACTAGAGTTTACATCTTCAACACCACCGGTTCTCCGACACGTTGCTCTTCTCCAACATGGCTTACTAATATCTTTATCTCCAGTCAGGGTACATCAAGTTACTGGTTATCCCCAAGCAAGAATCATAAATTCCCAGCTGAGCATCTTCAAAACAAGATCAGACATCAAAACCACAAAGGCATAGAGATTTATTTTCTCAATAAAGACAACATAAATCATATTCACATATCATATGGCATAAACATATTCATACATTGCATACATTACCTCATAATGAATTCATCCATAACATACAAAGTTTCTCTTTTATTCTGAGGGACTCATTACATAATACATGCATCATGACATTGCATAATTATACCTATTGCAGGGTACAGGCACAGACAAATGAACGAAATCTCCAACTTTCCAAGATCTAATTCAGCTACTACGAATAGTACTGACACGGTCAACGCTCGATCTAATTCATTTACCACGAACGGTAATGACACGGTCATTTTCAAAGATCTAATTCAGTTACTACGAACGGTATTGACACGGTCAACACTCAGAGATCTAATTCTATCATCACGAACGGTGTAGACACGATCAATGACAAACTAAGCCTAATTCATTTACCACGAACGGTAATGACACGGTCATTTTCAAAGATCTAATTCAGTTACTACGAACGGTACTGACACGGTCAACATTCAGAGATCTAATTCTATCATCACGAACGGTATAGACACGATCAATGACAAACTAAGCTTAATTCATTTACCACGAACGGTAATGACACGGTCATTTTCAAAGATCTAATTCAGTTACTACGAACGGTACTGACACGGTCAACACTCAGAGATCTAATTCTATCATCACGAACGGTGTAGACACGATCAATGACAAACTAAGCCTAATTCGGTTACTACGAACGGTGCCGACACGGTCAACTCCCAGAGATCTAATTCTATCATCACGAACGGTGTAGACACGATCACTGACCTTCCCAGTCTAATTCAGTTACTACGAACGGTGCTGACACGACAGGAGGATCTAATTCTATCATCACGAACGGTGTAGACACGATCATCTTCCAAAGTCTAAAACAGTTACTACGAACAGTGCTGACATGATCAATCTCCAATAAATCTCCTCTCAAGACTTGGATGGCATATTTAAGCCCATCTCCGACAAAAGTCCCTACTTCAGCTAGGGCAAATTTCTTGGTATTCTAGTGTTCAATCATCTTTCACCTTCAGATACCGACCGGCATACAGACCACTCTACATCTTCAGGTTTAAGATAATTGAACAGGGGCAGCTGTCATACCCCAAAATTTGCCCACACTTTTCAAAAATTCAAGACTATTTCAAAAAATTGAATTTTTATAAAATTTCGGGTTCATTTACATTGACATTCTGAATTTTATAAATATTCGATTTAAAGTCTATTTTAAAAATATAATAGTTTACTCTTAAATTGTTATATTTTAATAAATAGCAAAATGCTGGCCGACACTTCATAAACCTTCAATTGGCTTTTTATTTCAACAAATAAATAGCACAATTGGTAAGGAAGTAAGGTTTGCAAGTATAGGGTCTTGGGTTCGAATCCCACTTCTAACCTCTTTTATTTTTATTTTTATTTGCTTCTAACACTTTCTCATTTTATTTGTTTCTAACTAAGATTTCAATTTTATTTATATTAAAAAATAAAATCACAAAAATAAGTTTTTTATATTAATTTTCGTTTTTTTAACTTAAGCATTTTTAGAAATTATTTTTTTTTCTTTTCATTTTTATGTATTTTTTTTTTATAACAAGAATATCAAAAAAAAAAAGACACAAAGTTATTCTCTTTCCAAAACAACCTCAAGACAGCATCTTCAACTTTCCAAAACATTCTCAAGACAACATTGAAAGGAAATTAACTATGAGGGACAAGTTCTTAATATCAATTAATCTGTTGTCCAAATCCAACTATGACATATTTCTGAGGTTTATATATATATAAAAAAATAGAACGCTAACGGGGGATTGGCAGCTTTTCGTGCAAAACCTTCCACCACAACCATTCATCATCACAAACTTTCAGACCATATTAAGAACAATCTCAATCTTGTTTCAAAACCAAACTGTTTCCACATAGACTGCATCCTAACAACACCATCAACCTCTACAAAAATTCACCTTTCAAAAAAAAATATTACATACTCACCAACACTTTCTAACCTTCCACATCTAATAACAACAACCTTCAATACTTTCTCCATCCTTTTATCACTTACAAACCAAAATAACCTCTATCAATTTCCACTTCCATTCACCATATTTCAAACTACACAACAAAAAAAAAAACCACAAACCATAAAAATATCATATAAACCAATGATAAAAAAATTGTGTAGCTTTCATCTCTTCATCTATTTTTTTTCATTTGTTTACAGGTTAACAACAACAAATCCAGAAAAAAGCTTGGATCAGTAAAGAGAAGCAAATCGGAAAGCAACCCGACGAACACCACGCCGCAGATCCGCAAACAGCCTCACGTCGCTTCGTCTTCCTCCATCACCAAACAACACCGGCCTCACCCTTGCGCCGTCAGATGCAAAGTGCCGCCACCGGAAGCTCCGCCACTACCTCCGCTAAATCCCGTTGACGGTAATTGTATATACACTTTTTTTTCATTACTTTCTGGTTCTATAATTGTTATTATCTCAAAATGGGTATTGCTTAAACTTTGGTTGAGGAAGAATGAAAAGAAAATATGGAGAAGAAGGTTTGCTGTTTCGATCCGTTTTGTTACATGATACAAGTTTTATTTCTTTGTTTTATTTAACAATTGTATCGCCACATGTTGCGAAGCTAGTGGCTCTTACTTATTAGTTTGAAAAGTCAAAGTTTTTTCTTCTTACTGTAAATGTGTTTTCAACTCTTTTTAGTTATTTATTTAGGTGAACACTCCGGTACCCTTGAATTTGGTTGGGTACCGGTACCTTCCTCCAATCAAATGAAGATATTCAATGCCACATCATTTTTTAATATTATTTTATTTTTAAAAAAATTAAAATTTTAAATCAATTAACACTAAGGGTACCGGTACCCAACTCAAACTAAAGGGTACCAAAGAATTTACCATTTATTTAATGTTTAGGTAAAACAATATATTATTATAGTTTAATTATTTTTATTTGATTAGGATTAGTTGAATAACTTAGTCTGTATTAGATTTTTCTCGTTGATTTAATCTTGGGTTGGTAAATCTTTATTATAAAACACCAAAAAATAGGTTTCTTGTATTATAATAGTTTAGTAATTTTATTAATTCTATTTAGGTTATTTAATTAATATAAGAAATGTAATTATTTGTTTTCTCCTAATAATTTAAATTAATTAGCTCTTACTTGTAAATAATTCTAACATTTACCAACATCACTAAAAATCAGACGTCACAAAACATTAAAAATATATTTATTTCTTTTTTTTTCCAATTTAGTGTTGGGTTATATTTTAGATTACTCTTCTATTATAAATTTCTTATCATTATTCCTTTCATAATTTTTTTTTCTCTCTATTTCTCATCACTATTTTATACACCTGTCGCTAACATTTTCGTGTTTTTGCGAGGTATCACTATCATTGAGCCATTGACTATCTCATGGACATTCGTTTATAATTTGTTGATTTTTTTTTGTACATATTAATCTTTGGTTTGTAATAATTAGTAGTATAGCTTCCTACTCCCCGTTTGACAAATTGTAATCCCCTCCCCGAAGCCATGTAATAGCGTAGGACCTTTACATTCCGCACTTTAATTTTCTGTACATATTTAGATGCTAGTTTAATAGGATTGTATGGCAAGATAACTTAACTCAATCGTTAGTTCACTAACTTCAAGATTAAATAACTGAATACAACACACTTGCACTCACTCACCTCTAGGGTACTCCCCTCTTGGTTGCCTTCGATTATATGGTCGCGTCCCTCGAATATAGAGGTATCTAAAGCAAAAGTCCCGACGATTAAAAATCATCGCAAAGATCATAGTCCCTCGATGACCCTCGATGTTGCCTACGAATATATGATCTAGTCCCTCGAATGGTTGCCTACGAAATGATGATTGTCCCTTCGAATATTGCTAAAGGTACCTCTACCTGTTGCTTTCAACGACCTCCGATGACCCTCCGATTGTCCCGAACACGTCCAATATAAACAAGGACTACCTACTTCTATATAGTATGGATAGTCCTAGGAACTTTAAAAAGCATAGAAAAAGACCAACTATTTAGGGTAGTGCTCTTAATCTGCCTAGCTCAATTAAAAAACATCTTTTCAATACTCTTTCAAAAACTAAGGCTACGCATTTATGCTAAAGTCCTTACGCCCCTTTTCAACTCAAAACAAACAAACATGAGCTAAGCAAGTTAAGAGCCCGTAGATAACTACGGATGAAAAGGGTGCTTACACCTTCCCTTTTCATAACTTACCCCCCGAGCCCGTTTTCTTTTTCATAAGGTCTTTTTCTGTACTTTTTGCCTTTCCTAACATTGGACAAAATAAAAGTCGGTGGCGACTCTTGCTTACCGCAACATTGTTGCATACTAAAAATAAATGTCAGTTCACCGAGTTACACCCTGCGTTGACAACACAAAACCATCGGTAAATCACGATGTTACGTTGCAGAAAAGAAAAGACCACAAAACAACTGGTAGTACACGCTCACTCATTGCAACAAATAAAACAACAGTTAATCTAAACTACTCAAGTGTCACTGCAAGAACAAGGGGATCTTCAACGCCTTGGTTAACTTCTCCACTGTGTGTCCAAAACATTAGATCCACGTCCACATCGTCTTTCACACGATCCCAATAATACATGCACGTGCCTTCAGGGTTATTATCCGTCAACGTAATGTTTGGACATCGGTAATCTAGCTGTTTAACTTTTCTGGTTGGACCATCTAGTTGACGAAACCCAGTGTTGATGGCTCTAACAATTCTCTGGAAATTCCAGTGAGGGTTAAGGCAAACCCGCATGTGACTACCTTCCTCAAAGAAGACCACAGCCCAAACTGAGTTCATTTTTTAGTGTTTACACTAAGAATGAAAGAAGAGTTAGTACTTCAACTCCACACACACACTTCTATTTATAGCGGGTGCAAGGCAGAGGGAAATTTTATTGTTAATTATTAATAACTTAAATAATAATTGGAAACTTTGTAACGATAAAATATCATTTCATTGAAATATGTTAACAACATTTAATTGAAAGGTACAGATATGCTAAGAGCATTTAATTGAACGGTACAGAAGTTACTGAAATGATAAAGAAACTGTAGCGTCTAGGATATAACAACGGTTAAAATAATGTCTTCTCTGTCCTCCATCATTAGAGTGCATTGGACGTCGTCTTCCATAGTCTCCCACCAACGTTGCCTTTCGAGAAAAACACCTCCCCTTGTTCGAAGTCTCTTGATAGATCTGATTTGTTCGCCTGGACTGCACTCCCCGTCCAAAAACCTAAGGATGTTTCTCTTAAGCTGGTCCATGGTTTGGATATTCCAAAACATCACCTGCATGGGAGGTTTGACGGCAGAGAAGATAACGTATCCGTTCCTTCTACGAACGTCCGGTTGATAGACCAAACGCCTCACAGGTGGTGGAGGCTCAAAAGTCCGGTGCGAGCTATCTGGCCTTATTCGAGATCTCATTTTTGAGTGTGTGTACTAATGCACACACGAAACCCTAATTTATAGAGGCATTGACGCCTTGCCTTAGGTCCGTATCACAATTAGGGTTTCATATAGGGTTTTACATACAAGTTATAAACATAAACCCTAATTTTTGAAAAAAAATGGATCCTACTAATGCGCCAAATGAAATGGCGCATTAGTGATTTTTTTAACAGAAAGGCGCCAAATGGTTTGGCGCAAATGAAGGAATTTTTTAAAAAATGCCAGATCATTTGGCGCATGTGTATTGAGTGTGGTCCCCACCTGGCCCCACCTGGTACACACCTGCATGCGTCTGAAGCGAGTTACTGTAACCTAGCATGCGTCTGAAACATTTCTGAAACGATTCCTGATAAGATTCCTGCCACGATTCCTCTTACCACTGTATGCATGCTACCCGAGCTGTCACCTAGATCTGAGCTGCATGCATGTCTTGTCACCAAAAATTAGCTTGCATGCATGGAAACAACTTCTGCAGGAGCAACACCTAGCAACTATGGATGTGTTGACATGTCCAGCATGCAGAATGTTACCATTTTTTGCCTCAAGATTATATAAACCACTTAGGTCTCTGCAGAATCCGCACCACTTTCACTCATCTACTCTCACAAGAATCCTTTTGTAATCAACTTCCAAATTTTCATCCTTCAACAATGTCTGTCCTAACAATGGGCGAAACACACAGAGGAACCCCCCAGAACATCGCTACCTTCGTAAGTATATTAGTATTACTTTAACAGCATGCAACTGTCCGTGATCAACTAACTGATTTTTTTTGGCATACATACTATTTTCAGAACGCTCAACGTTTTCGCACTCGTAGTCACTCTACCATCGCTCCGGACGACCGCATTATGCCATACCTGAACGTTGCTGGTTTCGGTCCGATTAGCAGAATCGTCGAGTCTTCTATTGACCACAAGTTTGTTCTTGCGTTGCTAGAACGCTGGAGGCCAGAGACACACACCTTCCATCTTCCAACAGGGGAGTGCACCATCACCCTTGAAGATGTTCATATGCTACTTGGCCTTCCTGTTGATGGTAAGGCAATTAATGGCTGTGTTATGCAGGCGAATTCCTTATGCTTTCAGGCAATTGGGATAGACTTGATAGATGGAGCAGTTGGTGCTAGGGGGCAAGGTGTTAACCTTAAGAGGTTAAGGACTTATTATGACAATTTTCACTTGAATGATGCGTCTCCCCAAGAGACCATACTCCAGAAAACTAGGTGTTACCTACTATTGCTTATTGGAAACGTTTTGTTCCCAGATAGCACTGGTAACACTGTTAACTTTATGTATCTTCGTTTACTAATGGATTTTACTAGAGTTGGTCTGTACAGCTGGGGGTCTGCAGTTCTGGCTACGGTGTACCAATCACTGTGCAAGAACGCAAGAGCTGAGTCCTGCACATTCTATGGATGCGCCCTGTTGGTGCAGGTGTGGGGGTGGTGGAGGATGCCCATACTGGCCCCGGTTAACAATGGAAGTTGGGACTTTCCGTATGCCCTGAGGTAAGTTTTTAGTATACCATTTTTTCCTAACACATTCTACTCCGTTCTAACTAAATCATTATATTTTCGTTGTAGATTTTGTGTGAAAAAAATGGACTTCACACTTAATCCGCGGTCTAATATCACAATGTACCGCACGCTAATTGATCACCTTGGACCCCATCAAGTATTATCTCTAATTCTTTTCTTTTTTTTTTAAGTATTTTCTATAAATAATTTTTCCCGACGTAATGTATAACTCTCATGCATGCAGTTCATATGGCGACCGTATCTCGAGTGCGAGTATGAGCCTAGAGCTCAGGATGCAGAAATTTGGACGACAAAGTGTTGCTTAATCCGGTACAACATCATAGAAATGCATCAAAGTGACCGGGTAATGCTTCAGTTTGGGATGCGTCAACGGATACCCGACCCTCCAGTTGACTTAGGAGTGTGGCACCTCAGAAGAGTTAACCATCAATGGACACACCAAAACTGGAAGGATTTTGCACCCGATCACCGCCAGATGTGGAAGGACCGTCGCCAGTATGTCCTGAACTTCCCCGTCAGTGACCATGAAATGAAACCTTCTCCTGAATACATGAGTTGGTATCGTACAGCCACATCCCCTAACTTGTTTCTTGCAGCTCCGTTCTATTTAATTGATCCCCGTGCACAGAACTACATCTTGCCACAACAACAACAACCGGAAGAGGAACAACAACAACAACAACAACTCCGTCAACAACAACGACAACAACAACGACAACAACGCCTACAACAACGCCAACAACAACTCCAACAACAGCAACAACAACAACAACTCCAGGAACAACAACAACTCCAACAACAACAACAAAGTCTTTTCAGTACTCCATCCCGTTCCGCACGCAACTACCGCCAATCAAATATTTTCCAATCCCAATCTCAACCATTACAAGAATATGAAGACCACCATCATTCCTCGGACCAATATCAGACCCATTCACAACCATTCGGATTTGCAGCATTTGTAGGGTCCACAAGGGGATTCGGCCAAAACCTAACTCCCGGTTCATCTAGCCTTCATCTTAGTCCCGACGATGGTCCTCATGGTGAATCCTCTTACCGTGGCACCCCCTCCGGCTTCGCAACACCTTCAAACCAATTCGGCTTTAATCAGGGTAGTTCTAGTGCTGCTAGATGCTATGAACCCGAAGTCTTTTCCCAACCCACTCCACCAACACGACTTAACACATTTGAAGGGATGGGTAACCGACTTTACAACAGCGGTTTTCCGGATAATTATGGGGGCGTCGACGAATTCATAGACAGCGATCCACGAGACATCCCAATTCCGGGCCCAGTAACACAAACACAACAAGAAGCACAAAGGGGCAGAGGTAGGGGCAGAGCTAGGGAAAGGGGTGGTGCCAATATTCGCGGCGGGATCAACGATCGCGGCAAACGTGTCATAACAAGACGAAATTGCGGAACGGATGGCTATCTTGGCGATGGACGCCATTGATCATATTGTTGTATTTTCTTTAATCAATTGTGTCGCTGTATCGTTTCTCTAATTATCTGTAATCGATGTTTCGTTCCTTTAATATAATGCACCAATGTTATATTTTCGGTTAACAAATGTCAATTTACCTTTTGTGTACCTCATTTTTAAGACTAAAAAATTATTTTGAAAATTTGTTTATATAAGTATTTTAACTAATTAAATAAAAATGGAATTTTTATAATATATATATTATCAAAATCTTAACTAAAAAAAATAGAAAAAAAAATGAAAAAAAAAGGGTTAGCCTTATGCGCCAAATGCAATGGCTATTAGGGCAAAAAGTAGCCTAATGCGCCATTCCATTTGGCGCCAACACTCAATGTTTTAGGGTGAGCCAAATGGTTTGGCGCATACACCCAATATCAACACTTATACGCCATTTGGTTTGGCGCATCCATGTCCCTAGGGTCCCAAACCTAGACAGTTTGGTAAATACCCCGAAATTATGATTTTTTTGGTAATTTTTTTATTAAACATGGTTAATTAAAATTTTTTTCTCATATATTTCATATAATTTTTTTTTTGGTTATTACTATATAAATTTAAAATGCATATTATACATATATTGTTTAGAATATATTTAGAGTCCATAATATTTTGATATAGTGAAAGATTAGTTAATGTTTATAGCTCATAACATTATTTATAATGACATCAATGTGCCAAATTTATTAGCATGACACTTCTGATAACTCTTTATCACATGTTTATATAATAAGATTCATCGTTGAATAATTGAATTAAAAATTATTATGATATAGATTATGTCAGTAAAATTTAACATCAATCGAAAATCATTTAATATGTCAATGATATGCATAAAAATGAAGGCTTACAAAACTTCAACAAAACCGTTAATTTTGATCATTCTCTTTAACATATCAAAAGATTTCCGATTAATGTTAAATTTTATGGACATGATCTATATGATGTTAGCTTTCAATTCAACAGTAAATTTTGCTATACGGATATGCGGTAAAGAAGTCATTGAATCACACATCGTTGATCTTGTTGCGCAAATTAGACTTGATAATCTTCATTGCTGAAAAAGCTCTTTCAACAGATGCTGTCGACACCGGCAATATCAAAGCCAACTCAATGACCTTGTAAACCAATGGAAATACCAAATGTTTCTCAGTTTGGACCATCTTCATAGCCAAACTTTGAACATCTTCACAAGAAGTAAAAGAAGCATGCCTTTTCACTTGATGTACATAAGTCTCAAGTTGCTCCCTTATTGTTCCACAGTCATCATCAGAAAAGTCTGCATGATAAACATTAGTAAGACGAGCAAGCTTATCAACATCAAACTTAGAAAAAGAGTTCTTAGGTTCAAGACATGAGAAGCAATCCAGCACAACGTTACTTCCTTCACAAAACCGGTGATCCATCTCCACACATATTTTGTCAATAGCAACATAAAAAATCTTTGCACGGTAATGGTGAAGATTAGTGACAGTCCTCCCTTCTCTTCTTGAACGTCCCAAACCGGTATTTCTTCATCCATATTTGGCACCGGAATACTTTGAGCAAAACAAAATTCTTGGACATCACTAAATAAATCATTCCAACCACACTCTCTCAATATAGCCAATCGAGCTTTAACATCATCAACTAATTCCATAGCAATCACAATATTAAGATCTTTTGTTTGCAATATTTTTGAAAGTTCAGTAGTGATACCAAACAACTTTAACATGAGCTTCAAAATGAAAGCAAATTTAAAGCTCTCCACCCGCCGCTTGAGATGGTTCACGTCCATCTTCATCAACAATACTAAGCACCTCTAACACGGAGGACCACATCTGATCCAAACGAATCAAGGTAGTATAATGTGAATCCCATCTAGTATCTCCGGGTCTAGCGAGACTAGATGATTGGTGCAAACCCTTTCCTTGAGATATCTCACCACTCTCAAGTTTATTCAAAATATCTTGGTGTTGTGCCTCCTTCAAAGCATCCTTTCTCTTGCAAGATGCACTTGTTGTGGTTACAATCAAGGAGATGTACTCAAAGAAATCATGAATAGATGAGCAACTACTAGCAACAAACACAACCACCAATTGCAAACGGTGAGCATAACAATGGACATAGAAAGCATAAGGGTTTTCATCTATAATCTTTCTTTGTAAACCATTAAACTCACCTCTCATATTTGAAGCCCCATCATATCCTTGCCCTCGTATCTTTGAAATAGATAACGTATGACGATCGAGAATACCATAAAGAGCATCCTTTAGTGCCTCTGATGTAGTATATTTGACATGATGTAGAGCAATAAATTGTTCCATAACTTTCCCTTTGTCATTCAAGAACCTAGAAAAATAAGTAAAAATTCAAATGTATTCGTCTATGTTTGAATGAAATTTACAAGTTTAAGTTAATAATTGTAGTATTTTCAATAACAAACTCATTGTACTAACCTCAACATCACTGCCATTTGTTCTTTGACAGATATATCACGTGACTCATCAATAAGCACAGAGAATTGTCTATCACCAAGCTCTTCCATAATCACCTTCGTAACTTCATGTGCACAACACGTTGCAAGCTCCTTTTGAATGTCACCAGAAGTCATAGTGCAATTTTTTGGACCACAATCAAAAGCATCTCTTACTTTTTCATCATTAGATTTTACCCAATCCACCATCTCTCTAAAATTTCTCTTGTTTAGAGAAGTAGAGCTTTCATCATGGCCACGAAAAGCAATGCCTTGTGCTAAGAGATATCTAGTACAATCTAAAGAACAAGTTAAACGAATCTTATACAATTCTTCTGATTTCCTAGTTGCTCTAGCAAAGATACTTGTCACACTTTGTCTTTTATTATTATAATCATCATAGTGCTTCACACATGAGTTGTGCTTACTATCATGACTACCAATATGATCTTTAAAGCCTTTAGATGCATGCTTCCAATCCTGAAATCCGTCTTTGTTGAAGACTTCATAACCAAAGTGTTCGGCCCTCCCGGGAGGCTTAAAGAGAAAGCAATAGAAACAATAAGTTGCATCCTTCGACTCACTGTATTCAATCCATGTATAATTCTTATACCATGCTTTACAAAATGCTCTTGAATACTTCCAAATTGAGTACGAGGAAATCTTGCTAAATCTGGTTGCGTTAGACCCTTCAATATATATGCCCTCCTCACTTGGTCTTGAATATCCGGAGCATACTCATGAATTTGTTTCCTACATCTTGGATCACGCACAATCTCATTTGGATTAAACTGGTTGGCCACATTAGGGGGTGTTTCTTCTACTTCGACTTCCGGTTGCTTAACATTCATTTTCTCAATACTTGTTCTAGGAACCAAAAACCTCCTCATCTCTGAAACGAATTTGTAAGTAAACAATTTATAACACACAAATTGACGAGACCGAATAATTAAATAAAATAAATAATTCATAACAGCAAAATTAAAAGAATATTTTATTATTATGAATGACCTATTAAATTAACCAAAATCTTTGATACTATATTTGAACCCCCAAAAAAAATAGAGTTTCTGTTAAAATAAAAACTACAATATAAATATTAGAAGAAAAATTGAACTATCATTCATTCTAAATTAAACTATGTAAAATTGACCTATATTGAAATTGAACTATGTAAAATTGACCTATATTAAACTATGTTAAAGCAAGATACATATGAAATAAGAAACTGAACTATGAAATTGACAATAAATTGAAACATGCAAATTGAACTATTGTTATAACATAATATAATACTAGTATTGTATTACTATAATATCTAATAAGAAGACAATTAGACAAATTAAAAAGATATTATCCTCTGCTAGTGTGCTGGAAAGTGACGTATTGGAGAGAGGAATAGGAAAAGTGACGTATTGGAGAGAATAGGAACAGGCAGGGGCGGTTCAAAATCAGAGATACAGAGAGGGAGAGGGTTTTTCGGTACTGTTTAGTTTTGTTCTTTTTTAATTTTTGTTTTAAGTAATAAATAATTAATTGGATTGGGCCTGTCTGGACCATTGAGTATTCATCTGTTTTAATTTTTACACCCTTATTTTTACTAATTTTGCCCCTAGTTTCCTTTAAAAATCGGCTATTAAATTTGGGGGAATACAAAGAAAATAGGGGTTGAGCCCGGGCGCGTGCCCGAGCTTGCTGGGCTATAGAACCGCCCCTGTGTATATATATATTGTGTGTGTGTGTGTGTGTGTTTTACAGTGATTTCTAGTAAATAACCGCTAGTCCTCCAAATCAAATACTTTGGTAACTTACTGGATCGACTAGATTGATCTTAGGACACATGTCTAAGTTTTTATGATTATGCTTGTAATTGAACTCATGTTCCGACACAATTGCTTCTCTAATGAGTATACTAAAGTTTTTCTTGAAGATAATAAATGACAAGAATGTAAAGTAAAACAATTCGACTGCTGAAAGTAAATGACTGAAAATGATAAAGGCTTCGATTGAAAAATAAAGGATATGTAAATAGTATGTAAAAGACTTTGTATTGATAAAATAAATGACTTTGAAAAGACAACAATGGTGTTTCTTATATGTACATTCTTTGTAACTCTTTTCTTTAACACTGGTACTTTGAGTATATTGAGTAATTTGTACAAAATGAACACCTTGAATCCTAACATTAAGATTCCTATTCATACTAATTCGACCCTAACAGTCTTTCTCCGGGAACATGCCACGTTCGATGTTTGCATGATTCTTTCGAATAATGGACCTCAACGCGTCTCTACAGATAAAATACTTCAATTTGAATGCAAATTCTTCCTGGTTCGCAGGCGTCAAGTCTTCGACGTATTGTATCCAAATGACTTCAAATTTAAATCCATTAATGAACACAATTCGACTCGACCCTCTTGTCCTTAAGACAATTTGGGATTTTGTCTAAACTTGTCCAATTAAGGTCCAAAGCCCTAAAATACTCTTATTCACTTTCGACCCAGCTATATCGAAATTACCAGTCAACAGAGAGAGAGAGAGAGAGAGCTATTCTTACTAAGTTATCAAGACTTACTCCACATTTTGACCATTAATTCTTCTCAATCTAATGGTTAAAATTAATGAGTATTAGTATTCTCTCTTCATATTTAATTACTCATTATTTTAGCCATTAAATTGAACAAATTATCAAGATGTAGAGTAAGTCTTGATAATATATATTAATTTGAGTTTTGCTAACCAGTGCCCTCAGGGCAATGGTTAAACATTCCAAAAAAAGAAAATATTTGATATAAAATATAATATTTCAATTTTTGAGACATTAAATACACAGATTACCGAGATAAATTACTATTTTAAAATCTTAATCATTGCCCTGAGGGCACTGGTTAGCATTTCCCTATTAATTTTAGGATAAATGATCAATGATATATATAGTTCTCGAGTTTCGAGTAAATCAAAATTTTGACACTGAATCAGCAAAGGGAAATTTAATGTTATTTTTGTTTTAGTGTTCCTTACATTATGTAAATGAATAAATGCACAGTTAGATATGGATAAAAAATTAATATCTACTTATTTATAAATATTTAGATGAAGTGGACGAGTTTATTAGGATTGTTGATGCTTATGAAAAAAAAGTAAGTTTGCGATATTTACTAATAACATTGTTATAATGAAATTTAATAAATGCGGTTTGGTTCGGTTTGGTTTCTTATAAATATTTTATCAAGTCATACATACACATATAGATGACAACATAACTTTATATTTAGACATTTATACGCTATCAAATAACAACAAAACTCGTCATATTTTGACAACAATGGGAGGAGCAACCCTTTTGCTCTATATTAATTCCATTGCCTATTTAAAAAAACAAAAGTGGAATAATATACATAAAATAATAGCATCACTACGCCAAATTTGAATTTTAGCAGCACCCCTACGAAAGCGCTTTTAGGAAAAGTGTTGCTATAGGCTTCGCTAAAAACAAAATAAAAAAACACGGGAAAAAAGCGCTGGTAAAGGGGGGGTTACGAAAGCGCTTTCAAAAAGCGCCGCTATAGGGGGATTTATGAAAGCGCTTTAACAAAAGCGCTGGTAAAGGGGGGGTACGAGGGCGCTTTTAGAAAGCGCTGCTATAGGGGGGTATGAAAGCGCTTTGTTAAAAGCACTGGTAAAGGGGGGTAATGAAAGCGCTTTGTTAAAAGCGCTGGTAAAGGGGGGGTACGAGAGCGATTTTACCCAAAGCGCTGTCTAAGCCCATTTAATTAAAACAAAAAAAATAAATGCTTCAGACAGATTCATTATTCTATTTTTCATCCCAAATCCCTAATTAATTCATTTTCACTATTTTCTATAGTAGTACGAACTCTCTCTTCTCCGGTGCCCCTCTTTTTCGCTCACACTCTCTCCGTCGTCCCTCTGTTTCGCTCACCCTCTCTCCGCTGTCCCCAGCTTTGATCGTCCCTCTCTCCGTCATCCCTCTCACTGTCGTCCCTCTCTCTGTCGTCCCTCCCTTCGTCCGTCACGAGAACTACTCCCTCCGGCCAAGAGCACTACTCCCTCCGACCGCAATCACCGCCACGGCATCAGGTAAACTCGTCCTCACGATATAGACATGTTAGTGTAATAGTCAATGGTTTTATTGTTAAGTTAATTGTTGACAGATTTTCTTAGGATAGGTTTTGAGTGTAATTGAGGTGAGTGGTTAACTATTATGTAGTTAGTGTCCCTGAATCCCTTGAATGTGTCCCTGAATGGATTTCCTTGTTTTATTTCTGTTGTGTATTGCCTTTGAACTTGTGAACTTGATGTGTTTGATACTTGTTAGGAGTGAATATTTAGATTTTGAACAAAAATAATGGTTGGACTGTATGGCATGAACTGAGTTGATGTAGTTTAAATGTATGCTTGTTTTTATTTTGATGTGCATTTGCACTGGCTTTTGCTCTGATCCGCAATTGATGAAGTATGTTTTTTGTTGATTGTATAATCCTAGTGAGGGAAATTGTAGTGATGAGAATTGAAGAAGAAAAGTAAGCAAAATGATAGAGTGTTGAGTTTCCATAGGAAGAGAGGGAAATTGTGTTTGGTTGATGATTATTTTGAATCTATGATAGTATTGATGATTGCAATTATTAGTCGTTAGTAGAAGACTTCGATAAGTAGAAGACTTAATTTATGGTCTGTGTGAGAAATGAGCTTTGAATTTTCTTCATCCTTGTCAGTTCTATTCTTACTTTTCTACTTTATTTGGAAACTATATATGAGAAATGTAAAATGAAACTTCCCTGTACGTTAAAATGTTATTCTATTCAAACTTAAACAATAGAAAATTCATTATAATCAGACATCAACAACAATAACATGGCTTAAAATCCATGATCTATTCTTGTCTCTCCATGCCTAGACGAGTTTTTATGTAACCCAAGAGTAGCCTCTACATATTCAATCATTCCACCGCTAAGTTTAGAATTCTATTTCCAGTGATGTTTATATAAAAGTATAGTTAGAAATTTATAACAAACTAAAAAATTACTACATAAATATAGCTAGGTGGTAATGCACGTTAAAGCCGAAAATACAAGTAGAAAAGTTAAGCCGAAAGTAGGAGTTGGAAAGTTATCAGCCATGGGGTGGGATAATGATGTATCCAAATCCAAACAAGTTGTAAATTGTGTAAATTGTTAGATAATGCTGATTTTTTACAACTCAGCATCTTTTGAAAGTTGACAAAGCATCTTTTTTAAATATGTTTAGCACCATGTACATATAATGGTGATTTTTTACAATGCTGTTATGATTCTTGATGTCAATGTTGTTAATCGTTAAGTGATAAACTTACTAACTTTGTGTATTTGCTATAGGGGTTACTTGTGAAGAGTGAAAGTTTGATAGTTTTCAAGAATCTTACATTGTGTGGGTCTAGAAGTTGCTTACTTCTATACAGGTAAATAATTGTTCTCTCTCGCCAAAGTAATATGTTGCGTTTTATTGCTTCGGATTTATTCCGTGTATACTTTGCGTTTTGACAGAAACACATTATAACATTTTGTGCCTTAATAATTAGTTGTTTTTGTTTAGCTTAATTAAGACATGGATAAGACATGGATGAATTCAAACCGATTGTCGAAAGAGTACGAGAAAGGGGTATGGGAATTCATTAAGTTTGCGGTTGCGCATGCCGAAGACCCGATTCGAATGACGTGTCCTTGCTTGGGTTGCTTTTATGGGGGTAAGGTTGACGGGAATCAGTTGGCATCACATTTACTACGGTTTGGAATTGATAGAAGTTATACATGTTGGAATTTGCATGGTGAGAAAAGTAACGAGAATGTTGAGTCGATGTGTAATACGACGTATGCTTCAAACGACTATTGCACAGACACATACGATTATGATCGAGTCGAAGAGATTGCAGAAGCGCTTGAAGAAGATCTTAAGAATTGTCCCAAAATGTTCGAGAGGTTGGTAAGCGATGCAGAGAAACAGTTGTATGATGGTTGTACAAAATTCACAAGATTGTCTGCGGTGTTAAAGTTGTACAACTTAAAGGCGGACAATGGATGGTCGGATAAAAGTTTCAGAGAGTTATTAGCCCTTATAAAAGATATGCTACCAGAGGATAATGTTCTTCCCAATTGAACGTATGAGGCCAAAAAGATGTTGTCCTCTATTGGCATGAGCTATGATAAGATACATGCATGTCCAAACGATTGCGTTTTGTTTCGAAACGAGTATGCAGCGTTGAATGAGTGTCCTAAATGCGGTGCCCCTCGATATAAGAAAAAGTTGTCTCCGGCCAAAGTCTTATGGTATTTTCCTATAATTCTGAGATTTAGACGCATGTATCATAGTGAAACCGATTCAAGACACTTGACTTGGCATGCAGATGAAAGAATTATTGATGGAAAGTTGCGACATCTGGCAGACTCACCACAGTGGATGAAAGTTGATAGTGATTATCCTGAATTTGGAAAAGAAGCAAGAAACCTTCGCTTGTCATTGTCTACTGATGGAATGAACCCGCATGGTATTCAAAGTATCTCGCATAGCACCTGGCCTGTGATTCTTATGATTTATAACCTACCTCCGTGGCTATGTATGAAGCGTATGTACATGATGTTATCTATGTTAATTTATGGGCCTAAACAACCAGGGAATGACATAGACGTATACTTGGCACCCTTAATCGAAGATTTAAAGTTTTTGTGGGAGAACGGTGTGGAGGTTTACGATGGGTATAGGAAAGAAAGTTTCAACTTGAGGGCGATGTTGTTTGGAACAATTATTGATTTTCCAACATACGGAAATCTATCAGGGTATAGCAATAAAGGTCAAAAAGCGTGTCCTGTTTGTGAAGATGAAACCGATATGACACGATTGGATCTTCGTCAGAAGAATGTCTTTCTCGGTCATCGTAAATTCTTAAATTCTAATCATCACTACCGTGGATGGAGAAAAGCATTCAATAGAAAGGCCGAACAACGTACAGCCCCGCCTTTTTTGACAAATGATCAAATTTTTGAAAAGGTGAAAGATGTGAGCACTCAGTTTGGCAAGCCTTTTGCATATTTACTTGTCAAGGGTGGGTGGAAGAAGAAGTCAATTTTTTTTGAACTTCCGTATTGGAAGTCGCTGTACGTAAGACATTTCCTCGATGTTATGCATATTGAAAAAAATGTATTTGACAGAGTTATAGGTACGTTACTCAATATACAAGGAAAGTCTAAGGATGGCCTTAACATAAGGAAGGACGTGGTAAACATGGGAATGAGAGCTGAATTGAGACCCGTGACGAAAGGAAGACGAACATATCTGCCACCTGCTGTTTACACTCTATCTAGAAAGTAGAAGAAAACATTGTGTAAGTTCCTCAGTGAAGTTAAAGTTCCAGAAGGCTACTCATCAGATATTAGAAGACTTATGTCCATGAAAGACCTCAAGTTAAAGAGTTTGAAGACGCATGATTGCCATGTTATAATGGAACATTTTTTACCAATAGGTATACGTTCTATTCTGCTAGAAAAAGTAAGAAGCGCAATAACTAAACTATGTTTTTTCTTCAGGTCAATTTGCAGTAAGGTGATCGATCCCGCGATCTTACCAACATTGCAAAAAGAGATAGTTGTTACTTTATGTGATCTTGAAATGTATTTTCCTCCCTCGTTTTTTGACATAACGGTTCATCTAGTCGTCCATCTTGTGAAAGAGACACAATTGTGTGGACCAGCTTATATGAGATGGATGTACCCTGCTGAACGTTATATGAAAATATTAAAAGGGTACGTGAAAAACAGAAGTCGACCGGAGGGTTGTATTTAGTAGAGCACTAGATGTTCTTGAGTATCCCGATCGGGTGAGGGGTAAAGGTCATGGTGTGACTCCGACCTCTTTCTATAAGTATTCTAGGAGAAGAAATCCTACCAATGAAGAAGTGTTGCAAAAATTGCAGGTATTACAAGCACAAGTCTCTGAATTGCAAAGAGATAAAGAGATGTATATGAGAGAAAAGTGCAATACTTCATTGGTGAAAGAAACTAGTGATAAAGCTAGTATCAACTGTTAAAGAAAATTTCCCGAGGTAATTATAAATTCTTTTTTCTTACAATTGTTCTATTTTATTAATGATAATGACTATATTTATTATTGGTTTAGGGCATTTCATTTTGCCAACTATACTTATCGTCACCGAATCATCGCCTAGTTGGCAAGGGAAAAGTGCACAACACTTTGGGAGATTTACTTCACCATAGACCGCTCCCGGATGGACACCTGAAAGTATCAGTTGATGTGGTATTAGATCATGATGCGGTGCTACCGGTACCCGACATGGTCTCAGAGACAACATTGCTGCGAGATGAAATAGGGCCATTTGTTGCATGACCCTCGGAGCTAATTTTCATTGGTGATGAGGTATGTTGAAAACCATTATGAATCATTTAGTTTTCGAATGTCAATTTTGAACCGTTACGTTAACTATTTTTTACATGATAATTTTAGACTACTCCTACAAAACCCACAATTAAGGGTAAAGGGATTTTGCAGGAGGACGAGTCTGTTGAATCACTGAAAGAGGTACATTTAAAGTGTTAATATATGATCTGAATCTAAAACTGCATGATTTTATAATTTACCTAAGTTATATGATTTTTAGGTATCTGCTCGAGGGTCACAACAAGTGACGCAACAAGTTTGTAGCGTACCGCCCAAGGAAAAGGGTCCTCCGAAGGCCGTGGCAAAAAGAGGTGCTTTTGTGCCTCGATACCGACAAACTCTCGAAACACTTATTGATATGTCAGATTTGAAGGACGGTTGTCTCCGTGAAATTGCTATGGATGAAGCAGTCTTTGGTATTGAATTCTCTGTGCATGTTGGACTAGAAGACATGAAAGAGATTTTTAAGCAAGACCAATTAGGCGTCAGTAATGTTCACTCATACATCCGGTAATCCGATTTATTATTTAATTAGTTGTGAGATTGATCTAAGTATATTATTTAATGAGTTGAACAATTTATTTACACATTTCAATGAAAACAGTCTAATATTTATTATGTTTTTATTTAAGGTTGTTGTATGACAAATGGTTGCGCGGGACTGAATTTTCAAACAGCTTCCATTTCGTGTCTTCCTCCCATTGCAGCGGACAGACAATTGCTACGGAACCGGATTCAGTTAGATAGTGCTTAGTCGATAAATTCACGTGGTCCGGCAGTACAGAAAGCATGTGTCTCTGGGCGTATAATACTCGACCAGTGGGGTTAGTTTTTCATTCTTGGTTCATCTAATCTTTGTTTCTTTTGTGTAGCAAATCTTTCATATAAACTATTGTTTTAATTTATAGAGCACACTGGTTGTTGCTTGCTATCAACCATATAAAAGAAGTGGTATATTTTCTAAATTCGGTAGATGGTGAGTGGACAAATTATCCGGCTATGAAGTCAACGATTGATACGTAAGTGAGATCGTTCTAAATATTCGTGTATATTTATATATTTAATTATTTGTGAGATTGATCTCAATATATGCTTTTATATTTTTGTTAGATCAATACAAGTGTTCCGAAGTCAAAGAGACGCACAAGTATCCCGGACTAAATCAAACAACATTACTTAGATCAAAGTGCAGGTAAATTAATTTTTACAATTTTGCTATTAATAGTTATGCTACTTGATAAAACAAGACAACTAAAAGATCTTATTTGTTTTTCTATGTAGTGTCTGCAACAACGAAACAGTACAGATTGCGGATACTTTGTTTTGAGGTTTTTGAAAGAAATCCTTCACACGAATCAATTAGAGATTCCAATCACGGTATGGATTTATAACTTAGGATAATTTCTTATAATTTATTACATTTAACTAAATCATGCATATTATGTTTTTGTTATGTAGTACTTTGATGACTTCTATGCTGCTTCTTACACGAAACTTAAGTTGGAAGAAATCAAAGAGGAATTGTGTCAATTTTATATTCAGTGACTATTCATATAGGTATGAATACAATATTGTGTGAAAAGTTTTATGAATACATTACTGTGTGTTGTGGGTGAAGGATAGAAAAACACTTAGAAAGGGGGGGTTTGAATAAGTGTAGTCTAAAAACTTGAACGATAAAAACAAGTTACACAGTTATTTTTATCCTGGTTCGTTGTTAACTAAACTACTCCAGTCCACCCCCACGGAGTGATTTACCTCACCTGAGGATTTAATCCACTAATCGCAACAGATTACAATGGTTTTTCACTTAGCCCATGACTAAGTCTTCTAGAGTATCCTGATCACAACCTGATCACTCTAGGAACAAATGCTTAGACACAAGCTAAGACTTTCTTAGAGTATCCTGACCACCACGTGATCACTCTAATTACAACTGCTTAGACACAAGCTAAGACTTCCTAGAGTATCCTGATCAACACTTGATCACTCTAGTTACTCACAAATTAATGTAATCAATTCTAAGAGTATTATAAATGCTTCTGAAAAGCTATAATCACAGCAGTGATATTTCTCTTAACGTTTAAGCTTAATCTCACTAATATATTACAACAGCAATGTAGTGAGCTTTGATGAAGATGAAGTTTCTGAGCTTTGAGTTTAAACAACGTTTCAGCAAGTTATTCAGAATAGGTTCGTTCAGAGTTGGTAACCTTGCTTCTCATCAGAACTTCATATTTATAGGCACTTGAGAAGATGACCGTTGGGAGCATTTAATGCTTTGCGTGTTCCGTACAGCATTGCATTTAATGTTTCACGCTTTTGTCAACTACCTCGAGCCTTGTTCATGCTGTGTCTACTGACGTTGCCTTTAATAGCTTCCAACGTTCCTTTTGTCAGTCAGCGTAGCCTGCCACCTGTACTTTCTTCTGATCTGATGTTTGTGTATACAACGTTTGAATATCATCAGAGTCAAACAGCTTGGTGCATAGCATCTTCTTGTCTTCTGACCTTGAAGTGCTTCTGAGCGTGATACCATGAGAACTTCAGTGCTTCTGCTTTTGAACTCAAGTTCTTCTGATGCTTCCATAGACCCATGTTCTGATTCTGCCTTGACCATCTTCTGATGTCTTGCCAGACCATGTTCTGATGTTGCATGCTGAACCTTCTGAGTCAAAGCTTCTGAGCGCTGATTTGTGCATACTCTTTATATATTTCCTGAAAAGGAAATTGCAATGTATTAGAGTACCACATTATCTCACACAAAATTCATATCCTTTTTATCATCAAAACTAAGAATATTGATCAGAACAAATCTTGTTCTAACAATCTCCCCCTTTTTGATGATGACAAAAACATATATAAATGATATGAATTTGCGATCAGAAAGAGCAGACGGCTAAAGACAATTTACACAGCTATAGCATAAGCATGTGAATATGTCTCCCCCTGAGATTAAAAATCTTCCCCTGAGATGAATAATCTCCCCCTGAAATTAATACTAAAAGAATATTACTAATAAAAGACTTCCCTGAGTATTTCAGTAGAGACGTTCACAGTGCTTGATCTACAGAACATTCATGACTTCTGATTTCTGCTTCCATAGGAAAGCTTCAGAACATTGAATTTCTTTAGATCCACAGAACATTCACAGCTTCTGATTTCTGCTTCCATCGGACAGCTTCAGAACTTGAATTTCTTTGATCTTTAGAACATTCACAGCTTCTGATTCTTGCTTCCATTGGGACAGCTTCAGAGCTTGAATTTCTTCTTACATCACTTCATGCTAGATTGTATCAGAACATTGTTGAATGTACCAGAGCATCATCAGAGCATCTCTACATCCTGAAATGTTACAGAACAAAACTAACCGACAAAAGTCAGCATGAATGAGTCAGAACATAGAATATATTTCAGAACACATAATATGTATCAGAGCCATATAGAATGTGTCAGAACAAATAGACAAAATGTTTCAGAGCATATTCTATCATTAGAATATCTGAACATTCTTCCTTCTTGCTTCTGATTCTGAAGCTTCATAGCACTCAGCTTGCTTCAAGAATCCAAGAACTTGATTCATCTTGTTGCTTCTTATGTTGATTTTGTAAAGAGACTATTCAATTCCTGCAACAACACAACTTAAAGGCATAGAACTTTCCAAGTTCTGTTAGTAAAGCAACTGATTAAATCAAATCATTTATCACATATTTCTCCCCCTTTTTTGTCATAACATCAAAAACATAGAAGATTCAAATGAAAACAAAAAGAAACACACGGAAGAAAAGGATGATTTTCATTGAAGTTCAAACAGACAAGTACAGAAGTACACGAAGAGAAGGAAGAGAAGACGCACAAAGCAGATGCAGCAAAAGCAAAAAACAACACAACTAAGACTCAATCTAAGATGACCCTAGATTTGATAAGATCTTGGCCAGCATCTCTTGAACCCCATTGTTGTGCTCATTCTGCTTCTCTATGAAAGCTCTAAACTCAGCATTGACTAAGCATTGCTCATCCTGGTACTTCTGAAGAACTTCCAGAGTCTTTGCAAGACGGGAAGGTTCAACAGAAGAAGCTTCACAGCTTCTATCCATAGGGATGGCATTGTGATCTGCAGCTTCCATTGATAAATCATTTAAAGAATTTTCCTCAGCAGGAACTGTTTCAGCAACATGATCTTCTGCATCTTCTTCTTGCATAGAAGCATCTCCATAATCTGCAGCCGGGATCTCAGAATCTCCATTCTCAAGTGCCTGAAGAATGGCAGCTAGATTCCTAGGGGCAGAAGGACCTTCAACTTCTGGTGGGTCAACAATTTCTGGAATGACCAAGCTTGGGTCTTCCTTAGAAGGGTTTTCCCTCAAAAAGTCAAAGAGGGTCTTGAAATCCCCGAGAAGAACTGGATATTGAGGTCTCCAGACCATAATTTCCCTGCAAGGATTAGCTTCCAATGCATCAGCCAATCTTGCTTCTTCCAATTCATCCACAAACTGCTTCTCCTCAGCAGCAACACAATTTCTGAGAGAATGGTAGTATATACCATTATCACCCTCCAGAAGGTAACCAGGGTAACCAGGGGCAGCAGCCACTAGTCTCTTCTGTACATCCATTGCTTCTACTTGAAAATCCTTGCGAAAGCTTCTCCAGAGACTTCTTGTAGAAACATCATCCAGACCATTTAGGAAGGCTTCCTTCAAAAGGTCTAGACTGCTAATCACCTCATGTCTGAATAGTTCCAGGTAGGTATAAGGTTCAGGTTCAGGCGGATTGAAGGTGAATTTGTAGTCGGGGTAGAGAAGACAATAGGGTTTGGATTTTCTGGTAGGTAAGAGATGGGATATAGACGGAGGAGGTGTGGTGGATGAGGAAGAAGGGATATCTGAAGGAATGATTGATGTGGATGGAGTATCAGAAAATATAGGTTGAGAAGAGGATGGAGTATTTGTAAAGGGAATTGGTGAGAAAGATTTATCAGAAGGAGTTGGGGGAAGAATACTTAGAGGTGTAGGGTTTAGAATGGGAGAGGAAAGAGATGATGGAGAAGGATTTGGTAAAGTGAAGTTTACTTTTGGTTCAGAAGGAGGTGATTAGGGAGAAGGTTTAGGGACAGAAGGAGGTGGAGTAAAAACCTGCCTGGAGGTGTATTCAGAAGAAGCACGTGAAGATCTGGTTTTGCGAAAAGAGTCTCTGATCCTTTTCTCCCTGCGTTCAGAAGATGCCACCTTGTCAGGATCATAGGTGACCCTCAACTTCTTGGCTTTCTCTGCCTCATCTTCTTGGGCCTTTCTTTTTAGCATTGCCTGTTGTTCCTTCTTATCCTTCTTCAGAATATCAGCTTTGGACGGAAGTACTCTGCCATGGATCCAAGCAGGATCAACATCTGATTGCTTCCTAACACAATCTTCCAGGTAAAGCTTGACAGCCTGATGAAGTTCTTTGTGAAACAAAGAGACAAATCCTTCAACAGCAACTCTTCTTGACAGAATGTTAGGAAAGCTTGTGCATACAAAAGGTACATTCTTGATGAGTTCTAGTCTGAACAAATCAACACCATTGAAGATGGGACCTTGAACTACTCCAAGAAAATGAGACGCATTGAGTTTTCTGATGGAGTCCAGCACTTTACTTTCAATCAGAATGTCTGAAATCATTCTTCCGAAAGGAGTAGTCGTTCTTGGAATGTGAGGGTACTTCGCCCTTTCATCTTCTCTTAACTCAAAGATAGAAGTGTTCAGATTCTCAAACAGAATATGAGAGATGTTGATCTTTGTCTTTTTGCCAATGCAGAAAAGAGTATACTTGTGAGCCGGATTGATGTAGGAGGAGGAGAGCATCCTCTTTCTATGGTGAAGGGAACCCAGAATAATCTCAGCCCATGCTTTATAAAAAGGCCTTAAGGTGCCCGTATTATGAGAATCAATTCCAAAAGCCAGAGAGATTTGTTTTTCAACTTTAGACCAGTCAACTATTGCAGGTTGAAGACCAGACCAACCTTCTTCATCATTCAGATTGTACAGCTTCCTGATGAGCTTTTCAGTGATAACCACTTCATGCCCTAGCACGAATGAAATGATGGTAGTTGGAGTAACCGTTGCATGTACCCAGAAATCCTTCACAAGTTCAGGATAAATTGGACCAACCAATCTATCAAGATATTTAGACCATCCTTGCTCAAAGATTCTTGCATCACACTTAAAGCCATTTGCTTTAAGGTTGTTGATGTCCACAGCAGATTCACATAGAACTTCCAGTTCTTCCGTGGGAATTAAGCATGTTTTCAATGGAGCATACTCATATTTGCGTAGAAGAATCTGTGTAGAAGTGAGTCTTTCTGCTGGGTTTGATGAACTTGAAGATGAGTTCATGATGATTATGCTTTGAGATCAAATCAGAAACTAGGGTTTGAAAGCAGATGCAATGAAAGAGATGCGCAAGAGAGAGAGAGAGAGAGAGAGAGAGAGAGAGAGAGAGAACGGAAATGAGTATGAGGCGGGTTATTTAAACGATTTAAAAGAAAACTGTTTTGAAAAGAAACATCATTATGCATTTAATGAGAAATGACATTAGGAGAGAGAACGTGGTAAATGAAATGATTTAACACAGTTACCTAGGTCGGCGTCTTTTCAACTGCACGCTTTGTACTAACCGTACATACACGTGTTCACCATCAGATAATAGATGACAGCTGTAAATTTTTTTAATAGACTTTACGTCTACTGATTCTGATCACTGCTTCTGATTGTCATTCTTAAGGAATGATCTTGTTCTGATAGGATCATCTTTCTTCCCAAGGATCACATTTTCTGAATGAGCTGAAGCAAGTCTAGGTGATCTTCTGACTGTTGGCTCTTCAGAAATCCTGAGATTCTCTAAAGATGCAGCAACTTGATCTTCTGATCCATTGCTTCTGAGACTATCAGCTTCTGCAGCTTTGCTTCTTGGTTCTACAGCTTCTGATATATCAATATCTATATCTGCAAAATTCTCAAACTGCTTTGGTTTTTCAAGACCAAACTTATCATCAAACCTGATATTGATTGATTCTTCTACAATCAATGTTTCAGTATTGTATACTCTGTAGCCTTTAGAGCGTTCAGAATATCCAAGAAGGAAACACTTTTGTGCTTTAGAATCAAACTTACCAAGATGATCTTTAGTATTCAGAATAAAGCATACACATCCAAAAGGATGGAAATATGAAATGTTGGGCTTTCTGTTCTTCCACAATTCATAAGGAGCCTTATTTAGAATAGGTCTGATAGAGATTCTATTCTGAATATAACATGCAGTGTCTATTGCTTCTGCCCAGAAATGCTTAGCCATATTGGTTTCATTGATCATGGTTCTGGCCATTTCTTGTAGAGTCATATTCTTTCGCTCTACAACTCCATTTTGTTGTGGAGTTCTAGGACAAGAGAAATCATGGGCAATACCATTTTCTTTGAAGAACTCCTCAAAGAGTCTGTTCTCAAATTCACCACCATGATCACTTCTAACCTTTATGATTTTACACTCTTTCTCAGTTTGGATCTGAGTGCAGAATTCAAAGAACACTGAATGAGACTCATCCTTGTGTTTTAAGAACTTTACCCATGTCCAGCGGCTATAATCATCAACGATGACTAATCCATATTTCTTCCCTCTGACAGATGCTGTTTTGACTGGGCCAAACAGATCAATGTGCAAGAGTTCTAACGGCCTTGAGGAAGAGACAACATTCTTAGACTTGAATGCAGGTCTGGAGAACTTGCCCTTCTGACATGCTTCACAAAGAGCATCTGATTTGTATTTCAGATTAGGGAGTCCTCTGACCAGATTTAGTTTGTTAATCTGAGAAATCTTTCTCAAACTAGCATGTCCTAATCTTCTGTGCCAGACCCATTGCTCTTCAGAAACAGACATAAGGCAGGTCACCTTCTGCTTCTCAAGATCTGAAAGATCAATCTTATAAATGTTGTTCTTTCTCTTGCCTGTAAATAGGATTGAGCCATCCTTCTGACTTACAGCCTTGCAAGACTTTTGATTGAAGATCAAATCATAACCACTGTCACTTAATTGACTTATAGACAATAATTTATGCGTTAATCCTTCTACAAGAAGCACATTAGTTATGGAAGGAGAGTTACCAAGACTTATGGTTCCAGAGCCAATGATTTTTCCCTTCTGATCTCCTCCAAACTTGACTTCTCCACCTGGTTTAAGCACCAGGTCTTGGAATGTAGACCTTCTTCCCGTCATGTGTCGCGAGCACCCAGAGTCCAGGTACCATGACATTTTGCTTTTTGTCTTCTTTGCCGCCAAGGATATCTGCAACAAAAATTATCTTCTCCTTAGGTACCCACAATTTCTTGGGTCCTTTCTTGTTAGTTCTCCTCAAGTTCTGATTGAACTTGGGTTTAGCAAAATATTTAACAGGAGGAACAGCATGATATTCTTTAGGTTTGTCAGCATGATATTTCTTAGGATGTGTCACATGCTTCTTGGTGTGAACAGTGTTAAACTTCTGTGCATGTGAAGTGAGCCTAATATCATGAGCATGGCCATATTTGAACTGATCATACAATGGCTTGTATGTGATATTTAGATCATCAACAGGTTCAAATTTATGTGAGGCATCACCCTCATAGCCAAAACCAAACCTTCTGTTTCCAGAAACACCATATATCATAGAAGCAAGATGACTTCTGCCAATACTTCTAGATAAGAACTTTCTGAAGCTCGAGTCATATTCTTTCAGAATATGATTCATGCTAGGAATGGATTTTTCTGTTTCAGAAGGAGATCCACTATCTTTGGATAGATTTAAAACTTTTTCCTTCAGTTCAGAGTTTTCCACTTCCAGCTTCTTAGTTTCAAATTCAAACTGCTTCTTCAGCTTTTTGTATTTGATACTAAGATGAGCCTTGAGTTCTAGAAGTTCTGTTAAACTGGAAACTAACTCTTCTCTAGATAGTTCAGAAAATACCTCTTCAGAATCTGATTCTGATGTAGATTCTGATCCATCATCTTCTGTAGCCATCAGCGTGAAGTTGGCTTGTTCTCCTTCAGAGTCTGATTCTGATTCTGATTCAGAATCATCCCATGTTGCCATAAGACCTTTCTTCTTATGAAACTTCTTTTTGGGATTCTCCTTCTGAAGTTTTGGACACTCGTTCTTGTAATGTCCAGGCTCATTGCACTCATAGCAGACAGCCTTCTTCTTGTCAGATCTTCTGTCACCAGAAGATTCTCCACGTTCAAATCTCTTTGAACTTCTGAAGCCTCTGAACTTCCTTTGCTTGCTCTTCCAGAGTTGGTTTACCCTTCTGGAGATCATGGACAGTTCATCTTCTTCTTCAGATTCTGATTCTTCAGGATCTTCTTCTCTAGCCTGAAAAGCGTTAGTGCATTTTTTAACATTAGATTTTAATGCAATAGACTTACCTTTCTTCTGAAGCTCGTTTGCATCCAGCTCTATTTCATGGCTTCTCAAGGCACTGATAAGCTCTTCCAAAGAAACTTCATTCAGATTCTTGGCAATCTTGAATGCAGTCACCATTGGACCCCATCTTCTGGGTAAGCTTCTGATAATCTTCTTTACATGATCAGCCTTGGTGTAGCCTTTATCCAGAACTCTTAATCCAGCAGTTAGCGTTTGAAATCTTGAGAACATCTTCTCAATGTTTTCATCATCCTCCATCTTGAAGGCTTCATATTTCTGGATTAGGGCAAGAGCTTTAGTCTCCTTGACTTGAGCATTTCCCTCATGGGTCATTTTCAATGACTCATATATATCATAGGCAGTTTCCCTGTTAGATATCTTCTCATACTCAGCATGAGAGATAGCATTCAGCA
Source organism: Vicia villosa (assembly GCF_029867415.1). Classification (NCBI taxonomy): domain Eukaryota; kingdom Viridiplantae; phylum Streptophyta; class Magnoliopsida; order Fabales; family Fabaceae; genus Vicia; species Vicia villosa. The sequence continues at coordinate 110,018,665 of NC_081180.1, read as the reverse complement.
AAACAGTCCTACATTTATGATGATTCTTGAAAAGCTACTTCTGATCATCATCCATTTCTTGCCTGGTAAGCCTTACGCCACTAGCTTTCACTGGATGTTTGTAACCATCCATCAGAAGATCCCATAGTTCACCATCTAGACCAAGAAAGTAACTTTCCAGTTTATCTTTCCAGTATTCAAAGTTTTCACCATCAAATACTGGTGGTCTAGTATAACCATTGTTACCATTATATTGCTCAGCAGAGCCAGATGTAGATGCAGATGTATTTGTTGAAATTTCACCAGCCATCTTATACTGGAGCGTTTTTCTCTTCCTGGATCTTTTCTAAACACGGTTAAGTGCTTGCACCTTAGAACCGGCGCTCTGATACCAATTGAAGGATAGAAAAACACTTAGAAAGGGGGGGGGGGTTGAATAAGTGTAGTCTAAAAACTTGAACGATAAAAAAAAGTTACACAGTTATTTTTATCCTGGTTCGTTGTTAACTAAACTACTCCAGTCCACCCCCACGGAGTGATTTACTTCACCTGAGGATTTAATCCACTAATCGCAACAGATTACAATGGTTTTCCACTTAGCCCACGACTAAGTCTTCTAGAGTATCCTGATCACAACCTGATCACTCTAGGAACAAATGCTTAGACACAAGCTAAGACTTTCTTAGAGTATCCTGACCACCACGTGATCACTCTAATTACAACTGCTTAGACACAAGCTAAGACTTCCTAGAGTATCCTGATCAACACTTGATCACTCTAGTTACTTACAAATTAATGTAATCAATTCTAAGAGTATTACAAATGCTTCTGAAAAGCTATAATCACAGCAGTGATATTTCTCTTAACGTTTAAGCTTAATCTCACTAATATATTACAACAGCAATGTAGTGAGCTTTGATGAAGATGAAGTTTCTGAGCTTTGAGTTTAAACAACGTTTCAGCAAGTTATTCAGAATAGGTTCGTTCAGAGTTGGTAACCTTGCTTCTCATCAGAACTTCATATTTATAGGCACTTGAGAAGATGACCGTTGGGAGCATTTAATGCTTTGCGTGTTCCGTACAGCATTGCATTTAATGTTTCACGCTTTTGTCAACTACCTCGAGCCTTGTTCACGCTGTGTCTACTGATGTTGCTTTTAATAGCTTCCAACGTTCCTTTTGTCAGTCAGCGTAGCCTGCCACCTGTACTTTCTTCTGATCTGATGTTTGTGTATACAACATTTGAATATCATCATAGTCAAACAGCTTGGTGCATAGCATCTTCTTGTCTTCTGACCTTGAAGTGCTTCTGAGCGTGATACCATGAGAACTTCAGTGCTTCTGCTTCTGAGCTCAAGTTCTTCTGATGCTTCCATAGACCCATGTTTTGATTCTGCCTTGACCATCTTCTGATGTCTTGCCAGACCATGTTCTGATGTTGCATGCTGAACCTTCTGAGTCAAAGCTTCTGAGCGCTGATTTGTGCATACTCTTTATATATTTCCTGAAAAGGAAATTGCAATGTATTAGAGTACCACATTATCTCACACAAAATTCATATCCTTGTTATCATCAAAACTAAGAATATTGATCAGAACAAATCTTGTTCTAACAGTGGGGACTGTTTTGAAACTTTGTGGGGGCTGTTTTAATTGACTGTTGTTCTGTTCATACTTTGCAGGACTAGGACTGTGCGCTCGTCGGATTTTGAGAATTTCGGGCATATATTCTGTTGATGATTTAGTTATATGTATCTGTTAGTAAACATGTGATTATGCAGAGGACACAAATTTCGGGCTTATATTAATGGTGTATATATTTTATTTTGGTATATAATGGTATTTTATCCATGGTATATAATGGTATTATATTGGTATATAATGTCCTAGATATGGTTAAAAATATTACAGGTTGAAAATATGTTACAGGTCGAAAATATTACAGGTTGAAAATAAATATAAATTACAGATCGAACTGGGAGGCTTAAATTACAAGTTGCACTTTAAAATACTGCGTTTAGCAACGACAACGCTTTTAAAAAACGTTCTTAAAGGCCCACCTACGAAAACACTTTCTAACTAAAAGCGATGCCTAAGATAAAAAAACATAAAATATAAAAAAATGTGCAACCTACAAAAGCGCTTCTGAAGAAAGCGCTGCTATAGGGGGTACAAGAGCGCTTTCTGGAAAAAGCGCTGCTATAGGGGGATACGAGAGCGCTTTTTTGGATAAAAGCGCTGCTATAGAGTAGGCTACGAGAGCGCTTTTATAGAAGAAGCGCTACTATAGGGGGGATACGAGAGTGCTTTTCTGGTAAAAGCGCTGCTATTGGAGGGCTACGAGAGCGCTTTTGGAGTTTCAAAAGCGCTGTCGTTACCTACGTCAGCGCTGGCTTTGGCAGCGCTTTTATGCGCTTTAGTAGCTCAAAAAAAGTGCTTTAGTAGCCCTTAACCGTTGTAGTGCATAAAATAATTTAAAAATTATTATAATGAAAAAAAAATATGTGTTCTAAAATATTAAAATAATAACATTGTTATAATGAAATTTAATAAAACACTCAAATAATAGCATTCTATTTTTGAATTCAGTTATGCTAAAAAGCGTTTTTAATATAGCTTGCTCTTAAATCTCAAATTTATCATAACAAAGCCCTCATTCATTACCACCTTTGGATTTCTTAGTTTAAAAAGATTTTAGAGATTAAATTGAAAGAGATTTTTTTAATTTAATTTATGTTGTTATAATATTTTAAAATTTAAAATATATTAATAATAAAAATAATTTATCATTTTATACAAAATTATTTTTTCAAAAAAAACATCTCTAATTTTTCTTCTATTTCTCTTTTTAAAACCCTATTTTATTTCCTTCCATCTAAACTTGCAAAGACTACCTTAAGAAATAAATAGCACTATTTTAAGACAGACAAACTCAAAAATAAAATAGTGGCTAGTAGTTTCTATCCTTTGTATCTATCATTTTCTAAGTAGAAGCTTCCATTTCTTTAAAAAAATAAGAATGTCCTAACCATTAATATCGATATATAATTCAACCTATAATGATGAAGATCAGAGTGCGATACAGGAAACTACTGAAATTATATTGCATGCTGCCATTTGTCACAGTTCAAGAAAGTAGAAAATAAAAATCCAACTAAAAGATCGATTGTCGATTGTAGGAAGATGAATATTTCATATCTTTTTGGTAGGTTGGGATAGTGGGTGTTTGTGGTACTGGTTGTTCTTCAAAGAAAATGTTCTATTTGTCAAAACAAAACAAAAAGTTACAAAAAGAAATTGTTGTACGTGGGTCGGCTAATTGTATTAAGATACTCTTATATTTAAAAATTAAAAAAGAAATTATAGGTGTGTTTAGATTGGTGGTGGAGTTAATTGATTTTAGCATAATTAAGTTTGTAGAGTTGATTTTAACATAATTGAATTTGTAGAGTTGATTTTAACATAATTGAATTTAATATTATTGATTTATATTTAAATATATTACGTAAAAATAAATTAAACAATAAATTTTCAATGTAAAAATCACGTAAAATTAATTTTAGAGACAGAAACTATAAATTTTAGTTTCAAATAAAATCAATTCTTAAAAAGAATCATTTCTATTTTGAAAAATTAAACACCTCAAAATCAAAAAAAAAAAATCAATTTTAAAACTAATTTTGAATACTATTTGTGAATGAAAAAACACAATATTGAAGATAGGCATGGCAACAAAACCCGTACGCCCATCCAACCCGCCCCGAAGTTTACTGGAAAAATCCACTTTGATTGAGTTTAGTTCGGGTTTGAGTTTTTCCTGATTACAAAATATGAGAATGGATCGGGTAATGGGGTACTAATACCCACTCCGAACTCGTCCCCGAATCCGTCCCATTTATTTTATTATATATATTATTATATATTTTTGATAATTTAAAATATTAAATACGTGGGCAAAGTTTTAATATTTTGATTTGTATTTATTATTCAAAATATTTGAAATGAATATTTGAAATGTATGTATAATTTTTTTTAAATTGTTTCATTTTATTTTTATAAAGTAATTTAATTTTAAAAAAATAAATATTTTTATTAAAAAAAAGTTGATTTCACTTAATGGATAGTGGCGGGGCGGGGATACCTGAAACTAACCCAAACCCGTTTGGGACGGGTTTGAGTTTTCATACTCCATCCCCGTTTGGTTTTGAGCCGGGGAACGGAATTACTTAGAGATTCGAATTTGAGTTTGAGGAGGTAATAACCGTCTCCAATCCGTCCCGTTGTCATCCTTAATTGTTGTCATCCTTAATTGAAGAGTTTAATTCTCTCTCATAAATAAAATCCTATATATTTATATGAAAAATAAAGAACTATTAAAGAGTTTGATTCTCTCTCATAAATAAAACCTTACTTATTAATTTAAAAAGAAAAAAATCGTAATCGTTTTTTGTTGCCATTTATTATATACTAGCGTCGGAAGAAGCACTCTCGCGTTCATCTATATATTTTTTTATTGTACAAAAGTATGTATTTGTTTTATGAATTTTTTGGTATATAATGGTATTTTATCCATGGTATATAATGGTATTATATTGGTATCACAAATTGAACTCAATCCACACAATGGGATTGAGGTCATCTTAGTTTTCCAATCCAGGCCATCGTAAATAATGGTATTTTATCCATGGTATATAATGGTATTATATTGGTATATAATGTCCTAGATATGGTTAAAAATATTACAGGTTGAAAATATGTTACAGGTCGAAAATATTACAGGTTGAAAATAAATATAAATTACAGATCGAACTGGGAGGCTTAAATTACAAGTTGCACTTTAAAATACTGCGTTTAGCAACGACAACGCTTTTAAAAAACGTTCTTAAAGGCCCACCTACGAAAACACTTTCTAACTAAAAGCGATGCCTAAGATAAAAAAACATAAAATATAAAAAAATGTGCAACCTACAAAAGCGCTTCTGAAAAAAGCGCTGCTATAGGGGGTACAAGAGCGCTTTCTGGAAAAAGCGCTGCTATAGGGGGATACGAGAGCGCTTTTTTGGATAAAAGCGCTGCTATAGAGTAGGCTACGAGAGCGCTTTTATAGAAGAAGCGCTACTATAGGGGGGATACGAGAGTGCTTTTCTGGTAAAAGCGCTGCTATTGGAGGGCTACGAGAGCGCTTTTGGAGTTTCAAAAGCGCTGTCGTTACCTACGTCAGCGCTGGCTTTGGCAGCGCTTTTATGCGCTTTAGTAGCTCAAAAAAAGTGCTTTAGTAGCCCTTAACCGTTGTAGTGCATAAAATAATTTAAAAATTATTATAATGAAAAAAAAATATGTGTTCTAAAATATTAAAATAATAACATTGTTATAATGAAATTTAATAAAACACTGAAATAATAGCATTCTATTTTTGAATTCAGTTATGCTAAAAAGCGTTTTTAATATAGCTTGCTCTTAAATCTCAAATTTATCATAACAAAGCCCTCATTCATTACCACCTTTGGATTTCTTAGTTTAAAAAGATTTTAGAGATTAAATTGAAAGAGATTTTTTTAATTTAATTTATGTTGTTATAATATTTTAAAATTTAAAATATATTAATAATAAAAATAATTTATCATTTTATACAAAATTATTTTTTCAAAAAAAACATCTCTAATTTTTCTTCTATTTCTCTTTTTAAAACCCTATTTTATTTCCTTCCATCTAAACTTGCAAAGACTACCTTAAGAAATAAATAGCACTATTTTAAGACAGACAAACTCAAAAATAAAATAGTGGCTAGTAGTTTCTATTCTTTGTATCTATCATTTTCTAAGTAGAAGCTTCCATTTCTTTAAAAAAATAAGAATGTCCTAACCATTAATATCGATATATAATTCAACCTATAATGATGAAGATCAGAGTGCGATACAGGAAACTACTGAAATTATATTGCATGCTGCCATTTGTCACAGTTCAAGAAAGTAGAAAATAAAAATCCAACTAAAAGATCGATTGTCGATTGTAGGAAGATGAATATTTCATATCTTTTTGGTAGGTTGGGATAGTGGGTGTTTGTGGTACTGGTTGTTCTTCAAAGAAAATGTTCTATTTGTCAAAACAAAACAAAAAGTTACAAAAAGAAATTGTTGTACGTGGGTCGGCTAATTGTATTAAGATACTCTTATATTTAAAAATTAAAAAAGAAATTATAGGTGTGTTTAGATTGGTGGTGGAGTTAATTGATTTTAGCATAATTAAGTTTGTAGAGTTGATTTTAACATAATTGAATTTGTAGAGTTGATTTTAACATAATTGAATTTAATATTATTGATTTATATTTAAATATATTACGTAAAAATAAATTAAACAATAAATTTTCAATGTAAAAATCACGTAAAATTAATTTTAGAGACAGAAACTATAAATTTTAGTTTCAAATAAAATCAATTCTTAAAAAGAATCATTTCTATTTTGAAAAATTAAACACCTCAAAATCAAAAAAAAAAAAAATCAATTTTAAAACTAATTTTGAATACTATTTGTGAATGAAAAAACACAATATTGAAGATAGGCATGGCAACAAAACCCGTACGCCCATCCAACCCGCCCCGAAGTTTACTGGAAAAATCCACTTTGATTGAGTTTAGTTCGGGTTTGAGTTTTTCCTGATTACAAAATATGAGAATGGATCGGGTAATGGGGTACTAATACCCACTCCGAACTCGTCCCCGAATCCGTCCCATTTATTTTATTATATATATTATTATATATTTTTGATAATTTAAAATATTAAATACGTGGGCAAAGTTTTAATATTTTGATTTGTATTTATTATTCAAAATATTTGAAATGAATATTTGAAATGTATGTATAATTTTTTTTTAAATTGTTTCATTTTATTTTTATAAAGTAATTTAATTTTAAAAAAATAAATATTTTTATTAAAAAAAAGTTGATTTCACTTAATGGATAGTGGCGGGGCGGGGATACCTGAAACTAACCCAAACCCGTTTGGGACGGGTTTGAGTTTTCATACTCCATCCCCGTTTGGTTTTGAGCCGGGGAACGGAATTACTTAGAGATTCGAATTTGAGTTTGAGGAGGTAATAACCGTCTCCAATCCGTCCCGTTGTCATCCTTAATTGTTGTCATCCTTAATTGAAGAGTTTAATTCTCTCTCATAAATAAAATCCTATATATTTATATGAAAAATAAAGAACTATTAAAGAGTTTGATTCTCTCTCATAAATAAAACCTTACTTATTAATTTAAAAAGAAAAAAATCGTAATCGTTTTTTGTTGCCATTTATTATATACTAGCGTCGGAAGAAGCACTCTCGCGTTCATCTATATATTTTTTTATTGTACAAAAGTATGTATTTGTTTTATGAATTTTTTGTGTACATACTATTATAAAATATATTATTTGAATATAATTATTATAATTAAAAGTAATATGATAAATTTTCATTTTTAATATGTTTTAGTATACTACTCTCTTTCACTCTTCTCATCTATCGCGTCTGTCTGTTTTTTTTAGTGCATGTACGTTAGAAATTATAAAATCATATTTTTATTTAATTTTTATTTTAATTTAAATTAATTGTGTTAAAATTTGTGACATGCATTTTGTTATAACATGACCCTTAACAACATCCTTTTATTATTTTCAAAACTAACATATCTTTTATCTCAGTTTATTCAAAAAACTGAGGAGTATCATTATTGTTTATTTTGTTAAAGTTGTTACATTGTTTATCCAGAATATTACATTGTTTATCCAATATTATATTGTTTACACATAATATTAAAATTAAAGCCAAATCTCCTAGAGTTCAAGATAAAATCAAATTTTCATGGGATCTAGATAAAAATAAAATTCCCTCAAGAGTTAGACTTTAGATCTTCAAATTATTGAATCCTGAGGAAGATCTTATGTTGGATCTTACATGCAACTGTTTTTGATGGAAAAAAAAGGGTAAGATAATTAACATCAAAAATCAAAGCATTTTCAGTTCGAATAAATATTTAAGAAAACAAACCTTGAACCTAGAATATCTTGTGCTCTCGCAATCCATCACAGAGAACTTTTCCAAACATCCTTAAGTTTCAGGCGCTTCATATGTTTCATTTAGGTTAGATTTTCAATATTCAGCATGCTTCTATAATGGATGTCCCTTAGGTTTCATGCGGATCAATAATGGTAGCGTCTTAAGCGTTGATAATCATTAAATGGACGACAAAGATTTGTTAAGGCCGGCGTATATAGTATAGAAAAATAACTACTTAACTATCACCTCGATCATGAAAAATTCATGGCTTGTTTCCATTTCCTATCAGACAATTCCCCAGATAGAGAGGTAGGTATTTTTCTGGTATTCGAATTTGTGAGGAAGGATTTATGAGTAGGTGAAACGTGTTCAAAGCTTAGGTAGTTGGATAGAGGGTAAAGTGGCTTTTTGGTACAATTTTTGGTATCTTTCTTAAGGTGAGTTGAAATATGTACATGATGGTAGTGGTGGTGTAGTTAAGTTGGATTCTTTATCCTGTTCATAAGGAAAATCAAAAATTAAATCACTAGAGTTTAAAGGGCTAATGGAATTGTTCTCATGTAATTTCAAATTTGACTCTTGGATATGAGTAGATTAAGGAATAGTGTTTCTTCTTGTATATACTCTTCTCATATTTTACATTTGTTTCAACATTTTCATCTTTTTCATAATCAAGTTCAATTCTAACATTGTCACTACTAGTTTCTACCTCAACTTATGGTCCAAGAGTAAGGTAAAGAAGTAGGAGAGACTCGTCTTCCTTATTTACGCTCCCCTTAAAGATGATATTCAACAAAATAACTTTCCTTTTCATGAAAACTGACATCTCTAGAGATAAAGAATTTATGAGATGGTGGATGATAACTTTTGTAACCCTGTTAGATGGAAGAATATCCTATGAAGACATACTTTAAGGCTCTAGGATCAAGTTTCTCTCAACCATCGCTATGAATATGGACGAACGATATACACCCAATTATTTTAGTAGAGAGGTTACTAAAAGTGGATACATTAGGATAGAACGAGGATAAGATTTCCATAGGAGTTTTAGAGGCAATGACAGTAGAAGGCAAACGATTTATGAGATAGAATGTAGTTCAAACTGCATCTCCCTAATATTTCTTAGAAACTTTATTTTGAAATATCATAACATGTGTTTGGTCTAATAAATACTCATTTTTCTCTCAGTAATGTCATTTTGTTAGGGCATTTTAACACACGAAGACTCATGAATGATATCTTCATTTTGACATAAAGAATTAATATTATTATTAAAGTAATCCTTGGCATTATCAGACTGAATCCTATGAATACTCATACCGAATTAATTTTTAACCATGGAGAGAAATTGAGGAAACACGCGACTAACTTCATATTTTTGTTTAAGTAAGTAGACTCAAGTAACTCGAGAACAGTCATCAATAAAGGTTATGAACCAATGGGCACCGATAAAGCAGAAAAATACTCATTTTATAACTAACTGAAAAAGGTACACACTGTGTTTAACAAGCTCACACACCTCACAATGAAGATTCTTAACATCTAATGTTTTAAATAAAATAAGAAATAATTACTTAATGACTCTAAACGAAGGATGACCTTGAGGACATTGGTATAAGAGAACCTTCTCCCCGTTGGTCTTTATTGATTGTGGGAAAAAAATTATTGCTCAGGAAATCTAGGCTTGAATATTTGTTATCCAAGTTGTGAAGATTATTCCATTCTCTAGAACTTTCAATCGTCCTCCTTGAATTATTCTCTTGAAAAACACGAGAGTTATTATAGAAAATAACATTACATGATAGGTTTTTGTGAGCTTTTGTATGGAAATTAGGCTATTAGACAATTTTGGGATATAAAGGATGTTGTTAAGGGTCATGAATGAGTTTATTTGAATTGTTCCTTGACGTGCTACAATTATAAGAGTATCATCTGCAATGAATATTTTTGTTACTATGGCAAGGTGAATAAGAGGTGAAGTGTGTGGCTATGGGTGTCATGTGATCAATGAATCTAGAATCTAGTACCCAATATTGTTTAAAGGGTATATTTAAAACAGTAAGTCCAAAAGAAAATAGAGATTTGCCAAAAGAAAAAGGAAATAGAAACATACATAAATGTGTTAAAGTATAAGTACTTATTGGTTTCTCCAACTTACCGAGGAGAGATCTCACATTTTCTACTTCGCTTAGATTTGCACCCTTTTTTTAGACTGTCTTCACTAGTACTTTCAGTGATGTGTGCATGTCCTCCCTTTCTTGATAAGTCTTCCTTCTTTCTTCACTCTCTATTAGGAGGGTTTCCATTCAATTTCCAATACTTTTCTCGAATATATGATGAAGCTTGTTGTGATGAGTACACCACACCCCTTCGCTCTTCTTCTCATCAGCCATGGAGAAGAAAAACTTTTTTTCTACACCCAATAAGAGTGACGGCGCGTGGAGGGTCTTCTGATGGTGAAACTATAGGGTTTGGCCGGTTTTCTCAAGGTCTCAGACTCTTAGTAGTGGTGTGGATAGTGAGATTAAAAAAATGGGAAATGCTAACCAGTGCCCTCGGAGCAATGGTTAAGACTTTAAAATAGTACATTTATCTCGGTAATATGCGTATTTAATGTCTCAAAAATTGAAATATTATATTTTATATAAAATATTTTCTTTTTTTGGAATGCTTAACCATTGCCCTGAGGGCACTGGTTAGCAAGACCCTTAAAAATTGATAGGGATAAGAACAATTGTATGAATAGTGAGCACGGGTGAATAATACCTAAGGTTTGTTAAAGATAATTGCAATGAAAACAACAATAAATAAGTTGCAATTAATGCGGCTGGGAATTTGAAAAAGAATCATAATTAAGATGACTAGAGTTTTTTAAAAAAAAAAGGGACAACTTCACTACCCATCACAAAATGTTGGGTAGTGTACCTCCAACCAATCACATGATTCCATCTAATTTAAGACATTTAATTATTTATTAAAATACTACAAATATTTATTGTTTCCAAAGTTTTTTACAAAGGAGATAACCTTACCCAACTTTTTGAGTTGGGTAGATAAGAATTCACAAAAAAAAACACAATTAAGGCGGCTAAGATTTTGAAAAAAAGAACCGCAATTAAAGTGGCTAGTGTTTTGTTATTGTGATCTAATATTAGAGTAAGGATCCACTTCATTTCTTACCCTTCATTTCTTTTCCATTACTATAGTTTTTTGTACATAAAGTTAAATAAATAATAAACATATGTCACATATCTTAGAAATACGTGTAATATATACAAAAAACTATAGTAAGGAAAAAAATATAGAGGGTAAGAAATGGAGTGATCCTTACTCCTAATATTAGTCCTACTAAAGACCCAAACATGAATTATTAATAAAAATAAAAATAACAATAATAAAATTAACTATTTACAACACTAAATTATTCAAATAAATATTTATAATACTTAAAAGTCTCCACTTAGAATAAAATGCTTTAGAATATTTTAGTAAATAACACATGTTAATTGCTGAAGAAAAATATTAACAAGTCAAACCACCATAGCAATCTATATACACTTGTATAATAATATGAACTTGCAACCATATTTCATTATAGTGCCAATTTGCAAAATGCACTTAATTTTCGTGCTCATGCATGTATTTGGTATCCTTCCTACATATATGTATGTGAACAGGTTGACATGACAAGTATGGCTCATTGGCTCCATTTTGTATTTTTATAATTCAGCTTAAGATTGTTAAGTCAAAAGTGGAAGTAAGATTAAGTCACTGTATATAAAAGAGTGTTAAATAACGCAGAGATTCCCCGACACCTAATATCCCACTATCGGTGCATTGACACCACCACTAAAGAAATCCCTAGCAACACGTTTCTTCATATGATTTATGATCAAGCAAACAAATAGTAACGGGTTAGGTGTTTAATAATATATCAATAGGAACTTACTAGAAGACCTTTACAATGTCTATAAATAGGGTCACTCACCTTACACTTTTATGCAACATATATATTCTTATTGTACTCAAACACATCACTTTCTCATATACATTGAGTTAGTTATTACTACATTATTAAGGAATTTTTCCATGGCAAGCTCCAAGTTCATAGGGGTTGTTTTCATTGTTTTGTTCATTGTAGACCTAGCATGTGCTGCTAGGTTATTTGGTGGTGGTAGAGGAGGGGGTGGTGGTGGTGGTGAAGGGGGAGGAGGTGGCGGTGGTTTAGGAGGACGTGGTTCTGGGTATGGGTCTGGTGGGGGTGAAGGATATGGTGGAGGATACGGTGGAGGATCACAAGGAGGAGGAGGTGGTGGAGGTAGAGGAGGAGGTGGCGGAGGAGGTAGTGGGAATGATGGCTCGGGGTATGGTAGTGGATATGGATCGGGATACGGTTCTGGATATGGTTCTGGTGGTGGTAGAGGTGAAGGTGGTGGTGGTGGAGGAGGTGGTGGTAGAGGTGGAGGTGGAGGTGGTGGTTCTGGTGGCTCAGGCTATGGTTCTGGTTCTGGCTCTGGCTATGGTGAAGGAGGCGGATATGGTCAAGGAGGTGGAAGAGGAGGAGGCGGAGGTGGAGGTGGTGGTGGAGGAGGAGGTGGCGGAGGTGGTGGTGGAGGAAGAGGTAATGGAGGTTATGGTTCTGGCAGTGGCTCTGGCTACGGTTCAGGATACGGTTCTGGTTCGGGAGGAAATGAATAAACAGTTTCTTGTATTAGCTACTTATAATTAATAGCATATTATGCATTATTCAATCTTCTTAAGATATATATGATTTCAAATAATAATTGCATTGTGACTTAGTAGTCATTTTGCTTAATGCATGGTACATTCTCTATAGTTACTACAAAATTTATGTGCATCACTATTGCAAGTGATATTGTAAAGCATAATATTAATAAGAGACTTCTGTTGTAATAGTTAATATAGTTCTTAGTTGTTTGTTCCTTTTATTTCGATCTCTCTATAATCTTTTTTTTTATATAGTGGAGTGATGCAATTCCTAATTAGATATGTTTGCTAAAGTAGTTTAATTACTATTAAGTCTTCCATATGTATAATAGCACTTTATAGACCTATTATACTATATAAATCATGAATTGAAAAGAACTATGTATAACTAAAGTTGCTTAATTAATTATTCGCAAATGTACAACTTATCGGCATTTATCTTTGTTAGACAAGTATGCTTGCTTAATTTTTTTTAATTAGACTTGTATTTTGAAAACCGGGTCGGATCGATTGAACTGAGAATCGGATGGATCATCGATTTGATTTAATTTGATTCGATAAACTATTAAATTAGTGAAAATCAACCGAACTAACTAAAACTATTAAAATTGACGAAGACAGTTTTGAAATTCTTAGTTTTTTTTTTTTTTTGGTAAAAGGGAGGGCCTAAGCCCAACAGAAACAACTACACAGGAGCACCATTAGAGTCAAGAACACCAAGGAGGTCATATTCTAGTCTATCATAAATAAAAAGAGGCATGTCAAAGAAGACTTCTAAACCATGTTGCATATTCCTTCCTTGTAACGCTAGCGCATTGGCACACTCGTTGGATTCCCTATGAGTAAAAGAGAGCTCACAGTTGGGAATTTTATCCATGAGATGAATAATCTGATTCTCTACAGTCGAGAGGCCAGACTTATTTCGCTTTCGTTGAAATTCTTAGATTAAATGGTGGCTTTTTTTTAGTTTTCAAAACTCTCTCTTTTTGAAAATGCTGGCTTTTTTTAAGTTTTCAAAACTTTCTCTTTTTGGAAATAAATTTATTATAGATAGTAACTTATTCTCTTTTTGAAAATGCTGGCTTTTTTTAAGTTTTCAAAACTTTCTCTTTTTGAAAATAAATTTATTACAGATAGTAATTTATTTTGTTATTTATTTATGTTGTCATTATATTTTATTTAAAATTTATTTAAATTTATTGTGAGTGATGATTATGTTATGAATTTTATATTTTAAAATTTTATAGGTGTCATGATTTTTTTAAGGAGTGAGTCATTTGATTTGATTGGTTATTGGTTTATTCAATAGTTATTTGACTTTATTAATTTAATTATGTGGTTCGATCAATGACTCGGATGTTCGACTAATAGATTAATAACAAAGTACGTAATTTAATGATTGGTCCGATTTTTAAAATATTGTTTAGACTCAGTTGACAAAAATCTGATTAGGAAAACATTGAAAACAAGGACTCTTAAACAGTAAATTAGGAGCAATTACGTAGTAATGATATACAAATGAAATGGAGAGTGATGACTATTTAAACCCGGGCCCATGCATGATAAACGTTCTTGTTAGAGGAGCAAGTATACTTAACACTATGATAATGATGTTTACTATTTAAAAACACGTGATTTGGCAAACTGTTGTCAATTTTTCTTTCATAAATTGATAATTCTATGGGTCTTCGCAGTACAGTTTAAGTGGTTTTAACGTAAAATAAATTATCCGAACCGTATAAAAAAAAGTGTGTGGTTCGGTTTAGATTAATTGGTTTTTAGAAATAAAACCAAATCAAATCAGTGTGGTTTGAGTTAGTTTGATTTTTTACAAAAAAATTATTGAGACATATATACGTATAGATGACAATATACTAATATAGTTTTGTATTTACTATTTAGTTATATACGAGATATCAAATAACAACAAATTTCATCATATTTGGACAACAATTTCTATTTAATACAAAAATAATATTAGACAAAAGTGAAATAAAAAACATAAAATAGCATAAAATAATATAAAAAACATTATAATGAAATAGAAAAAACGAAAATGAAATACTAGAGAATATGCAAAAGAAAAGAAAGAGCATAAGAGATGAGAAATTAGAGAAGAAAATGTGCATTAAAAACATAATTAAAAGAGAGAACAGTAGAATAAAATTAATAAGATTAAAAGCAAAGAACATAAGAAATAAGAGACTAGAGAAGAAGATGTGAGATGGATTTGAAAAAGAATATGAGAAGAATGCGCGATACCGCTATGAGAGACTTGAGAAGACTTAAACTAAAACCTTAAGCGTGAGGAAGAAAAAATCAGTCATAATTGTAAGGTTAAAACATAGTATACTTTCTGTTTGGGTTGGATGTGGGTTAAATGAATTTTGGATTGTAGCGGTTTGGTCCAGTTTATAAAATACAAACCGTAAACCAAACCAAATAGTACAGTTTTTTTTTTTAAAATGATCCAAATATATCTGAATCATTTGTGATTTTTTACGGTTTTAATTTAGTTTAGTTTGATTTGGTTTTACAGTTTGTTACTGGATCGATTTAGTTTTGAATATCCCTTCAAGTTCAATAAAAAACTTCTTATTTATAGTTAATCAAGACTAAAATACATTGAAAATATTAAAATTTTAAATAAATAATTATATATGTCAAATTGAAATGACATTACCTAAATGGCTATAGTGCCTAGCTTTTTATTATGGGTAAGAAAATTGTGATGTGTCAACAAATATAGAGTTTCTTTCTGCCTCTTTTTGGCAAATTCTTTTTTAAGAATTAAATATTTTTAAACTTTTAATTGTTGTGATTCAAAACAGTTAAATCAAAAGTTATAATAAGACAAAATGGCAATATGATATTATCTTGTATAAGACACGCTTTGCACATTTTAATACAAGGTTTCAAGTTACTTTTCCCTCAAGTTATTAGTCTATAAGTTCATCTTCAATCTCATTTAATTTACCTATACAAAATTACAAATACTCTGATCCTTCGTTTGAAGAGAAAGTCCTTTTGACGCATGGGACAGGTTGTTACACAGGTCCACTATGAATGTGAGACCCAATTGATGTCAATCCTGACGTAATCAAACTAGGTTCGGCCACCACTTTCTAAAAGCTTCAACCAGAAGAAATGGCTCAACCGATTTGGCGTGAAGAGGCTTGAACAAGCAACACAACTTTTAAGCCCACCGAAAGGAGTAGAACTTTTGTAGTGTCATCACAGCCAAGTCTTTAAGGCTATGTTTGGGAATTTGGAGGGGAGGGGAAGGCTTCCAAAAATGAAATTTTAAAAAAATATAGGAAAATATTTGACATTTTTTAAAAAATGATTTTGTTTAGAATGACAAAAGAGTTATTATCATTATTAAATTTTTAATTTTCAGAATACTATAACAACCTAAAAGATATTTGGAAAATTTATGTAAGCCCTTCAAAACCCTCCAAAACCCTCCTTCAATACAATTTTTGAGTTCCCCCATTTTATGGGGTTTTTGGTGTTATGAATAAACTCAAACCCTCCAAAACCCTCATATCCAAAATCTTTTTATCCTTTTCTCCTAACTCTTCCTATTTTATAAAGTCCTCCCCTCTCTTCCCCTCCAAACTCCCATACATAGCCTAATAGGATAAACCGTGGAGAAATTCTCATTGCATTTATATGTTTCCTCCGATTTTCGGTGAAAATTTTAAAATATTCTTATATTTTGAATATGCTTCTCCGAAGATATTTTTTTTAAAATAAAATGGTGATTTCGCATATGCATATCCGAAGTCGTTCTATTTTACACAAAAAAATGTGCATTCGGAGATGCATATCCGAAATACGTTGTGTTATATCAAAAACGCAAATAGCCACCCCCACTCTTTGCATTCTCTTCAAACACTAAATACTCCTTACAACAACAAAAATCCATCTTTACCAAAAGTACTATTGAAGATTCACATTCCACAACCTCCATTCAAGCATTCCAACTTCAACTCAAAGCTCAAACAATTTGTAAGTTTTCAATACCTTACCTCAAACTCAAAGTTAGAATTTAGGGTTGTTAGATTTTAGGACAATGTGTAGGTTTATCTTATTGTAATTCAATGTTGGTGTTTAGATGTAAAAAATTGGATTTTTGATGAGTTAGGGCAAGAAATGGAAGTTTCTCAAAAATGGTATTTCGTAGGTTATTTCGGAAGTGCATATCTGAAATCTCCTCTTATCAGTTTCGGATATGCACTTGCAAAATATGCTCTGAGTTGTTTTTGTTTTCAATTTTGTTTCATACTCGAACTTTAACTGTTATTAACCAGTGGCATTTTTTCAAGAAAATGGCAAACAACCAGACACCGACCGATCAACTAAGATGGGGGAGGCCAACCCAGACAGCCTCGGCTCGGCACGAGATAGCTGCACAACAAGGAGTGGCTCGGAGATGGGAAAGAGGCCAAGTCCAAGTGAAGGAGGCGCCTACATGATCCTCATATTCACAGAGGAGTCACCTGTCTCGGGCGTTTTTCTCTCATGAGGTTAGTTGGGATGAGGAGGTACCTGAGCACAGTGAAGTACTTGAGGAAGAGGAGGTTCACCCTGAGCATGACGAGGATGTTCGGGATGATGTACATGATGCACAGGAGGGCGGCTACCCAGGAGAACCGTCTGACACGTCTGTCTTGATTTACTATCACGGCCATGCCACTCGACATATTTGGGATGGCGAGGTTGTTTTTTATTGCAATTTTTAATGTAAATGGTTTACTTACTTATATTTGAAATGAATTTAAACGGCTGATTCATGATCCAACAACAACTAACATTGTTATTTTTTTCTAACAGGAACGGTTGCCCATAAAATCCGTGAACCATTCATGGAAAATATTTGATCTCTTTAAACCACCGGCGGAGTGGTTTAATGATGTTGTTGTTGGATCCGGATTTGGCGATTTATGTTGTACCAGATATGTCACCATTAGTCGCGGCATGCAGGGGGTATTTGTTGAAAGATGGCATAAGGAGACGTCTTCTTTCCACTTTCCTGTTAGGGAGTTGACGATCACACTCCATGATGTGGCTTGTCTACTCCACCTGTCTATCCGAGGGAGGTTGCTGGACCATTCCCAGATACAGAGGGTTGAGGCCATCGAGTGGATGGTGGATTATCTGGATATGGACTCATTTATGGCTGATTACGAGTGTAGAACAACGAAAGGGGCGCATGGCCAATTCTCCACCCTGAAAGAGATTTATGAGCACCACTTGGTGGCAGCAACTATGTCCGAGGATGAGGGGGATGCGGTTTTTGTTAAGTACCACTGTGGTTGTGCTTTATGGTATTGGTTCATGTTCTTGGTTGGCACATCCCTCTTTGTGGACAAAAGTGCAATCTACGTGGACGTGACATACCTCCGGTACTTTATGTATTTGAGTACAGTTCATGAGTGGAACTGGAGGGCCGCCATTCAGGTATACCTATACTAGAAGCTGAATGAAGCATGCAACTGGAGGACCAGATAATTGACTGGCTCTTGCACACTCCTCCCAATACATTTATTTTTTATTATATCACACTTAATCTGTTTTTGTAGAGTTGTACTAACATATTTTCATATTTGTGTTTCAGAGTTGTATCATCTCTTACTTTCACTGCATTCATGGCTACGATCTTGGTCTGTTGTACACCGACGACATGCCTAAGGCTGCATGATACGTCCTCCAAAGGGGGAGTCAGAAAGTGGGGCCATATCACGTATACTCGATCGTACTGCTCACTATGACATCAATTGGACGCCCTTCCGTGATTACTAGGAGGTTGTCCCCTTCGACCATATCTCGTTATATTCTAGATGGTTGCCATGTGGAACCAACACCGTGGTCTGATATCTGCCGGAGTGGTGAATCAGACAGTTTGGGCGCGTGCAAATGATACCTAGGTCTCCATTTGCGGCTGCTCCCGACACCATATTAAAAGTTCATATTGTATGAGTCACCTTTATTTTGCAATAAATTAGAATGGAGATGCATCTCAGTGCTCAGAGCAATCAACAGAGGATATCGCACCTGCGTGAACTCTCGGAGAGAATTCTCTTTTTGGCGAAAAGTGTTTTGTCCCTTCTATTTGCAACAATAAGTTTGTCATTCGAAATTGTTGTTGTAAAAATATGAAACATAGAGGATCGAAAGAAGCGAGAAAGTTATTTTTGTTTGAGTTTTGTTCCAATTAATTATGTTGTTTGGAGGAGCAATGAGAATGAAATTTGAGGCGAGTTGAGTTGAAGCCGAGAATGAACAAGGAAAGATGTTGATAACTTTATACAACACTCTAAGGAACATATGCGTAACAATTGCTCAGACTAGTTAACTTTTGTATCACTCAAACTTGTACACATGAGTTTTAATTTTTGTATCACTCAGACTTGTTAACAATTGCTAAGATTGTATCGCTCAAACTTGTACACATGAGTTTAATTTTTGTGAGACGCTATGTTAATTTTGGTGACACGCTATGTTAATTTTGTATGATTGTTTTAGATTTTGTAAACTTCTACAGATTCTATCACTCAAACTTGTACAAAATTTATAAATTTCAATGTTGATGTTGGAAAGTTGTAGTAAAATTGATGGAAAATTTTAATGTTGTTGTTGGAAAGTTGTAGGAAAATTGATGGAAAATTTCAATGTTGTTGTTGTATTTTATGTGTTTTGCTGCAGATTCGGGTGAAAAAACTTGAACACAACGGATGTAGGTATGGGTGTTATTTTGCTACCCGAATAGCCTTTGGGTTCGGGTGCGGGATTGGATAGTGTGAAACCCACACTCGAACCTACCTGTTGTCATCCCTACTCATTTCGAGCAGAACTTGCAGAACTTCCTCAAAACAAATATATATATGTGTGTGTGTGTGTGTGTGTGTGTGTGTGTGTGTGTGTGTGTGTGTGTGTGTGTGCGCGCGCGCCCAATGGTGATGATGCATAGATTTTACATCATAGAGTTGTGCATTGAGGTCCTACCTCATTTATTCGGTGGGCACATATATATTTGTGTACAAAAGTGCTTATCATGTCGATATGGTTTATCTTAGATACTTCATTAACTTCAAGCACATTCGTGAGTACAACTGGGAGGTCACTTGTTTGGTTTACCTGTACTTGAAATCCGATGAAGCTTATCTTTGTAAGACTAGACACATGACAAAAAATTGAACGTTGTTACGGTAATATATTGCATTTCTATTGTTATTAATATTTCATAACACGTAATCTATGTCATTACTTATATTTTATCTGTATCATTATGAAGCATGGATTCTCTAACACTTTCCGCGCATCTCTAGCTTGTCATATGTGAATGACTACTCTGAGAATTTGTCACGTGCTTGCGCATTAGTCTCACTCATAAGGAATCAAGCGACCAAACCATTCAAAGTATTTCTTGATCGCACTGTAGTAGGTGATATACGCTACACAGTGTACGACGATCACTGTCAAATGCGTCTCTAGGATGACATAGTCGTCTACTCCATATGGTTGGCTTGTGGGTCACATTTTATTTATTCATATCTACTTGTGTGTGTCATGCTCTAGTTCGGATTTCTACAAGATATTATAAGAGACCCTGGTGTATCTGCTTCTCCCACTATAGTTTGCAAATATGTTGATATTGTGTTTGATAATTTCTATAATCATGTAATAATAGAGGAAGCGTGAAGTGTGTCAGCTCCTCGGTCGTTGAGTAGTACATTTGACTACATTCAATGGTATTTCAGAGTGTCACATTCTTACATGACACTAGATACTCACAAAGATCCACCTAGATCAGCTCAACAAAAGATATTAGAGTAGTAGGTTATGACAAATCATGTCGTTAATGTGTTACTTGTATGTCATCGTATTATCGATATTGCGCGAGCAGATATAAAAAGAGGAGAATTTCCAAAAGACACCTATGAGAGCTACTATGGAAGTCATTCTATCTGAGACATGGAATGTCATATGCAGTACAGGAGACGGAAAAGAAACAAGGGGTCAAATATATCCAGTAATTCAATTTTACTTCTATTTTGATAGTATTTATTTTATTATTTGTAATTTGTCAACAATAAAGTTTAATTATAGATTCTAGATTGATTCTAATATATGACATTTTAATTGAATTACATCAGTATTTGATTTAATTGATAACAAATTTTTTGATAGTATACTTAATATAAGTGGCCAATAATATTAAATTTCTTTAAAAATATCAAATTTATAATAATCTTACTGTAAAACAATCATTACGAAATACTTTCATATTATTCTCTGTGCTATGGAATAAACTTTAAGCATTTTAGTACAATGTCAATATGTATTTTAAAACGTTTTCTAATTTTTTTTCACATGCATTATTCTAGATCAATGGTGGGACACTTATGGAACCGAAGCGCCCAATTTGCAAAAGCTGGCTATTCAGATTTTGAGTCAAACTTGTAGTGCATCTGGTTGTGAATGAAATTGGAGTGTGTTTGAACACATTCATTCAAAAAAGAGAGATAGGTTGGAGCATCAAAAGCTTAACGATCTCGTTTATGTTCGTTACAATTTACGGCTACAAAAAAGGTATTGCACTTATTATGATTTATATGCTATTGTTTTGATACTTGATGACATGAATATTGATTCTATGGTTAAGAATATATTATATGGTTTTATAGTTAAGAAATATGTTATTGTTTGGTTTATAAACAAGACTATTTTGTTTTTGTCTTGATGACATGAAAATATTGGTTCTATAGTTAAGAATATATGATATTGTTTGGTTTATTAAGAATATTCTATGGTTCTATAAGATAAGAATATGTGATCTTTCTTGTTTTGTTAAGAATGTATATTATTGTTTGATTTGTTAAGTTTATTTGGTTCTATGTTTGACATTACCGTTAATGATGTATAGAACCAAGAAGAAACAAAATTATGATCCTATTGATTTTGAAACACTTGGTGATCATTCTAATTGGGTGTTGGAGGATTCACCATCATTCTTGACCATTGAGGTGGTGGAAGCACTACGCAAAGATCTTGTTAGTATGACAATCCAACCTATTTCAAATAATATTGGTATGGTATTAATTTTTGTGATTACAATTATGTTATTTTAATTTCTTAAAATATGTCAATTTCTAAACTCTTTAAATTAATGTTGTTATAGATGAATTAAATTTGGATGAAGTTGATGTTGAGGGAGATGCACAATTTAACTCCGGAGAAAACAACCAAAGTAATGATATCATTGATGGGGAAGATGTTGCAAATGCGATTGATTTTGCCGGAGATGATTTGATATTGAAGGAGATCCCAATATTAAAATAATTTTACCTCCTTGAAACTAAATTTAATAGATATTTGAGTATTTTTGTTCTAAAATACTCAATTAGACTTTGCTTTCAATTAGGCTTTGTAATCTTGTACTATTTTGTTATGTGTGTGATATTTATGTTTAAATTTCAATTTAATTTATCAACTAGTGAATTTATCATATGATATTTTTCGAAAATTTAAGTGCTAATTATATTTTTTAGAGATTGAATGATTCAGTTCGACCGATTTTATACCTATATAGTTTGGTTATAATGACAGATTTATTAAACCGAGTTATCCGGTTTAATCTGGTTTGGTCATGCAGTTCTACCAATGACCCAATGGTTCGACCGATGAATTAGTGACCCAGTACCCTCACTGGTTTAATGTCCGGTCCGATTTTTAAAACATTGCTTACTACAATAAGTTCAGAATATATCTAAAATTATTTCGGAGATATAATTTTTTTTGACAAAATAGAGTTGAGGACTGACATATTTGAAGCCCGTACAAAAGTATACTTATTTTGAAAAGGTGGCTCTTCCCTTTGCTCCTATGGGTGGGAAAAACAACCCATAATAACAATCCCACTATCCATCCAACATGCACATGTCAGCTACTCATTTAAACAATATTGGTTTTATTTAAAGTAATTGTGATGACTGTATCACTTCCAAAGAAAACTGGTCACGTTCTATTGAACTTGGAACTATAAAGACAAGACACCGCACTCAATAGTACAACTAAGCGTTAACCAAGCCATCAGATTAATTAAAATATAAATGGTAGTGAATTCAACGAATGCAGAATAATGACAACCAATATACATGAAAACACATGCACACTCGTCACAACTTGGGGATTTGACAACTCACAAATGAATTCTTAATTCTCAGTTGCGGCAACTGCAAATAAACAAGTTTTAAATCCTATCTCAGGCCAGTAATTGAAGATACAAGTCAACCGCTGCTAGGATAAGGACTGTCCTCTGTATGATATTAGCAACTGTTGACTTACAACAAAAGAATATACTAGTTCTAAATACTACATTTGGAAAATGCATGAAAGCCCTTTTCCAATAGATATTATCGTTTGAATGGGTTTGAGAAGAAATCCTGTAAGAACGATCTAAGTTTAAGAGGAAAAAAACATGCCCTCTCCCACTACAATAAACTCCATAAGTATATAAAATGACGGTAGTTTATGTAAACAAATCCCAAAATTCAGCAAATGTATGAGCAGTAGCAAGAACTTTCACCAAGAATCTAACAGTAGACAGATGAACTTCCATACTACTCCACCACTCTCTCAGTAGCATAAGAAACCTTCTGCAGTATCATAGATTCAGCCGTACGAATTGATCTCTGCGATCCTGTTATGGTAACTTTCCTGTATAACAAGGAAAAAGAAACACCCATAAAACGTCAGCTGTTAAATAAATGAGAATATAGGGGGGCATACACTGCCGGTGCAAATTAGTTTAACACTGATATCCAATGAGAGCCCTTTTTTTGCCACTTCACAGCAGTTATTTTAAGCTATAAGAGTTAGTATGTCAGAATAATGGATTCTCATTGGAAAAATGTGTAAAGACAGTTTATCCCCTGTAAACTCTAAATAAATATGCAAAGACATTTGATGAGTTAGTATGTAAGTAAACAATACTAACCTATCAGTTGTTCCAGATATGTAATCGCCCCTATCTGATATCTTTATCTTTGCTCCACTAACCTGAAAAGGCAAAAGTTAGTCAAGTTAGTTTATTATACAAGTAATCACATTATACCATGTAAAACCATAAGGAATTGGCAAACCTGACTAATATCAGATATATTCCTTCCACCGCGGCCAACAACCAACCCTATATGCTCATCTGCAACGCCAATGGTCATTGAGTTGCTTCTCTCCTCCTGGAAAACAACAAAGGAGGATGTCAGTTCAAGCTCAGAGAGCAAATCACCATCAAATGTGGATGCATGGATACATAGTTTTTCATTCACCATTAATAGACATAAGTATATAACACAGAAAATCAGCATTACATGAGGATACATGGTTTAAAACAAAGATATGTAGTTTTTTTTATTCAATAAATTCACCATTGATAATAGACATATAAGTATATCCCTCAAAACATGAAACTGTTTTTTATGCTCATTTAACAATATATCCATCAGGGTTCTCGTCATGGTTCAAATGTTGCACTGAGCATTTCAACTAATTGTACTTGGACTGTCAAACTATCCTTACTATCGGGAATGCATGTCTATAAACTGATGTTGGTAATATATATCTTGATTCAGAGCAGAGGTCAAACCTATACCTAGTCATGTGAAGAGAACTGATTCAATCTCACACCATAGTTACACCAATTTTAAACCATTTGCTTGCCTTTAGGCCAGCAACATTACAAGGTTAACCAAAAACAATTAGAAAAAAAAATTCTCCGAGGCTATGAATTATGTAAATATTTCAGAGGTTTGATTCCTAAAAAACCATTATATCTATGCAGCATCTTTCCTTCCAGAGTTCCAGTCATCCAACATGTTGGTACCCATTCATGTCAGCAATTATTACTATTTACTATTAGTGATGATGAACAGACATGTGACAAAAAGACAAACCAGCACCCTTTTATCTAATTAGATGCTTCAGTTCAACATAAAAATACCATGTAAAGTTCTTAAAACACTAGGACAACGACAACAGCAACAACAACAAAAATATTTTAAATGCCACATTTTGTTTTTTAGAATCATTTCCGTGTCTCTACTCTACATTCCTTAAAATTAAAAACTAATCTGCAGTGACATAAGACAACATACTCTCAATCTGCAATTACAAGTACAAAAATATATGAATTAAGTTGCAATGACTGGGGTATAGCTTTACTCTACATTCGATTTGAATGTGTGTGTGAGTCTGAAAACTTGGAAACTTGAAACATTAGAAACCATTGACAAGATTAAATGGAAGGAATGAGAAAAACCTTGCCGTTCTGGAATTTTGGTCCAGTACCATTAGGTCTGTAATTCACTCCGTTGTATGCTGGTGGTGCAACAGATGGAAGCACATATGTATATGGAACACCTTGATAACCCGAGACATAAACACCTAAAATGCATGTTAAAAAGTTATATTTATATTTAGCATTACCATCACTTTACTACCATAAAAATAGACAATACCCTTTTTTTTTTTTTAAATAAATAACTCCCAAAAATGAGTATAATGCTGTATTATAAATATTCTCTGCAATGTTGTATTGATACAGGCGTCCATGATGATACATTGTCGCTCTCTATTTAAGAAAATGTCACAGTTAGGAATGCAAACTAGTATTGGGTCTCAACATACTTGGCATAGCACCAAAATCATTATCACCAAGAGTTTGATCCTTGCCACTCTTAATCTTTCAGAGCAACAACCAGTCTTTTCTCACTAAGTGGGGTCGGCTAGATGGGTATATGAACCTTACAGCTATTATTCCTATAATTCAAAGGACATTAAAATATATCTACTCTTTTTTAATTTCAAATGTAAGTCTTTCTTATCTGGTGAAATCGAAAGGTATGCTCTAAACTGCAGTTGTTACTCAAATGGATTATGAAACCATCTTGATCACATTTTACCTTCACATACACACGGACATGTTATATTTGAAATAGTATACTATTTGAAATTGTAAAGAGAACACTTCCTTACCATTACTGTCCCTGATGTAAAAGTAAATAATACTGTCCATAGAAAGACAGGTGGGTCCAGCTCATTAAAAATAAAGGAAAAGGGTATAAATGTACATGAATTTAAGGCTAAACTAACAATAAGTTGGGAAGATATACTAGTTAGGGTAATGTCTCTATCTACTTCCTTCCTGCAGCAAAGGTTAAAGAAGATTGTAATCTCAGGGATCCATTCATTAACAGGGCTAATGAAGGATACTGAAGAGTCATTATAAAGATTAGAAACTACTGACATCATCCATATTAGGTGCTTCAAAATCAAAGAGTATTAGGCGAAATCCAAAAATGGATAAGAGATATTCCATGGGACAAATAAATGACACTGACCAGAATATGAAAACGGAGTATTCATTGACTGTGAATAATGAGAATCTTCAGCTAATTTAGAAACAACTAAATCAACAGCACGCATCTGCTCATCAAGAGTTCCTGTCACTGTCACTATCCTATCATTCTGTCCATAGTAACTATTATCTTGAGGAGATATTTTAATGCCAGCTTGAGAGTCTTCAATGAATGACCTGATCAAAGACAAAGAATGTATAAGGTGAGCTTTTTATCCCTATTTCTGAATAACATAAAAAATACAGAAAGAGTCCTGCAATGAAAAATAACAGTTGGCCTAACAGTGACATGCTTATTTTTAGTTGCGAGGGAAACTTAGGTCATAGGGAAATAAAAACTCAGACACCAAAGAACCAGCATTCATAAATATGGCAAACAAGTAGGCCCTACAACTTGACAAAGAAAAAGAATGGTACCTAATGGTAGCACCTCCCTTGCCAATTATTCCACCACAAGAACCATTAGGAACAACAAGTCTCACTTTTGTTTTTGGTTCAACATCATTGTCTTCCTCGCTGTGAAGCTAATAATTGAAGGAAAATTAAGCCCACAAGTGAGCAATGCAAGTCATTTTTTATTCCAATAACTAATTAAATCAATATCACCGTGATTACCTCACTGAGCAACTTTGAAAGAATGAGCTCTACAGCCCGTAGTACTTCATTGATAGCACCAGATACCATGATAATCCTATCAGTGGTTCCAGGGAAGAATTCATTATTGCGTGACAACTGAATTCGTGCTCCAGATTGTGACTGAAAATCAGTGATAGTCGAACCACCCTTTCCAATGACAGAACCAGCTGCAGAGTTTGATACCAGAAACCTAACATATGTTGGTTTTTCCACGGAATCTGATAGAAGTAAACATTATATAAAAATCATCACAAAGAATCAATTAAATACTTTTACATATTTAGAGGTCAAAATATAAATGGTGTAGTTGGGAAAGAAATAAAAACAAATCAATTTAAATTTCATAGTTTTACATAAGCATTCTGAAAATTATATCACTGCATTTCCAGGAACGAGATACTTTCATACCCGTAAAACAAAACAAAACAAACGCAGAGTTCATACATCAAATACCTGTCTCACCAATCAAGAAAGCAACATAATCCTAAGCTAATCAGATGTAGGTGTAAACAATGAAGGTTGTTTTGCCTCCCAGTAACATGAATGGTTAGTAAACATTTTATTCTAATAACTTGAAAAAAGCATTGTATAGCATAATTCTCTTCTCCGTATTTTATACTTGAGAACAATTCAGCCCGATAAAAACCGATTATGCTTCCCTTCAATTACCGGTATGAAAAATAAAACCACAAGACAAACTCAACCCTAAATTTTCCATTCCCAATTCTACGTCGATACTATACCAGATAAGACCTTAAAAACTTTTCCCTCAGAAGATAATAATCAGAGTGAAATTTTAGTTATGTGATAAAGCTCAATTCTAATTTGGTAATAGTATAGATTCCTTCGCACCAATTAATTCGGCGAGCATAGTTTTCTTTGACATCTGTAAAATTAAGCACTAAAGAAACGTATAGATTCAGAAAAATAACTTCGCTCCAAAATCATAAAGTTAATCATTCATTCAACTACCAAAACAGAATATACTAAAATTAAAATTTGATAAACAGAAATCGCATCCACACGTGAAGGCATAACACAATAACGTTTCAAATCTAATATAGGAAGTAACATTGCAAATAATTAGGGTTGAAAATGAAAACGTTGACCGAGAAATAGCACCACCGACATTGAGTAACCTAGCTACATTACAGTGCAGAGAAGAGAGAGATAACAAAGGAAAACATGGAGAGAAAACAGATCAGATCGGATGAGATGGATAGATACCTTGAGGAGGTGATTCGGGAGGAGGCGAAGAAGCGTGCTTCCTCGGTCCTTCTGGAGATGAGACGTAAGAAGATTCAGTCGACTCCATTGTTGTTGATGTTGTTCGTCTTCTTCGTCTTCAGCAACAATAACAACCTAATTCTCACTCCTTCGTTTCGAAGAGCGAGAGAAAGAGACGGTTAATTTCAGAGAGAAAAGGGAGAGAGAAATTTCATAGTAATGGCGTGCGTGACGTGAGAAATGAAAAGTGTTGAGAGAATTGAAAAAAGTGAAAACGGCGGATGGGATGAGAGAGAGGGGGTTGAACCGGAGATGAGAGAGAGGGGAATGAGAAGAAGAGAAGAAGTTGCTGCTGTGAAGTTTTGTTTTGTTTCGTTTCTGCTCTCTACGACGTCACGTTTGTTTTTGTTTATCTGATTGATAATATTATGCTGCGTGATGTGTCAATATGTGTGCGTGTTTACGGGTAAGTGCGTGTGTTTCTATGCTATGTGTGCGAATTTGATCACGTCCATTCAATCACTAAGTTGCTCTATTCATTTTGTCTAAAGATTAACAAATGTAATGTTAAGAAAGAGGACCATTTTTTTGTAAAAATGAAAGAGAACTTTTATAAAATTAATTTTATTATTTTATTGGTTTTTTTTTATAATTTATTGTGTCCGTTTTTAATTATAATTGGTTTTGAAAAAAATTATATCAAACTATTAATTATTTTATGATAAAAATAAATTATTTATGATATTTTTCTTTATTTTTTTTATACAAGTGAAAAACAAAAGTAAGAAATAATCTAGAAAATAAAGTCAGTTATGATTTTAACAAGAGCCATTGCACAAAAGACCGGTATGCCACATCATCATTAATCTCATGTTTTGTTAGATAGTCAGCACAAACATTCAACTCCCTAAAGTATGTAAAGTTTGAAATTGTTATTCTCTAGAGAGAAGCTCTTCAAGTATATCCAAATTATATCGTCCATTAATCATGCCCGTACATAAAACTAAAGTAATTTTTTGCTATATCAATTATAACTAGAATCCATCATTGATTAGTGACATAATTAAATGACATTGATTCATCATGAAATGAGTAATATGAAAATCACAAGAATCTTATTGTACAAAGTATAAATAGTTGAATGTCAAATTTTATAAACCACAAATATTCAAAAACCATAGTATGCATACATAATATCAAACATATAACACATAATTCATAAATGATTGACTCCCATTAAACTAAAGATTTCTCAAACTAAAAAACACCAATATGAGCAGTGTCCCTAAGTGTTATAGGGAAATTTGTTCACTTTGTATCATTTCTTTAACAACTAGGAACTTAATGTCAAAAAATCTTACTTAGGGTATGTTTGGTTCAAAAATAAGGAAAAGGGGGAAGGGAATGATTTTAATGGATAGAAGAGAATGGGATGAGATGTGAGAGATTTTTTTTAATCAAAAAAGTGTTTGGTTCAAAAGAGGAGAGGAGAGGGGAAGTGATAGATTTTCAATTAAAAATATGTTTGTTTTAGGAGAAGAGGGAAAAAGTTTTATTAATAGTTTACTTTTTTATCCTTACAGTGATATGATATTCAAATGAAAAATTCATGCCTATTTTTTTGGTAATAAATTTTTTAATATCCGTCCATTTTTCTCAAACGGCGTCAACTTTTGTTTGGGTGGCATCTGTTTATCATCAAAGTAATCAAAATTATTATAAAAATTCGTCAACTTTTGTTTGGGTGGCATCTGTTTATCATCAAAGTAATCAAAATTATTATAAAAATTCCAAAATTTTGTACTTAAGCTAGATTTGAACCCATGTCACCTTACATACACGAGAAATAACTTACCACTACATAACTTTATAATTGATGTTTATCTTACACATTCTTAATTATTTATTATTAACTTTTTCATTATTAATTAACAATTACACTTCAAACCAGTCTTCTTCATTAGTAACGAGAACAATCATATTTCTAACTAGTAAGGACCCGTGCGTTCGCACGGGTCACGCAAAGTCTATATAAATAATAAATAAATATATAACAATGGATAATAAATATTAGGGGTGGCAAAATGGGCTGTGGCCTGCCGGGTCGGCCCGTCACCCGCCAAAAAATGGCGGGTTGGGTTGGGATTTTAGACCCGCGGCTCGCCAAAGCTCGCCCCGCAAAAACCCGCCGCCCGCCAAAACCCGCATCTCCTCCAAAATTCACTCTTTTTTTAGTTAATTCTAGTAATTTTAATTTTTGATGGTTTATTTTATACATTTATTTATAAATATATGTAATATTCTTTTAAGTAAATTTGTTAAAAAGTTGCTTTTATAAAAAATTGTTTTAAAAAATAAGGGAAAAGTTTAATTAAAAGGTAAAAAAAGCCTATTAATCTATTAAAAAAATATAAATAAAAATAGGCGGGTAAGCCCGCCGCCCGCCAACCCGCCATCTTGGCGGGGCGGGCATGACTTTTATGTCCATTTTACTTGGCGGGCATGCCCGCCCCGCTCATTTTTTGGCGGGCATAAGGCGGGGCGGGCGGCCCATTTTGCCACCCCTAATAAATATATATAAAAGATACACGAATAAAAAACATTTGAAATTATAATAATTATATAAATATTAATTTAATATAGTTAGAAATATATTTTTTAGTATACAAAATAAATGAAATAATTAAGTAGTCATCTACCTGTGCGTTCACACGCATCATACAATAACGTTACATATCTACCATGAGTAGTCATCTACCCGTGCGAACACACAGATTGCACAATGTTATAAATAATAAATAAATATAATATATGTGATTATATGTATTTGATTTGGTAACCGGTATTAAATTTTTTTTATCCAAATTTTTTTCATTGTCACTCATACCTCTATTTTATTATAAACATTTAAAATCTCACTTATTTCAAATAAAATTTTTGATATATTTAATAGATTTATTTTTTTCAAAAATATTAGTTATAGGTTAATATGTACATATAAAAATAAAGGAAATAATTAAGTAGTCATCTATCAATAGTAAATAAATATAATATAATGATGTTTAAAATGTAAATAAAATATATACAGATTAAATAGCTTTGTCCCGTCGAAAAATGTATATTTTAGTAGAAAAATAAAATAAATAATTAAGAAATCATTTACCTGTGCGTTCGCACGGTTCGTACAATGTCGTTATAAATAGTAAATTAATATAGTAAACTGATGGTTAAAAATGTATATAAAATGCAAAAAGAATTAAATTATCATCTATCTGTACGCCACAAATCGCACAATGTCGTTAGAAATAGTAAATAAATATAGTATATTAATTGTTAAGAAATATATATAAAAGATATACACATTAATAAAAAAAATGTTACAAATTAGTGAAGTTATAAAAAATAATAAAATAAATTAGTGAAGTTACAAATTATTTGAATAAAATATAATTAAAATTTATTTGAATGAAGCATGATTAATATGTAATAATAATCAATTTAATTTATTTATAAAAAAAATACTAACCATATTGTTCATAGGAACCAAAATACACAAAATTTTGCAAGGATAACTTACGAAACAAAAAATTAATTATTGAGGCAATTACATGCTTATCTATCTTGCAAAAATTAAATCATCCACTCTTAATACCAATAGAATCAAGCTTAATTTCTTCATCCACTAAATCAACAATCCCACCAGCATCTGAATTTGAATTTAAAACATGCTTTCTCTGACTCTCCAGCTTTCTTATTCCTCATCAGCATCAACATCTTGCTATCTTGCAAGTTTTAATGTTGCTCTAGCAGCAGTTGCAACATAATGCAGCTGACTCAAAAGCTGCTTGTGATGCATGAATTACATCCTTATATTTGTACTACCTTTAAAAGAATCATAAAATCCATCCCCTTTTCCTTAACAAAATTATGGCCATTCATCTCTTCCTTTTTTTTTTCATACTTGTGTGATTTTTCTTTTCCCAATTTGTTACTTGTTCCTACATTGATTACAATTCACGACAACCTCCTTCAATATGTATATATTTACTGTTTAACAAATGAAATGAACAATGAGATTTACATCCAAATATTTTATGCAGTAATTCCTTATTATAATCAGAAGTAAATACATATATGTATGATATAAACATACATGAATCATCAACAAAAAATGTCACAGCAAATTAAGTTTAGAAATTAGAAGAGTGTCTAAATAACTCAATTTTAATATCTTATCAAATTGCAACTTCAGAATAGCCATCTCCAGTAGCACATTTCTTAAAGATACATGTTGTATTATAAGACATTGCAACTTCACCTGCAGCAGACATAATAATCAAACGAATAGAACTGGTTTGATGTGCGCTCATGTACAATATAATCAGTGGTTTACTTTAATGAAAGGCCTTTGAATTCCGTCATTACAGTCCCGTCTCATGCTACGGTCGCATGGATTATTACTTTTCTTTTTCATATTGCAGAAACGACACAAAAATTATTGGCATATGTTCCAGCACTTGCGATAGTCCTATTATGAACTCGAAATTTAGATACAATATCATTCACGTAAACTAACATCGAGAGTATGATTTTCATTCAACTTCCACGAACTCTAAAAAAAGCATCTTTAAACAGCATGATAATGTATTTTCTCTACTAACAACCAACCCACTCTGTTGCATTTAATCACTTTCATTTTTTCATAGACCGGAGAAAAGACAACTGGTTTGCTTATTCATTAAACTGTGATGATGTAAACCACTTACTTTTGCTCCACACAAACTATTTAATAAAAAAAAATTGAAAATATATATTGAACCATTTAAGAAGCAAAACAAATGTAACAGTATGTAGACAAACAAATATAAATTTGAAAAAAATAAAGTGAGAATCAAATACAAAACATGTCAATTCACTCCATCATGTTAGGTACCAAATTTTAAGCAAATCCAACATAAAGCTTAATTATAAACACACTTTGGCTTTAGCTGAAGCACTTATACACATACTTGAATATGGTTCCAAACTTGATTGATTCATTAACTATACAATGTTCCTTTGTTTATATAAATATTAAAATTAAAATAAATATACATGCCATCATCCTGACCCCTGTAGACTGTTGGGATGTTGTCGTAAAAACCACAGTTGATTGTTAGAGTGCTGCCATCGAACCACCTTCGAAGCTGTCATCCTGCAAAGTGCTTCCACAATCTCGACAGAACTCGGTCCCCATCCAATCATGTAACAACAATAAAAGGAAGAAAACATATCAAGAAGTAAACACAATACAAAATAGAAACACATCAAACATGATGGAACGAGCAACTTTGAGATTAAATACAAATAAATAAGCACATCCGTTGTCTTTAAACCAAATTATCTTTAAGGTTACTTTTTTACTCTAATTGGTTTAAGTCATAACTTATTATATGACATAGCAAGTTGTTGCCAATATAGATATAAATTACAACACATTTTATAATAGAGAGAATAGTGTATGGTGAACATACGGTGTTGAAATTGGTTAGTGTTCACATATTATAACTTTTATTTTTAAGAAGAGATAACTTTATTTTATTGTTATAGAACAATTCTTACTCATTGTCACAATCCTACTAAATAAATAAAAGTGTTCAGTCAGAAGATACCAAATTCAAAATAAAAGTTTACTGATGTATCCAACTATAGAAATCACTACAACGATTTGAGTATTTTGTTATTGAGTAGCAGCAACCTTTATCATGCAATGACATTCTATCGTTAGTTACTGCAACTGCATACCTAATTAGGCAAAAAAATGTCTTTGTACCATAAAATTAAAACCATATCCGATATTAATAATTTACAGAAGCTATAAAATTTGTATATTGTGAGTAGAATTAAAAAGAGGAGTTCATTCCAAGAGCCTGTAATTCCAGGAAGGCACAAATGGCTGTAATCTCGAGATCTTCTAAATACGGCTCAAAGTGTTGAAGTCCATTCAAATAAGCCTCTTCATTCACTGTATATACACTTCATGACAGTATATGAAAATTAGTCTCCCATAAAATTTACATTAAGATTAAAAACATTCAAACATATATTACTTCAACTCAAACTCATTTATAACAAAATGATGTTTATTAAATACACATCAAAAAATCAAAAGTATCAGATGACTTAAATTGACAAAACTTTTGAATGACGGTATCCGTAGATTCAACTACTTTTCTTTCGAATTGGCATTTCAGACATATTGATCTCAAACCCCATAATGGTAATACTTTATCATGTATGGGTGATGAAGGACACAAAAGCATAGTAATTCACATATGTTAGATAATATGGGCTAATGAGGAGTTCAGGTGACACAACTTTGCATTTTGTGACAGAAAGAGCTCACAACATTAATTAAATTTAGATGAACAAAAAGGTCTGAAGAAAATCCCTCTCTTCAGGCACAATAAATTTGACATTATCTTCAACAATTTACAAAACAAAAACTCTGCAAAATAAATAATCCTTGGATAAACAAACTAATTGGAAGAAAGATACCTTAGATAGGGTTTGTTTGTTGGACAACACGACGAAATACCTTGGATAAGGTTTGTTTGTTGAGGGTTTGTTTATTGGACGACACAATTTGTTTGATTGAGGGCAAGGATGAATACCTTGGATAGGATTTGTATGATTGACGGCATGGCACAATGGTAGATGTATGAATGACGATGAAAAAGAAGATGCAGAAAGCAAATTTAAACTCCAAATACAAATCAAATAGTATGCTCCATATGCATGTGATTATGGAAATTATTCACTATCTTCTTAACAGCAACCAATTTATTCGTCTCCATGTTCAACAACGAACTTCAAAAACAAAAACAAAATAAAAAAAATTAGAATTTCATAAACCTCAACATGATCTCAAATATCTATGAGGATAAAAAAGTTACAGAAAGTTATATATAGGTTAAAGTTTTGTAGAATATATTGAAGGTGCATAGTCGAGAAATTACTCTTAAGGGTTCCCCAATACCACACACGTCTTTTTGATCTTGTCCATCAGCCCCGGGTTCTTGGTATGCTCCTGTGCAGCCTTAGGATTAAGCAAGAACATATTAAGCTTAACTTGAAAATTTAAAATTTAAAACATCTAATGAAAAATTAAGGCTCAGATTTAAAAAAAATCAGCTTGAGCATCTTTCCTTTCTCACTATAGAATCAATTTGATGTAATTCACAAATTAAGAACTATATAGGAGTTTAAACATGATTTAAACTTTAGTTAACGATCCATAACAATATATGATAAATTTAGCTTAAAAAGACCATACAAATAATGCAGACATATTATCAAACATCTAAAGTGCATTTCATAACAACAAAAAACACCACCACACAAAATTATTGTATTATAAAAATTAAACAGATAAAGACCAAACGAATGAAACAAATTTAATAATTTGTGTGTTTCATAGCTTACCTTTATCGAAGATTGTCGAAGTAATGGTAAATAGAGGACCGTCGAAAAGATACGACGATGGTGAAGAGACGGAGTATAACGAACAGTGAAGTGAAGAATAAATCGAATGTTGAATTAATCGTTGCACGGTTGATTGTCATTGCATAGAACAAAGAAAGGTGAAGGACAGAGAACAATGAAAAAGTCGTTGCAAAGAACGGTGAAAATGGAGAACGAAATAGTCGTGGTAGATAAGAATGAATGATGAAAATTTGAAAGGTCGTGGAAGAAAAATAGAAGAAATAATTAGTAGGAACAATAGTAATGAATCAATAGGTTGAATGAATGGGGACTCCAAAGATTTTTGATGTATTTCCAATGCAACAATTGCATTCAATAGTAATGAATCAATAGGTTGGAATATCAATGGATTACTTGCACAGCCTTCAACAAAAAGAATTGAATTTAGCCGCCTCGTTGAATGTGCAGAGCAGCAAGCATGAGAGTTTTTTCTTTGGAACGTGCATTTTATTGAATAGGGGAGTTGTTGATAGGGTTAATTTTGTATTCATATTCTGATGGGCACGTGAATCTTAACGATGGAACATAAATTTTAATGATTAATTTGAATAAAAATGATTAATATTGACTAAATGAATTTATTAAAATTTAAAAATCTCGTAATGACGTTTTTAACCCTAAAAATTGATTAATCCATGGATTACTTTAGGATTAGTATGTAATTAGATGGGGTTTCAAATTTCTTATTATAGTAGTAGATTATTATAGTAGTAGATACAGATTATTAAAGAGAATACCATCAAATCAAAAACCAAGATATACAAAACCATCTTGAACAACACCATCTTGATTTTCCTTATTCATTCCATTTTTCATCTTTTTTCTTTAATTTTCTCGTTAGATCCCAAATTAAAAAAAAAAACAATTTTTGTCGTCATTCCCAGATTCCCATATTCCCAGAAAAACTCATGAACACATTGAAGAACACATTCCCAGATTTTTGTCGTCAATTAAAAAAACCCAAATTTCTACAAATATCTTTGTGTTTAATCTCTATCAATATCTCCTCGAAGAAATCTTAAAATGCTGCAAAAATGTTTTCTCTTAGCCATCCCAATTTGATTCTTATTTCCATCTTAATCAAGCCAACCCAATAAAAACCCTTTTCCAAAATAACAACTACAACATGTAATGACAATGAATAAGAATGAGTAGAAAAGAATGAAGAATCGAAGAAGAGGAAAATAAATAGACCTTGATTGTTGATTTAAGATCTAGGAATTTAGTATAAGAAGAACGATAAAACAAAAACTGTAGATAGGTAGATCTGTATTTTTTCGTCAAATGTCTTTTTTAAGGATGTTAAAATAAGAATAATAACAAAATGGAACAAATAGATTTAGTTCTTGATTTTGATTTGGTTTTGGAAAAATTGAATTTGATAAATCAAGATCTAGGAAAATTGATTTAATTTGGTTTTGGAATAATAGTAATAATAATATTAATAATAAAATTGAAAAACATTAAATATCAATTGTGAAGTGGACTAGTGGAAAGATGTTGTAGCTAATAAGCAAGGTGACCTAAGTTCGAATCTAGCCAAAAGCAAAATATAAGGGACCAAAATAGACCCCGAGGTAAATCTAAGGGACTAAAAAGGGTTCTCCGATACAAATTAAACTATATGTTGATAACAACTTTTAAATTGTGATGAATCATCTAAAAAAGTGCCTTACAAATCCCCTCAATTCAGAGGAATGCAAAAAGTATGATTTGGACTTTGGAGGGATTTTGCTCCCCTCCCCCCCTCACCAAATATATTTATTTCAAAATCCCTCATCCCCTCCCCTCCATCTACCCCGAACCAAACACACCCTTAGTCGAACTCCTATTATTTTTGGAGTTTATGACTGTTGATTTATTTTCACATTATAACTTAAGTGGTCTTTCAATTCCTTCCATAATTCATAGCCTAGTGACAAGGTTCGTCAACCAAATCATGTAGTTAGATGCCTCCTAACATACTATAAATTTCGTTGCCATGTGATGAAGCCGTAAGAGTTTGCTTGGCACTGAGGCAAGAAATTGCACTATCAGTCAACATGTAGATATATCATGAAGTGGATTTGTTACTATCTTGGCATCCACCAAAATTAGAGTCAGAGTACCCAATGATCTTTAATTGGTTTGACTTCTTAAATGTGAGCTAGGGGTGATCGTATCCGAACCAATCCAAAAGCAAAACCGCAAATCGAACCAATCCAAACCGAAACCGCAAAAAACCGCGTTTGGTTTGGATGATTTTGGATGATTTTTGGAGTGAACCGCGCGGTTCGGTTTGGTTTGCGGTTTGTATTTCACAAAACCGAACCAAACCGAAACAAACCGCATGTTTAACTTAAGTTTTGAATTTTAATAGTTAATTTATTATCTTTCCAAATCCAATTGCATAAAGCCACACCTCACATTTTGAATTTTAATAATTAATTTATTAACTTAAGTTTTGGCATAATCAACTTAGTTTTTGTATTTTATTGAGCTACATATATATGTAATTGTCTATTGTCTAAATATGTATTTCATTTATAATATATTTTTAGTTCTCTACTGTTCTTATAATATAATTTCTTTTGTATGGTATAATATCATATATTATATTGGCATTGAATTACTTTCTTTTTTCCTTTTATTTCAGTGCATTTTTATTTTATAGTGTAAACCGCAGTCAACCGAACCGATCCTAACCGCATTGGTTTGGTTTGGTTTGGTTTGGATGACTTATTAAAAATCAACCGAACCAAACCGAACCGCATGCATTTTTATCTCGCGGTTAGGATGACTTTTATGCTCAAAACCGAACCAAACCGCACCGCGAACACCCCTAATGTGAGCATATAATACCTTATAACCTTTTTGGATGTTTTCTAATGATCCATTCATGGATTGCTCAAATATGTGCCAACACCCCCAACTATGAACACAATAACCAAACACGTACAGAATTGGGCATACATCAGACTCGCTACAGTTGACGCATAAAAAATCTTTTTCATTTCTTGAATATCTAAGTTTTCTTTTGGGCATTAACTGAGACTGAATTTGTCTTTCTTAGAAATTGGAGTATCCCTTAGT
This sequence comes from Vicia villosa, assembly GCF_029867415.1. NCBI lineage: Eukaryota > Viridiplantae > Streptophyta > Magnoliopsida > Fabales > Fabaceae > Vicia > Vicia villosa. Next base: position 109,980,038 of record NC_081180.1, on the reverse strand, counting down.
TTGCACTCTTGCATGTCAAACCTTTTAAGTACCTCTTTGATATAGCTCCATTGTGATAATCCTAGAATACCCCGAGGTTGATCTTGGTGTATTTGAATTCCTAATACAAATGAGGCATCACCAAGATCTTTCATTTTGAAATTTCTTGGTTTCGTGCATCATGCTTATAACATTAGCAGCAAGTAATATGTCAACGACATACAAGACCAGTAAAATGTACTTGCTACCACTGAATTTGTGATACACACAATCTCCAACAACATTCACTTCAAAATCAAATGAGATAATTATTTCATGAAACTTGTGGTACCACTAACGAGACACATGTTCTAGTCCATAAATAAATTTTGTCAATTTCCGAACCATATTTTTTTTAGTCTCTTGACACAGAGTTTTGTGGTTGCACCATATAAATCATTTCATTAACATTGGCATTGAAGAATGTTATTTTGACATCCATTTGATTCAAATCATAATGTGAAATAAGAGTCATGATTGTCCTAAAAGAGTCTTTTAATGAAACCAGAGAGAATGTCCCCTTAAAGCCAATTCATTCCTTTTAAGTACAACCATTAGTCACGTGATGAGTCTTATACATTTCCATATTACCGTTATAATCTCGCTTGGTCTTAAAAATCCATTTGCAACCAATGGATTTCACACCTTCTGGTAACGAGACAAATTCCCTCACTTTATTGTCCTGCATGGACTTATTCTCCTCCTTCATTGCTTCAATCCACTTTTCCGAGTTAAAATCCTTCATGGTTTGGCAGAAGTTGATTGAATCAATTCCATTATAATATTAATTTCCTCACGTTCTTGGAGAAAGACAATGTAATCATCTGGAATAGTATATATCCTTTCTCTAGTGTATCTCTACATAGGTATTGGTTCTTGTAACACTTGTTCTTGAGGATTTTGATTGTTCTTCATGAATTACTAAATCATCTTGAGTAGGAGGAAATTAAACAATTTCTTGGGGAGGTTTCATACTTGCTTGATCAAAAGCAGTTGTATGAATCAGTTCTAGAATTGTTACTGGTTCTTCCTCTAAAATAAAGTCTTTAACCTTATGCTTAAATTCCAATGCAGATTATGAGCTCCTTATATAGCATAATCATTCTAAGCTTTTATTCATGGATATTTGATTTGATTTCGTCCAAAAATAATGTAGAATGCGTTGGATATTATTTGTTCCATAAATCTCTCCAACAAGATATGATTTGTTATAATTTAAATTCAAATTTAAATTCTCATTTAAATCTGAATTAATCTTTTTCCAATTACCAAACAAATCACCTAATCATATTGCTAAACAAATAACAATAAAATCTGATCTAATCTTTGACCAGAGAATCTTCCAAAGAGCAACGGTATTAATCTATTGCGCAAGACTCAGATGTCGTACCAACATGCTAAGACATCATGTTCAGCATGTGTCCCTTTTGTACCTCCATACAACTTAAGAAAACTAGATTAATCTTTAATACTTTGAACACTTCTCCATGTTGTTGTTTTGCAAAATGCAGCTAATCTAAAGGGTCAATTCAAAGATTATCATGACCCATACGTAGCTATTACGTCAAGCAAATATGTAGCTATTGTAGCTATTACGTCAAGCAAATATAGATTATCATGACCCATACATGAATCAGTTACAACAATATATGAATTAAAAGACAACTTGAATACATTGTTTTCAAATGAACATAAATAATCTGATTTGTCCAAATAAGAAACAGAAATTATATTCCGTCTAAATGACAGTACTATAAAAGTGTCTTTCAAATCCAAATAAAATCTAGTACATAATAATTAAGGGTGTTCGCAGGCCTATTTGGTTTGGTTTTGAGGGAATCTAATACCCAAACCGATAAAAAATATATGGATTAGTTTAGATTGGATTTTCATATTTGTTCGATAAAATTCAAATTGAACCAAACTGAAAAATAATGGGTTGTTTTTGGTTGGATTGATCGGATATAGTATAAACAAATGTGTAAAAATATTTTTAAAAAATATATAATTTACATCGACCAATTTCCATAATAATATAAATTCTTGATTTTTTTTCGTTTCTCCTTATAGTTTGTGAATGTTACAAATGGCGTTTTATTTGTTCTCTTCTTAAAGTTTAATCTCTTATACTAGTTTTCTTCGGAAGATGATATAAATTATACGAATTAATATGATTGGTTCAAGTAAACGGTCTCGCGGGTAGAACTTTGGAAATCCGTTGCCCAAACCAATTAACATTGGGTTTCATCAGTTTGGTTCAGTTTTTTCCTGAACTAAAAAATATCTGACCCAAACACCATGGTTTGGTTTGGATTTTCCCGGTCCAATGAACACCCCTAACAATAATGATCTAAAATTTTCTACAACTTCTATCTCGACCGACTTGCCATCTTCAACATAGATGTATCATTTGTTTCAAAACTTAAGACAATAAAGCTTAAACTGTCAGAAGACTTGCTCATTCATTTAGTATTATGTTTTGTTCCTTCACAATTCAGTCTTGCCATCTCCAACATAGACGTATCTTTCATTTAATTACAAACTGTAACTAAAACTTGAACAAAACCTTACCTAATTTAATGGATGAAACAACCACTACTACGTAAAAGTGATACCATAACGCCTAACCAACCGTTGTGAAGTAAAGGGAGGTTGTATGTATGCTGCTTTCTACCATGGTTGTGCGGCCGTGATTATAACAGTTACTTCAAACAAGTTTTGTGATATGGTGTAAAGAAAATTTTTTAACAACGGTTATTCTAAACAACTATTATGATATATATATATATATATATATATATATATATATATATATATATATATAGGATTTATTATAAATTATATGGAATGCTTATTTCGTCAATGCCCACTAAACATATAACCTTTCAGTCTAATATATAACATTATAATATGACATATTAAGTTATATTAGAAGAACAAGTTACACGTTCAATGCTAAACAAGATTTCTTCAGCTCTTTATCCGCATTTTACTCTTTAACTAGTTAAAATTTGTTTTAATGCTCCTAGTTCTTCAATCATCTTCCTTCACCTCTAGTTCATTTTGCAACATATTACTTACTTTGCAAACAAAATTATAAATAAAGAAAGGGAAGGTTGAAGAACTAGAAACATTAAATTAAGTTCTAATGATTTAAGAGCAAAATGGGGATAATGGGCATAAGAATTCTTTTCTAAAATCGAACGTGTAACTTGTTTCCGAATATAACTTCATATATCATATTATAATTTTGTAATGCAATCCAAAAAGTTATATATTCGGTAAGGTGTTGGAAAAACACTCAGACCACATAAGATATAATAAACCAATCTTAAACAAACATTTACAACAACATTCATCAACAACAAACCTTAAACAACTTACAACTTTTATATGTAATAAACACAACATCAACTCATAAAATGTGTCAGAAATATATATGTCCCATAATGGCATGCAAAATGAAAGGAAAGAATGGTGAAGCTGAAGTGGGAGCAGCAAACATGTGTTAACCCATATGGTTACAACACTCAAAAAAATTTGCATCACTCACTTTAGCTTCATCCTCGTTAATTTTTTTCATTCACCAATCCATACCTACAAGAAAAAATAAGCAGAAAGTTCAAACATTATGAAACAGGCTATTGAAACCTAAACAATAATAGATAAAAAGATTTTGAAACATAAACTAGTGGTGAAGACTGTTAGACGAAGGCAACTTATTTAGAAGGGGTGAAAATCCCTGATTCAAATAACTTGGTGAAAATACTGTTTTTTTTAAATTGTTTGTTATGGAAAGCAAAAAACGCCCGAATTAATTCGTCTAATTTGAAATGTTATCAGAAAACTCAGATATGCATAAAAGCCAATAAGAATTGTAATAGTAATGAAAAGCAATTGAGACAATGTATTTCAATAACCAATACAATATGTTTAAATATGATTACATTAGTAATGTGTTTGTAATGAAATATAGAGTAACAAAAAATGAGCGAAGCAATTTATCAAACACTTGTTCTGCAGTCAATTTTGATCAGAATTTTCTTATGGTTTTGTTGATTTGAAATTTAATTACAATCATAAGGATTGAAATGATAAAAAAATTATCCAAACGTATCTATTGCACAATTACCGAATTCAACAATTTGTTGTTGATCCTAACTCTTTCTCTTCCTTGATCTTAAGCTCAATCAAGTAACCCGATAATACCCGATAAAACCATTTTCTTAGAAGCTTTCACTCGGCTAAATCCAATTGCGAATTATCGTGACCCAAAACTCCTAAATTATCCTCCAATTACCGTTACTTCTTTGATGGAACCACCTTCTTCGAAGCTTTCACTCGAATGAATCCGAATTGCGAAGACTTGTGCAAAACCCCAAAATCAACACCTTGATCTTGGAGGACCAACCCTAACTGGTTTTTCCCAATGAAACCCCCAAAGATTCTCAACCAAATTTACAATTAAACAGCCTAAATTGGACGTTATTAACACTGAATCTAGATGGCATCTAAATAAAGAATGATTATGTGTAATTTCTCTGTGTGTATGCATAGATGTGAGGTTGAAGACGAAGATAACTCTTTTTATGTTTATGGTTTCATCTACTTTCAAATGATGCATGTATGATGTATTTATATGTGTGTAAGTTAGAGGCATAAGAAAAACTAGAGGTTTAGAAAAGAATGCAAAATTTAAAAAAATTTACACATGTGTTGACACATGTAAGTCATGTGCTGGCTCATTTTGATACATGTGTCGACACATGTATGTTATGAGTCGCCTCATAGCAGTAAATTTTTTGCCATGTATCGATCTAAAGAGCCTTACGAGTCGACTCATGCAAATAGAAGCTACAGGCTTTAAAAAGCAAGTACATGTGTCGACTCATACGACTTATGTATCGACTCATAGAAGAAATTTTCTTCTATGTGTCAACCTGAAAAGCTTATGTGTCAACACGTGCATTATAAAGCCTACAAGCTTTAAAACCCATGCATGTGTGTTGACTCATAGATCGTTTGTGTCGACACATAGACATGTTTTTGATATAAAAATATGTTTTTTATGCATAAAACCTTTTCTAAGTGCATTATAAGCTTCCTAATACTAAGATGCACATTAAGGCTCAGATATACCGTCCAATATACAAAAAATGCTAAAGTGTTCTTAGTTTTGACATCATGCAAAACATCTCTAATGGGATAATGCACTCACAAAGACGAATATGTAATGTAGCCATTTCCTAAGATTTGAAGAAGACGAAATCGCTGCATAAGTTTGGGGTTTCAATATGAGTGAGACGAGTTAGAGTTTTGTTTTGAGAGAGACGAGTGAAATAGATGTTAGGATTTTCTTTTGAGATAAACGATTGTTATGTACTGAGCGAGAGATAATTTCACTTATATATAAATATGTAACACCTTTCACCATGGTTAGTTAGAAGATCCGTGATGAAATGATTGAACTTTACACCACGATTGACTAAAAGAATTATGGTGAGATACAAGGTCAAGACCATTTTGTCGCGATAACTGGAAAAATGTTGGAGCTGGATTTTGAACCCTTTCACTCTAGGTACATTTCACTAAAATTGTTAACTGTGACCGTGGTGAACTGTCTTTTAGTAAATAAAAAAACGATAAAAAATGTGTTATTTTCACGGTTAACAACAAGAACTATGTAATATTTTGTTACAAAAGTTCTAATTTGTAGTAGTGAACTAAGGAGCAAGACAATGCAAACCGAGACGACACGCTAGTGTTCTAATCCATGTTCGCTTTGTTATGCGAGCACAATATATATATATATATATATATATATATATATATATATATATATATATATATATATATATATAAACACATTCACGACATATATGCCCTCAGCCATAAACTAAATATCAATTAGACCATTATAGTTATGGCTAATTAAATAATGGTCCTAATACATGTAATATTATATTTGTGACCCAAAATTCTAACAATCACTAGAACGCATCTTGTGTATCGAATCTTTGGATAATTTCTAATGCATTAGTGGTATATACACATATTTGATTGTTATTGCATTTTTTTTAAGCAAATAGAATATATTACCACAAAAAACTGTTATGTACAAAGGGTGATCCTTAGATCCAACCTATCAAAAAAACCTATTACATCATCAAGAGAGCCACATGATCTCAAAGCTTCTTAGACAACCAACTTTTATACACAATGTTGTCTATGATACTATTAACTATATTTGTGATAGCACCTTTGGCAAAGACTATATTATTTCTTCTATACCATATACCGTATAAAGTTTCAGAAAAAGCCATTTTCAAATGGCTGGCCCTCCAACCTTTCTTGTTAGCTTCCTTAGTTAACCATTTCAATTCCTCAGTCCATGGAAGAGGATTGTGAGCATTATCAATCCACTTCAGAATTTGGCCCCACACCTCTTGATTCTCCCTGCACTCAAAGAAAAGGTGAGCAATGGACTCATCAGCAAACTTACAGATACTACAATTATTGTCAGTGATAAAGTTAAACCTCCTAAGCCTATCCTTTGTTGCAAGCTTCTTATGACACAACATCCAAGTAACAAAGTTAGCCCTGGGTCTAGCCATATTTCTATGAAAAATACTCCTCCAGTTTACCACATTTTCATGATCATTCGTGGCATCATACATCAACTTCATTTTGAATCTGTTTTGACTCAGCATTTTGTCCCAAAGTTGTTAATGTTGCTGCACCTCTTCTCTAGCATCCATGATTCTCTTAATCACCCAAGAACAACTTTTGCTGATATTTGCCTCCATAAAATTGTTGTTTTTCAAGTAGTACATGTGGATCCACTTGACCCACAAGTTGTCAGACTTCCTGCACAGATTCCATAAACACTTGATCATAACAATGTTGTTCCACACATGGAGGTCCAACATTCCTTGACCTCCCTGTGCTCTAGGCCTACATACAGTCTTCCATGCCACAAGGCTTTTTTTGCCAGCATTTATACTACCATTCCAGACAAACATCCTACACATACTGTTAATTTTCTTGATGACAAACTGTGGTATTAGAAGGCATTGCATCCAATATTGAGTTATTGCCAAGATCACACTTTTAACAAGCATGATTCTACCAGAATAACTAAGGAGCCTGGATGTCCAATGAGCTATCCTAGACATGATTTTATCTATTAAAGGCATATAATGATTGATGTTTAATCTCTTACTAGTGATAGGAATACCAAGATACCTCATTGGCAGCTGCCCTTCAGTGAACCTAGTAGCTCCTATCATCTGCTCCTTGCCCATACTGTCCATGCCACCACAGAAAACCTTGCACTTCTTTGGGTTTACTACAAGACCAGTAGAATCAGAGAAAGTCTGAACAGTCTGTAACAACATATGCACTAAGCTAGCATCTCCCCTGCAGAATAAATGAATGTCATCAACAAATGTGAGGTTGGTTAGACCAACCTTCTCACATTTGGAATGGAATTTAAAATCTTGATCAGTATGCATCTTCCTCAGGAGTCTATCAAGGTAATCCATCATTATCACAAACAGCAAGGGGGAGATAGGATCCCCTTGCCTTAGTCCTCTCCTTGCCTGCATAATGTCACTTGTGTGTCCATTGATGTTAAACTCATATGAGACATTGGTAACAACAACTTTGATCCAATGAATGAACACATGAGGCATACCAATTTCATGCAGTACAGTGTCAAATGCAGTCCAATCCACCATATCATATGCTTTTTGTAAGTCTAACTGAAGCATACACCTTGGAGGTCCACCTTTCCTAGTATACCCTTTCAGCAGCTCATAAGCCAACATAATGTGGTTGTGAATTACTTGCCCAGGAATGAAAGCTGACTGATTGAGACTAATGATGCTAAGCAATACAATTCCTAACCTCTTTGTCATGATCTTTGAAATTATCTTATAGACAGTTGAGCAGCCTACAATTGGTCTATAATCTCTAGCATGTTTGGCTTCATTTGTCTTTGGGATTAGGGTCACACTAGTTCTAGTGAAATTTTTAAGAATTATGCCCTGTGAGAAAAATTCCTCAATGGCTGCAGTGACATCCCTACTGACAACATCCCAACAAACTTTGAAAAACTTGGAACCATAGCCATCAATCCCTGGTGATTTCAAATCTCCAATACCACTAAGAGCCTCCTTGATCTCCTCTGTAGTAATATTACTCACCAGGAAATTACATTGATTCATGTCCAACTGCTTACCCCTTCTCATAGCATCTATGTCAATGTGAGTGGTTCTTTGAGTAGTAGTGCCCATCAAGTTCCTATACAGACTTAGGAATTCAGCTTCAATATCTTTTTGGTTAGTAATAAAACTACCATCACCCCTCTGTAAGAATTGAATACTTTTACTATTGCCCTTAGACTTAAGATAAGCATGAAAATATGCCTTGTTTCATCCCCCATCTTTATCCAATCTATCGTAGTTCTCTGCATAAGACTCATAGCTAGCATATCATTACATTTGATTAGCTCCTCAGTGTGTTCTTTAACCTTTTCTATACTGTCAGCATCCATCTGATTGTTCCTTAACTCCTCCTGGGCCTTCTCCAGATTAAGTCTAGCAATGTCAATCTTATTCTGCAGATCAGACATAGGTCTATTAAGGGCTATAAGAACAGGTTGCAATCTCATAAGTTTCTTCCAAAGAATCTCCATGGGCTTTCCATACATAGGTTTATTCTAGTTCTCCTTCACTACATCCTGAAAACCTTCAATACTTATCCAACTATTGTTAAATCTAAAAGGCCTTTTCCTCATTCTAGGGATGCCAGGGTCATTCAGATATAAGGCTGCATGATCAGAGATGTGGGGGGTCAAGATATTCAGAGTAAGGCTGCCATTATCCTGAAACCACTCAGTATTAGCTATAAGCCTATCAATTTTGGAGTATATAGGGTTTGATCTTTGTTTATTGCTCCATGTGAAATGACTACGTTTGCTATCCATCTCACAAAGCCCTGTAACATTGTAAAGGGGTTTATACCAATTTATCCGGTACAAGTTACAAATTGGAGAAGTGGTATATACACAAATTGTACAAGTTACCAATTTATACCAATTTATTCCCTTCATAGATAGACAAGCCTTAGCACCAAAATTCAAAGTTTAAATAGGCCCGCCAAAAAATTCCAAAAAAAATAAATACAGCACGATACTCGATGTTAATCCCTTTCAGAGAATGAAATCAGAAGTGTACCTGAGTTTGCCATTGAAATCATTGAAGGTTGCAGGTATGTGATCTTCCGATTTGTAGAGTTCCTTAGGGTTTCTTAAATCTCTTATGATGCGGATGAAGAGAGAATCCTGATTAGACGCGTGTTTCCATCGCTCTACAAATGGGGACCATAACCATATAAATAACCGTAGGGTTATTGATTAATTTTCATTATTCTAATTTGATACTCATGAAATTAGACACTGACTTACGATATCTACACAATAACCTTTCATGACATATATGGCCTCAGCCTTAGACTTAATATCAATTAGACCACTATAGATTTGGCTAATTAAATAATGGTCCCAATACATGTAATATTATACTTGTGACCCGAAATCCTAACAATCACTATATCACATCTTCTCGTATATCGAATCTTTGGTTAATTTCTAATGCATCAGTGGTATCTACAGATATTTGATTGTTATTGCATATTTGTAAAAGAGTTTATACCAATTTATCCGGTACAAAGTTACAAATTGGAGAACATACCAACAAGTTTTTCTTAAAAGTAAAATACAAATCGAAAAACATAACAATAAATTATTATGTATCAGATTTTTTTTCACAATTTTCTGGTAAACATACGAAATTCGAAAAATTTAAGAAAATGATAAATTAGTTAGTATATTACATAGACAAAATGAAAATATTTTACAAATTATAGAGGTGGGAGAATAAATGTAGGGGGATAAAGTTTTTATTAGAGAGGGGAGAAGCTTTTCTTTTCCTTCTCAAAGTACCGAGTCCGGCCCAAATTCCCTTCATGAACAGACAAGCCTCAGCACCAAAATTCAAAGTTTAAATAGGCCCGCCAAAAAATTCCAAAATAAAATAAAATATGAAGCACGATACTCGATGTTAAAATATCCTACCAAACTGAAGCAACCATGTCATCAATCCGCGAACTCCAAAATCAACCAATCAGAGCCCACCAACCATTCCTATATAAAAAATTCCACACCCAATTTACAAACCACAATTCAAATTCCAATCACAATCTCAGTTAAATCTTTCCTTTTTGATTTCAATTTCGATTCACTCTGTTCTATCATCATGGCACCCAAGGGAGAGAAGAAGCCAGCTGAGAAGAAGCCCGCAGAGAAGGCACCAGCCGCCAAAGCCGAGAAAAAGATCCCAAAGGACGCTTCCTCCACAGACAAGAAGAAGAAGAGAAGCAAGAAGAGCGTTGAAACCTACAAGATCTACATCTACAAGGTTTTGAAGCAAGTTCATCCTGACATCGGTGTCTCCAGCAAAGCTATGGGGATCATGAACAGCTTCATCAACGACATCTTCGAGAAGCTTGCTCAAGAGTCATCTAGACTCGCTCGCTACAACAAGAAATATACCATCTCATCCCGGGAGATTCAGACTGCTGTTCGTCTTGTTCTTCCCGGCGAGCTTGCAAAGCACGCTGTTTCCGAGGGAACTAAGGCCGTTACTAAGTTTACCAGTGGTTGAAACCGTATGTTTGTCTAATTTATCTAATTTAGGGTTTATGTAAAGTATATTTTGGATCTATTTGTATTGACGTAGCGATTGAGAAATATCTAATGAAACTTCATTTAGCCCTAAACTCGTTTTGATTGTTTTTATTATTTTATGCTTATATTTTAACTATTTGCATTAACATTGTGATTGAGTTTAGATTGCAATTTCTACCGGTTCCGGTGAATGTGCCATGTGACTCTATTGTTGATGTTTGTCACATTTGTATTATCCCTGTTTAACTGTTCTGTTATGTTCAAGTTTTGGTGATATCAATGTGTTGCAATGTTTGTTGAACTTGACGTTTTTGATTTTGAAGATCCAGTTTGTCTAAGTGAGCCAATACGTGTGTATCCTTGTAAGTTTACTTGTTATTGTTGTTTCGTCTCTTTGGTGTCATATGCTTTGATCCATATTCCATTAAATGACATCTTTACAGTTGGAAACATATGGTGCCGCAGCCCATAGTAACATTGTTAGAATAACCCAAGCCACGCTGTTTGATATAACCTGTGACTTCTACATTTTGGATTGATTGTCAAATATTATGGCTATCGTGTGGGTTAAATTGTTGTGATTATTAGCAGAAAATCAATTCAGTGCTTATAGGGACATGAGATAGCTTGGTTCCGTAGCGAGTGCTGAAATAACAACTTGATTTTGTTTTTTTTTTTTGGAAAAGCTAAAATTAATAACTAATGAAAATAGCAACTTGATTTTGTCTAAATGGTATAAAAGTCACACCAGGACAAAACCACCACAACAAAAGTTACAGAGAAGGTGTCTAACTTATAAGGATAATATTACAAGAGAGAGAATTGCACTCCTAAACTAAAACAAGTAGGATTCACACCAATACAAATTACTCCACACTCACTATAAATCACCAACATATATGCCCAAAGGAGTTTTACTGTCTCAAATCCAAACAGCCTGCAAGTCTAACTAAAACAAGTGAGATTCACACCAATCACAAATTACTCCACACCTACTATAATGTTAGTAAAATTGGCTTCATGTCTTTCTCATTGTTATTTCTTGTATAAATAGAGTTTACAGGGCTATATTAGTTACATTTAATGAAAAAAAATCAATTTCTAATTTGTTTCCCTTAATCTAGGAACAAATCTTTATTCTAGGAACAAACTAATTCTTATTCACACCCCCTCAAATTAATGATGTTGGTCAATGAGCATCAATTTGCTAACAAGAAACTGATGAAATGGACGCGGAACAACCTTGGTAAGAATATCAGAAACTTGCAACTGAGTACTGACATGAGGAGGTGATATTGGTCGGTCATCATATGCGTCACAGATCGAGTGACAATCAACTTCGATATGTTTGGTGCGTTCATGAAAAACAAGATTCACAACGATTTGGATGGCACTTGTATTGTCGGCATAAAGTGAAGTTAGCTCTATTTGAGAGAATCCAAGTTCAGCCAAAAGACCACGAAGCCAAATTATTTCAGAACAAGCAGCAGACATGGCACGATACTCAAATTCAGTAGATTTAGAGACTCTCGCTTGTTTCTTACTTCTCCATGAGATCAATGAAGAGCCAAGAACCTTGCACCAGCCAGTGACAGATCATCGAGTATCAGGACACCTTGCCCAATCTACATCACTATAAGCACTCAATTTAGGAGCAACTCCAGTAGGAAAGAATAAAATAAACCACAATTAGAGCTTTCTTTCAAGTAACGAATTATACGACGAACCACATCCAAGTGAAGATGGCGAGGAGAATGCATGAATTGACTTGTTGAACATCAAAAGCTATAGTCAAGTAGTTAAGGCTACCCACAAGTTATCGATACAATAAGGGATCAGACAAAAGATCACCATCATCACGATGATATTTAACATTAACCTCAAGATGAGTATATCTACTGGATTGACCGATTCAAGACCGTCCATAGAAATCAAATATGTAGCATTTTTGTGTTGATGGAGAAAGATGCCCTTCGGTGTAGAATGAATCTCAAGACCAAGAAAATAATGTAGATTACCCAGATCTTTCATGTGAAAGGGGCTTGTAACTGTTGCTTAAGTCGTTGAATGGACGCATGATCAGAACCAGTAATAACCATGTCATTAACATACAAAAGAAGAAGAACAATACCCGCAGATACGCTATGAATATATAAAGAGGAATCATATTGACTATGAGTAAAGGAGAATCCAAGTAGAGTAGAGAGAAATTTCTCGTACCATGCTTTAGGTGTTTGTTTCGAACCATATAAAGAGTGTTTGAGCTTGCATACAAATTTAGATGAAGAGAAGAAACCTTGAGGTGGAGTCATATAAATATCTTATGCCAGGTCACCATGAAGAATTTTTTTCCACATCCATTTAATGAAGAGACCACCCATTAGAAGAAGCTATAAAGATGATCGTGCGAACAATTGTCATTTTGACAACTGGCGCAAATGTCTCATCATAATCAATTCCACATTCATGCTTGTTTCCCAAAGCAACCAAACGAGCCTTGTAACGGTTAAGGGACCCATCAAAATTCAATTTCACAAAATATACTCATTTGCAACCTATAGGTTTGACGTCAGAAGGACAAGAGATAATATCCCATGTGAAATTCTCTTGAAGAACTTGAAGCTCTTCATTCATGGCTTTTATCCATCATACATCTTTAACAACCTGTGAATAACAATTAGGAATAAATATACTAGAGAGTGATGCATTCAGAGAAGTATGTGAGGAATCATACCCGTCTCTTGTATATCTATATGGTGCGCGAGATATTCGACCAGAACGCCGTGGTTCAACCGTTACAGGATCAGGCGGCGGTTCAACATCGGGAAGAGGTGTGGGAACCTGTTGTCTGTGTTTTCTAACATATACATGACCTGGTTTGTAACGTTCTATAGATTGAGGCATAATAGAAAACTTAGGAAGAGTAACAATATCATGAATGGCAGGAGAAACACACGGAAACATAAATTGATTATCAAAAAATATCACATTCATATAAATGCGAAAACGATGGTTAGTGACATCATAACACACAAATCCCTTATGAAAATGACTATATCCCATAAATGGACATTGAACAAACTGCGCTCCAAGCTTATGCCTTTCAAATGGAGGTAAGTGAACAAAACACACACACCCAAAGGTATGCAAAACACTATAATCAGGATGAATTTCAAAAAGACGGAAGAAAGGAGAATCAAGATTAATAACTATAGAAGGAAGACGATTTATCAAGAAGACAACCGTGGAAAGAGCCTCCACCCAAAATTGGGATGGCATAGAAGCTTGGAGTAGTAAGGTTGTGTTACATCAAGCAAGTGACGATTCTTACGTTCTGCTATACCATTTTGTTGAGGGGTATTGGGACAAGACTGTTGAGACAAGATGCCTTTTTGTTGTAGGTATTCCTGAAACTCATTAGACATGTACTCACCGCCAGAGTCAGAGCGAAATTTTTTAACACTTGCTTGAAATTGAGTTTCAACATATGTCAAATATTTCTTAAACATAGAAAACACTTCAGATTTAGAGAGGAGAAAATATATCCAAGTAAAAGACTATAATCATCTATAAATGTGACAAAATATTTATAGTGAGCATGAGAGACTACATGAGACATTTCCCATACATCAATATGGATCATCTCAAAACAATTAGAAGCACGGTGAACACTAGACGGAAAAGTAAGTGTTTTACTTTTAGCCAATTTGCAAATAGAACATGAAATAGAGGATTAGAAATAACATTTTATTTCCCAATAAACCAGTTTTACATAAATGAGATAAAACAGAAGAGTTTGGATGACCCAATTTTCTATGCCAATCCTCATAAGAATTCAAAACATTATTACAAGCAAGAGATAATTGATTAGAAATAAAGTGGAGTGGAAACAATCTTCCCACTTTAGGCCCATTCGCGATCACCTTCCCGGACACCTGCTCCTACACAAGACAACCAATACGAGAAAAGTTAACATTAAAATTGTTGTCCACTAATTGACCAACCGACAATAAGTTGGAAGCAAGTCCGGGTGATACAAACACATCACGAATGTTAGAGTTTAAGTCACCAACATTAGTGATAGAGAGTTTATTACCATTAGCAATTTGAATTTGTTGATTACCAATATAGGAATGTAAATTTTGCAAGTATTCAGAGGAACCCGTCATGTGATTGGATGCAACAGAATCAAGAAACCATGGTTGAGAATCATTAGAAAACTTACCATGAATTCTCAAGGCTGGAAGAGTAGAAAATACCATTTGTTGAATCATTTCAGGTTGCAGAACACCATCATTAGATTCATTAGTAACAGAAGGGCCGGTTATAGAATTTGTATTTGCATGAAGTGCCTGCACTGAATGTTGTGTTGGTCGTGGGGGATGTGTGGGACAATCAGATATAATATGACTTTGCTGCTTACAATAATTGCAAAAAAATTTATTGCAACTCCAGGAAATGTGGCCAAATTGTTTGCAAGAGAAGCATTGAACTTGTCTCATATCAGAACCTTTACTTCTACTCTGAGCAACAAATGCAACCACTGTAGGCTCAGAAACAACAACTTCATGAGACATGGTTCCTTGAGTAGCAAGTCGTTGTTCCTCTCGGAGAAGTTCACCAACACATGTATCTAAAGAAGGAGTAAGATTTCTGTCCAGCAAAGCACCTCTAACCACTTCAAATTCTGGACGAAGTTTCATAAGAAATTGATCTCGCCTACTAGTGTTGTAGACCTCCTGGACATCCGCAAGAGAACTCTTGGAAACATTCACATGTATAATCGAATAGTGTTTTGTCCATAAATTTAAAAAACCAGAGTAATATTCTTGAACTAACATATTACCTTGCTTGTATATGGCTATCTCGAGCTCTAACTGGAAACGCTTGGCCACATTGTCCTGATTGTAAATATGCTTTAAATAGTTCCACATTTTTTGAGCCGTGGAAAAAGATCGCAAATTATTAATCATCTGATGATCAATAGTACCGAGAATCCAAGTGATAATTTAAGCATATTTGGTTTTCCATGCATCTAAATCAGTTGTCTCTAACGGTTCCATAGAGATATCATCCAAGTGATTCCATAATTCCTTCCCTTTGACATAAATTCTGAACTGAAATTCCCATGCCGGATATTTTTTGTCGGTAAAACCAACACAAAAATTATCTTTTTCTTTTTGTGAAGCCATTATATAAGACTAAATAAAACTTTCAAAATATATTTCTATGACTGAATACAGTAGAAATATAACTTACTTATTTGTTAACGTGCAACAAAATGAAGAAAAAAAACAGCTGAAGCTTGCTAAAGTGGCTGAACAGTAAACCCTTGCCTAGTAACACCGAATTGAACAATATAGCAAAAAGTAACCTTGCCGCTAGCACCGAACCGAAACCATTGAATCTTCAATCTGCTAGTAATGAGAATACCAACAACAGACAATCGAAAATCGACAATCACATTAATCGATTGCAATAAACATAAGACCAAGTTCGCAAGGCATCAGGGGAAATCGCAAAAACAAAATCACGAGACGGCGAAAACGCAAAATTAAAGCAGTTACTAGTTTGATTTCCAAAGAACTGTTTCGAAAACAAAAACCAACGACGAACAAGTTTTCAAGAGCATCAACGAGGAACAAAAATACAGGATTTCGAGAGCGACCCAGTTGGGTGTTGCTATTTAGCCAAGGTAACAAGATTTAAGTTTGATCGAACCTTCTGATACCATGTCAGTAAAATTGGCTTGATGCCTTTCTCATTGTTATTTCTTGTATAAATAGAGTTTACATGGCTATAGAGATAATTACACTAAATAGTTACATTTAATGAGAACATATAAATTTCTGATTTGTTTCCCTTTTTCTAGGAAAAAACCCTTATTCTAGGAACAAACTAATTCTTATTCACATATAATTCACCAACATGTATGCCCAAGGAGTTATACTGTCTCAAATCCAAACAGCCTGCAAGTCTAACTAAAACAAGTGAGATTCACACCAATCACAAATTACTCCACTCCCACTATAAATCACCAACATATATGCCCAAATGAGTTTTACTGTCTCAAAACCAAACAGCCTGCAAGTCTCTGGCTCCAAATAAGACAAATCAGCTCCAACATTTTTCAACAGCAAAGCTAAAGATGATCGAAAAATCCACAATTTTTGGAGTAAAAACTAGCCTCTGAATCGACACATGTGAATACTAGTCTAAAATAGAAAAACTGGATTTCTCCCAAACCACATGAATAAATCAAAACTCCCCTGCTTGCCAATCTATAGCCAATTCCCAAGCAAGCAGCCGGGTTAATTGTCCATTGGTTGAGGGAGTACTTGAAGCTTTTCCCTTTGCATTTCAACCATTTCCATGTTGAAATCTTAATTTCTTCGCTCATTTGCTCCGCTAATCTAGAATGATCTCTAAATACTTTTTCATTACGCCCATTCCACAATATCCAAATACAGGCGAACCAAATTACGCTGAATTTCTCCGCTTGCATTCTGCCCCTTCCGCAAAAACCTTCAAATTGATGAAAGTTTTCTATAGCATTTTTAAGCATAGCTGCATAAATGTTCAGCCACCTTAGGACCGACGCCCAAACCTGCAAAGAGAAACTGCATTCAAATAAAATATGAGAATCATTTTCAGTAGTTGTTCACTCATTTGAAATCGGAAAGAGTTAAAGTGCGTAACTATTATCTATGGAATTAAGTCTCTCTTTTACGTTTGTTGTTCCCTTCTTTTATACTAAATCTCCAAAGACAAGAACTTTGAATGTTGTAAATCAGTATAAGAAAAATGTTGTTCTTACATTATATTCCTACGCTGATAGTGTATTTTACTATTTACCAACAGTGTAAACAGTAAAATATTATGATAAATTTTTTTTAAATTATTATTTTTTAATTGAAAAAATTAAAATTTTTTAAATTAATTTTTTTTATTATATATATATATATATATATATATATATGTATGTATAATTTTTTAAATTTAAAAATAATAATTTTTTTGATTCAAAAAATTATAATTTTAAAAAAATGTGATTACCTAACTTCATAATTTCATTAACCAACTTCATAACTACTAAAAATTTGTGCAGTCTATTAACCAATTTCATAACTTTATCAACCTACTTTTTACATTTCATTAATCAACTTTGTTTTACTATTAAAAATTATTTTTTAATATTTAGGTGTTTATCAACCAACTTCATCACTTCATTAACCAATCTTTTATATTTCATTAACCAACTTTATTTTGCCATTAAAAATTAGTGTTCATATACCGTTCACGAACTGTTCATAAAGTATATATTTTTATTTTTTAAAAAAGATTGTTCATCATATAAATACGATGAATAATATTTGGTATAAATATTTGAGTGTAGACTTGGGTATAAGAATAACACACCTCAATGTGCATTCATAGCTATTTATTTTGACATTGATTTACTACACCGTATTCAACTTACATCGTATGCTTACAATTGGACGGATACAAAAGTGGGATGAAAAATATTTAAAAAAATGACGAGTATGTGTTGATGGTATAATAATGGCACATAGGAGCATTTCTCATTCTATAATTATCACATTGGGGAGACATACTTAAATATATTGATATTATTATATAATAATGTCTGATAAGTGCTTATCCACTACTATCGATCTTATCCAAGTCAGCCTTTGTCACGCCAAAACCCTAAAATGGGTTGTGCTTAATTTGGGTACAACTATAACCTCACATGCCTTAAACTTTTGGAACATATACAACTCCTAAATCATGAGGTTTAAATGGGCGAGATGCTTAAGGGAGAAATCATATGGGTAAATCTGGCTAATACATATGGACCAAGACACCAAATTTAACCATTGTAATTTTTTAGGATGTACAGAGCCCATGCCAAGCATGAGGTCTAGAGGGGCGAGATGCTTAAGAGGAAAAGTCATCCAGGTCGTGGATTATACAAGATCATACTATTGCTTAAATCCCCTTGTTTGATTTTTAGTCTGCCTACAAACTCTTGGTCTTCACTCCAAAACCTTTTATTATACTAGAACATGTGCATGTTTGTTCGACTCTAGAGGGGGAGTATCAAGAAAGGATGCGATACCCTATAACACCGATGCATGTATCCATCATCAACCTCATATGGAGTGCTCACCATAATAACTACCTTGTGAACAATATAATTGTAACAAATCCGGTCAACTTCTAAATCAAATGTTATAAAATTTAGAGGTGGAGGTGGTATATACTATCTATAACTAAACTGTTGTATGCATCTGCCAAACAAGTAAGAAACAACTGTGTCACATCATCAAACACAACTACTATGTAGACATATATCACCAAAAGGTTAACACATGTTTGTGACTCTTGAATGGGCGCTGTATGACATCATCGATGTCAAACCGTCTAACGCACTCTTGATTAGATCAACCTTCATTATCCATTTCTTATATATCCAACCTTTAGCTTGAGGAAAACCAACAATATCCGATGAAATATGATTCTTTCCTCAGTTACCAACGGTTTGAAAATACTAGTGAATACAACAGTGTTACATAATAATAATAATAATCATAATAATATCAATATTAAATAAATAAATAAATTAAAAGAAAATATTAGCGTATCCGCCAAGCTACTACTTATAGATAAACATAGATCTATCCCTGAAATACTTGTATAGCGTGACTATGGCTGATGGCACATATGCCTCAACTATATCTACCGTAGTTTGACAAGGTCCTAAAAAATTGTAGATATTTTGTCTCTACAAAAAATAAAACTTTTGTATGCAAAAATAGTTCACCTTACTAGTAATAGTAAATAAGACTGGACAACAAAATCAAATTGACTATCAACTCAATATCTCTTAAATAGGGTATGTAACCATCTTAGCCTATTATATGCATCCGTACAACTGTAGGCCTCTTGTATAGCCGGTTATATGGTCGACTAATAACTCCACAACAAGTACAACATCACATTTTTCAATGACACCTATTGAATGATAATAAAAATGACATCTGATCGGAAGGTGAAGTAAGCATGCAACATTGTCAAAAGTAATCATTATTTTACCAAATGACATATGAAATAGTGATATCATTAAATGTCATCCCTCCATAAATGATGAGATGATGTTGAAATCAATCATCCTCAAACTAGCTCTTTGGAGTGATAATATAGTGAAGCTATCCAATCAACCTAATATCGAAGGTAGGAGATACTATGGAACACATTCAACCATTTTCTTTCGATATATTGCAACCTTTAATTCTTTCCTAGATTCATGCTCTTGAAATTTAAAGAAAATTTCTTTGGCCACCTCCCTATGGGGGTCACCCCCAGCGAAAATCCCAAAATACCCCTGCTTCGGAAATGAACTTCCGAAGCGCTTTTTATTTTAAAAAATTTTCCTGAATTCGGAAGTGCATCTCCGAAAACACCCCATGGGGGGTGTCTTCGGAGATGAACTTCCAAAAACACCTCATGGGGGGTGTCTTCGGAAATGAACTTCCGAATTATGCAGAAACTGTGTTTTTTTTTTAATGTTTTTTCATAACAGTCTCGCATTTTAATTAAACGCAAACACCAAATAAAATAAGCAATAGATAAACTGAAAATACTAATATGATAAATAAACAAAAAAAATACTAATCCGATGAAAATAATATATACAAACCGAAAAAAATAAAAATAGTGTGCTAAAAATACAATCCGATAACAAAAAATATATAAACCCGACCACTACTGGGTGTGCCTAAACCTCTCGCCCTGAGACCTCCTCTGCCGCGTGTATGTCGCCGCACGGCCCGCATCAAGGACGATCATCTCCATCACCGCGACTGCCTCTGGACCGCCCCGCTCCACGATACCTCGATCCAACGCGTCCCGCCCAATCATCGATATCCGTTGGCAGATCGGCATGAGATCAATGGCGTGATCATCCTCGGCCTGCTGGTTCTCTAGGATCTCCTCGTGTGCTGGCCTAGGAGCGCCGGGAATGGCCGGGTCTCAGAAGAGGATGTGACACCCGGTAGAACCATGTGACGTATCCCTCCTCACTGTGCCAGTCCTGGGTGACCAGAGTGAGACGGTACTCCAGCGGTACCACATGATCCTCCCATATGGCAGTGAGCTGCACTCGGGTCACAGTGTCGGGAGCAGCCTCAAAGGGTGACCTGGGAATCCGCTGCACGAATCCGAACTGACGCATGCACCGCTCAGGGAGATATCGAACCATGATGCCGGTCCCGCATGCCAACCAGCCTGAATATAGAGCAATGCCGTCAAAGGGGACAATTTGAGCGTAGTCGACGAACGACCTCCAGGTGACGTCGTCGTGCATCGTGCGGTCCAAGTACAGACGGTATGGTCCCACCGCATCGTTCCCCCTCTAGAGAGCGTATCTGGCGGCCCTGGGCATGGCGTCCACGTACGCAGGATCGATGTGAAAGCCGTGGATGCGGGAGAAGTAGGAGATTATCCAGCTCTGAAACAAAAACAAGATAATGTATAAAAATTAAATACGAAACATATATAAATAAATAAATATGATAATGTATTAAAATAAAACGTACCGTAAGCAGTGTGCAGGATCTGACCAACTGCCTCGTCCTCCAGTTGGAGGCCTCATTCAGCTTTTGGTAGAGATATGCCAGAGTAGCTGACCCCCAGTTCCACTGGTGAACGGTATCCAGGTCCATGAAATAGCGGAGGTAGGCCACATCGACGTACCTGGCACTCTTGTCCACAAAGCATGCAGCGCCTACCACATGCATGTACCAGCACCGGAGAGCGCAGCCGCGGTGGTACTCCCTGAATAGGTCGTTATCCTCCTGCTCAGCCTCGGCCGTCGCGTCCAGGTGGAACTCAAAATAGAGGCTCAGTGTAGTGAACCGGACATGAGGCCCACAAGTCGTGACGCACTCAAAGTAAGCAACCTCGTGCGGCAGGCCCAAATAGTGCATCATCCACTCAATGGCCTCGACCCTCTGGATCTTGGAGTGGTGCAACAGCGGCCCCCTAATAGGCAGGTGGAGAAGACACTGGACGTCATGCAAGGTGATCGTCAACTCCTCCACTGACAAGTGGAAAGAAGACGTCTCCTTGTGCCAGCGCTCCACAAATGCCCCCTGCATGCCGGTGCTGATGGTGGTGTACCCGGTCATGCAGAGCCCGCTAAGCCCTGAACCTCGCACATGGTCGTTAAACCACTGAGCTGCTGGTTTAAACAGACCGAAAATCTTCCTGGAGTGGTTCACCATTTTCAATGGCTCTCTCTCCTGTTACAAAAAAAAAAAACAAATAAGCGAGAAATAAACGGTAAAATTATAAAAAATGGTGACAAATAAATGGCTAAGTTAAAAAAAATACCTCTCCCTCCCAGATCTGCCGAGTGACGTGATCCTGGTAGTGAATCAGCAGGGAAGTGTCAAAAGGCCCTCCCGGATAGCTATCCACCTCCTGCTCCTCCTCCTCCCCGACTGGAGGGTCAACATCCGGTATGACCTCCTCCTCATCCTCATCCTCCTCCTCTCGCTGGCGGGAAGAAGATACCCGAGCCAGCCTACTCCTAGAGCCTGAAGCAGATGAACTCTCCACCAAGTCCTGTGGAACGCGCACACGGCGTCCCCGGCCCCGCCCGCGTGTCGACGCTAGCTGCGCCGCCGCCCGCTCGCGTCTTGCCGACGCAGTCTAAGACTCCCTGCCCTGTCTGATGCGTGCTGGCTGGTTGCCTGACATGTTCCTGTAAACAATCGAAATCGATTAATATGCGAGACAAATGAAAAAAAAAATGCACTTCTGATACAGTTCGGAAGTTCATTTCCGAAACTGGGATGGAGGTGTTTTCGGAAATGAACTTCCGAAACACCCCTGCGCAGAGCTTTTCTGCAACCTACAATGGCAGACCCCAAAATCAAACTTTAAACCTATGTCTACACATTCTAAACATCCTAAATACCAGTACCAACCTAACCTAATACATATTTTCCTATTTGTAAACACCCTAATATCAATTTTAAGCATAGATCTAAAACTCAAAATGCTTACCGATTGAAGAGGTTGGAGTGCTTTTTAATGTAGTATAGGAAGCTTGTTGGAGCCTTTGATGTTGCCTTGGAAGTCTTTTAACAAAATTTCGCCTTTGGTGTTGTTTGATGTTGGATTAGGGTAAATGAATGGGGGAGGGGGAGTGTTCTGCTTAATCTGCAGAACGTGTCTTATTTCGGATGTTCATTTCCGAAATTGTGGTTTCGGAAATGAACTTCCGAAATAAGACAATTTTTTTTTAAAAAAAAGGCGCTTTCGGAGATGAACTTCCGAAAACACCTTTTTCATGCATTTCGGAAGTTCATTTCCAAAGTCAGGGGTAGTATGGGGTTTTCACCAGAGGTGGACTAGAAGGTAGGAAGGTTGGCAAAGAAATTTTCAATTTAAATTATACATCATAAATTAAATATAAACTAATTACTCACCTCTCCATGCATGGCATAATTGGTGAGCAATATGATATTCTTATCGTATTAGTAGAGATATGTTATACGACTCTCCTTAAAAATAATATGGTTGCTCTCGAGGTGCAGATTGCTCATCATGTTGGACATCTATCGCCTGTTGAGTTTGGAAATCTTCCAATCCTCTCCGTTTCCAAAGAATGATTCTACTTAAATACATGTAGACAAACTTAAATATCCAAATCAAAACACTGTTTATTTGTTGGAAAAGGTTTCAAATTGGATATGTCACAACTAAATATTTCGGTAAGCAAATACACATCTAATTGATACTTTTAAAGTATCTTAATATCCAGTGCAAGATGATTTTCTATCTTTTATTCACTTGTTCACCATTTTAATTGAAAGGAAACGAGGAAAACAATGATTTTTTTTTAGAGTTTAGGTAATAAAAAAATGGTCAACTCATGAAAAATGTAGGGTGAAGGAATCATTATTTGAGTCTGACCCAAATCCTTTTCATAAACTTGTAATTCAACAACAAAATTCAAAGTAAAAAATTAGGAAAATTTCTTTAGCCACCTCCCTATGGGGGTCACCCCCAGCGAAAATCCCAAAATACCCCTGCTTCGGAAATGAACTTCCGAAGCGCTTTTTTTTTAAAAAAAATTTCCACAATTCGGAAGTTCATCTCCGAAAACACCTCACGGGGGGTGTCTTCGGAGATGAACTTTCGAAAACACCTCATGGGTGAATTCGGAAGTTCATTTCCGAATTATGCAGAAACTGTGTTTTTTTTAATGTTTTTTCTTAAACAGTCTCGCATTTTAATTAAACGCAAACGCCAAATAAAATAAGCGACATATAAACAGAAAATACTAATGCGATAAATAAAATCCAAATAATATATACAAGCCGAACCAAATAGTAATAGTGTGCGCAATATACAATCCGGAAAAAAAAACCGACCACTACTGGGTGTGCCTAACCCTCTCACCCTGAGCCCTCCTCTGCCGCCTGTACCCCGCCGCACGGCCCGCATCAGTGACGATCGCCTCCATCACGGCGACTGCATCTGGACCGCCCTGAAGAACGACACCCCGATCCAAGGCGTTCCGCCCAAACATCTCTATCCGCTGGCAGATCGGCAGGAGATCAATGGCGTGGTCATCCTCGGCCTGCTGGTTCTCCAGGATCTCCTCATGTGCTGGCCTAGGAGCGCCGGGAACGTCGGGTCTCATCAGAGGATGGGACACCCGGTAGAACCATGTGACATACCCCTCCTCACTGTGCCAGTCCTGTGTGACCCGAGTGATACGGTACTCCTGCGGTACCACATGATGCTGCCAGTCCTCCCATATGGCAGTGAGCTGCACTCGGGTCACTGTGTCGGGAGCAGCCTCAAAGAGTGACCTGGGTATCCGCTGCACAAATCCGAACTGACGCATGCACCGCTCAGGGAGATACCGGACCATGATGCCGTCCGGCATGCCAACCAGCCTGAATATAGAGCAATGCCGTCAAAGGGGACAACTTGAGCGTAGTCGACGAACGACCTCCAGGTGACGTCGTCGTGCATCGTGCGGTCCAGGTACAAACGGTATGGTCCCACCGCATAGTTCCCCCTCTGGAGAGCGTATCTGGCGGCCCTGGGCATGGCGTCAACGTACGCAGGATCGATGTGGAAGCCGTGGATGCGGGAGAAGTAGGAGATGATCCAACTCTGAAACACAAACACGATAATGTATTAAAAATAAATACGAAACATAAATAAATAAATACGATAATTTGTTAAAATAAAACGTACCGTAAGTAGTGTGCAGGATCCGACCAACTGCCTGGTCCTCCAGTTGGAGGCCTCATTCAGCTTCTGGTAGAGGTATGCCAGAGTAGCTGCCCCCCAGTTCCACTGTTGAACGGTATTAAGGTCCATGAAGTAGCGGAGGTAGGTCACGTCGACGTACCTGGCACTCTTGTCCACAAAGCATGCAGCGCCTACCACATGCATGTACCAACACCGGAGAGCGCAACCGCGGTGATACTCTCTGAACAGCTCGTCACCCTCACCCTCAGCCCCGGCAGCCGCATTTAGATGGTGCTCAAAATAAACGCTCAGTGTGGTGAACCAGACATGAGGTCCAAAAGTCGTGGCGCACTCAAAGTGAGCAACCTCGTGCTCCATGCCCAAGTAGAGCATCATCCACTCAATGGCCTCCACCCTCTGGATCTTGGAGTGGGTCAACAGCGGCCCGTTAATCGGCAGGTGGAGAAGACAGTGCACGTCGTGCAAGGTGATCGTCATCTCCCCAACCGGCAACTGGAAAGAGGACGTCTCCTTGTGCCAACGCTCCACAAATGCCCCCTGCATGCCGGTGCTGATCGTGGTGTACCCGTCATGCAGAGCCCGCTGAGTCCTGAACCTCGCACATGGTCGTTAAACCACACAGCTGCTGGTTTAAACAGACCGAAAATCTTGCGGGTGTGGTTGACCATTTTCAGCGGCTCTCTCTCCTGTTACAAAAAAACAAATAAGCGACATATATTAAATAAGCGGACATATATTAAATAAGCGACAAATAAACGGTTAGATTATAAAAAATGGTGACAAATAAACGGTTAAATTAAAAAAAATACCTCTCCCTCCCAGATCCGTCGAGCGACGTGATCGTGGTAGTGAATCAGCACGGAAGTGTCAAAGGGCCCTCCCGGATAGCCATCCTCCTGCTCATCCTCCTCCCCGGCTGGAGGGTCAACATCCGGTACACCATCCGGCTCGTGGTATGGCACTGGCACCTCCTCCTCCTCCTCCTCCTCCTCCTCCTCTCGCTGGCGGGAAGAAGATACCCGAGCCAGCCGACTCCTAGATCCTGAAGCAGATGTACCCTCTCCCACGTCCACGGGAACTCGCACACGGCGTCCCTGGCCCTGGGTCGACGCCAACTGCGCCGCCGCCCGCTCGCGTCTAGCCGACGCAGTCTGGGACTCTCTCCCCTGTCTGATGCGTGCTGGTTGGTTTCCTGACATGTTCCTGTAAACAATCGAAATCGATTAATATGCGAGACAAATGAAAAAACAAAAAAAAAAAGAACTTCTGGTACAGTTCAGAAGTTCATTTCTGAAAACTGGGATGGAGGTGTTTTCGGAAATGAACTTCCGAAACACCCCTGCGCAGACCTTCAATACAACCTCCAATGGCAGACCCAAAAAACCTAAAGCAAAACTACTTTTGCAATTTCTAAACACCCTAAATATCAGTAACAACCTACCCCAATGTGGTTTTTGCAATTTCTAAACACCCTAATAGAGATTTTATTAATAGATCTAAAAATTGAAAAAATTCAAAAACTTACCAATTGAAGAGATTAGGATGACTTAGGTTGAGTTTGGGAAGCTTTTGGAATGCACACTTGCTTTTGCACACTTGCTTTTGCAGAAATTTTTGAAGAGAGGAAGTTTGAAGAAGTTTAGGGTAAATGATTTGGGGGAGGGGGCTGTTTTGCTTAATCTGAAAAACGTAGAATATTTCGGAAATGAACTTCCGAAATGTTGTTTTCGGAAGTGCATTTCCGAAAAAAGTCAATTTTTTTAAAAAAAAGGCGCTTTCGGAGATGCATCTCCGAAAACACCTTTTCCTTGCATTTCGGAAGTTCATTTCCGAAGTCAGGGGTATTCTGGGTTTTTCACCAGAGGTGAGCTAGAAGGTTGGGAGGTGGCCAAAGAAATTCTCAAAATTAGAGACAACAAATTAAATGAATTAGATGAGGGATCAAAAAGAATCTATTAATTTATTCACAATTTATTAAACTCTCTTTAAAAATATGAAAAAAAAATAAATCGAAAGTGTAAATTTTATTTTGTGAATCAATCAATAACCTATATTCCACTAAATCACACATATATTTTAAAATTTAAAATTATGTTGATGATGTGTTAAATTAATAATATTTTATTGAATGATAGTGTAAAAGTTTTTTATGCTATCACTTTTTTATGCCATAAATAAAATGATAAAATTCGTTCATTAATTAAGATGAATCAATTTAAAAAATTAATTTATTATTTTAATCATTTTATATAATAATTAATTTTATTTTTAAATACCCTGGAACAAAATTAAAAAAAAAAATCCAACACTAGAAAATAAAATTAAAATTGCGCAAGCAATATTGAATGTTCGAAATTCTCCCTCCAAAAGGAATTGTCAATGTCATCAATCCGCATGCTCTCAAACCCGCCAATCATATCCCACTATTTACTCTTATATAAACTATTCTCTCACTCTATCATTTATATCACTTGCAATCATCTCTAACTCGTCCTCAAAATTTCTTCCAGAAACCCTTTTTCTTTGTCAAACGCTTCATCTGCCATGGCACCCAAGGGAGAGAAGAAACCAGCAGTGAAGAAGCCCGCAGAGAAGTCACCAGTTGAGAAACCCAAGGCGGAGAAAAAGATCCCAAAGGATGCATCCTCCACCGACAAGAAGAAGAAAAGAAACAAGAAGAGCGTTGAGACCTACAAGATCTACATCTTCAAGGTTCTCAAGCAAGTTCATCCCGACATTGGAATCTCCAGCAAAGCTATGGGGATCATGAACAGCTTCATCAACGACATCTTCGAGAAGCTTGCTCAAGAGTCATCTAGACTCGCTCGCTACAACAAGAAACATACCATCTCGTCCCGGGAGATTCAGACTGCTGTTCGTCTTGTTCTTCCCGGTGAGCTTGCAAAGCACGCTGTTTCTGAAGGAACCAAATCCGTCACCAAGTTCACCAGCTCTGATTAGATTATTTTATATTAAATTAGGGTTTACTTGATGTATATTTTGTATCGGCTCGTTTTTGACGTAGCAATGAAATATCAAGGAAATGA
Source organism: Vicia villosa (assembly GCF_029867415.1). Taxonomy (NCBI): domain Eukaryota; kingdom Viridiplantae; phylum Streptophyta; class Magnoliopsida; order Fabales; family Fabaceae; genus Vicia; species Vicia villosa. The sequence goes on along the minus strand of NC_081180.1, from coordinate 109,951,919 downwards.
ATATTAGTTCTAAAATTTTATTCTCGCGCTGATTTTATTGTTCTTACGAAGCATACATTTTTGAATTAGTTGACACTTGGAGAGTTATTTGAAAACTATTTCTTAGCAGTATTTGCAGCGATCATGGTAAAATTTACATTTTACCTTATCCCCAGTCAATGCATGAAGGAAACACATTTTAGTATTCATGTTGTAACTTTAGTAATTTAATCCCACTTTTTGGTTATTCAGGTAAGCAATCTCCTGGCTTGATTGTTATACCTCTCTGTTTTATGTCTGACTTATGAATTACACTTATTTTTGGGTAGAATGAAGTTGTGATCCAATATCGTTTTCAATGAAATTGTAATACAATCTCTTATTATACCTGAGACTAGAGTAATGTAGCTTTCTCTATCTAATGGGTACATGTGTAAAACCCCCTACAATGTAAGAATGTTAATGTTAACGGCAACCAAGTTCCGAAACATTGAAGGACGAAGAGCCTTGATGAAATTTGCTAACTCAAGTTGTTATAACCGGTTACCGGTTACCACCATTTCCAGCAGTAAATAAAATCTAAACTGATGCAAACATAAACTTTATGTAACCGGTTATATGATGAACATAACCGATTAGTCGATTACTAGCCGTTACAATTTATATTTTCAATTAGTTGCTTAACTACATTCTTGTGTATTGTTGTATATATTCTCTATGTTAGATTGTTAATAACCACCATTTTCACCCTGATTCTCTCTAATTTCCTCACTCTCTTCATTATTATCTTGTTCATCATTTTATCTTGTGATTAGAGTTTCGCCCCCAACATTTGACATCAAAAGTCTGTTTCGTTGATCAAACACTTAGCGTGCGAAAATATTTTCTATCTCCAATGAACGTATTTATGCCAATCTCCCAGTTATCGATGCAAACAAATGAATGTGTTGTTTGATTATCAAGATGTTCTTAAAGTGATCAATAACAATGTTAATACACTTGTAGAAGGTGCAACGACTGCACAAAGAAATGCGCACAAGGAAGAGAAGACAAAAGGTTTCAAAGCTTTTTATCTCATTCGTTAATGTATTGATGTTGATAACTTTGACAAGGTTGGTCACCACATATCCTCTAAGTAAGCTTGAATATTTTAGAGAAAAGTTATGCATGAAATGATAAGGCAAATGTGATGAGGTTACAAACTCACAAGAGGCTGCTGAAATTAATTCAGAAGGAAGAGAATGAAATAATTAGTGAATTTACTACAAGAATTACAAGATTGGTGAATAAAGTGAAAGCTTGTGGAGAGACAATCACTCAGCAGTATGTGATTGGTGAAATCTTGAGATCGTTAACGTTGAGATTCAATAATGTAATGGTTGCAATTGAAGAATTCAAGGATATTTAAATAAGAGTAAAGAGGAATATAAAGCTCTCTTGAGGGTCATGAGCAAAGAATAGAGGAGAGCAATGTTGACAAAGCAAAGGTTGTGAATTTTTTGCAGGACCATTCCGTTGGAAAAGACCAAAAGGCAAAGAAAAGTGGTCCATAAGTAGAGGTAGAGGAAACTATCAAAACAATGAAGGAAGGGACTCCCAAAATTCCTACAATTCAATATTTCAAAAGAGTGAATGCAACCACAACAAAGATGATGGATTAAACAATTACAAATGTGACAATTATAGAGGAAGAAGGAAATATTATAGGGGCAACTTCTAATGCTTTAATTGTCGAAATCTTTGATATTTTGCTCGTGACTGTAATGCCAACAAGAATGATTCGCAAGAAGATGAAGTAAAGTTTGCAAGGAAAGAGGATAATGAGAGCACACCGTTGATGGTGATCACTGAAGCAGAAAATAGATTTGGAGGAAGCTATATCCAGTTATGCTCTACTGGTAACCGATTACAAAAAGTGGCAGAAGGAAGTTATAACAAGTTAGAGGCTCTAGTAAGTGCCAAAATGTAGTTATTTTGTGTATGTAAATAGTGACACTTATCGATACTTTTTGTTAATACCGTTTGAATAATTCTGCGTTTTCATGTAATTTTGTATACTTTGTGTTTTGTTACGTTTCCGTGTAAATATGTACCATTTGATAGATTTAATGTATTTTTGTAGGTATTGCTGTGTATTTGGAGCATGAGCAATAAAGTGTCAAAGACACGATTTCAAACACGCGTTTTTGGAAGGAATAAAGTTCTGGTATAGGGCGCGTCGAGCCCACAAAGGTCACATCACACGGCCTGGAAGCAAGAGAATAAATTCTTATCTTATAAGAATGGATTGAGAACCATTAGAAGATTATTTAATATGACTTATAATTTTTGGTATGTGTTTGATATGTATGAGTTGATAATGATGTTGTATGCTATATGCAATTAGTTGTGTGTATTCAATCTGTATGAGCTGATAATGATGTCTTGTGTTGAATTAACAATAAATATGCTTTTAATTAAGAAGTTGAACTAACCGTGTTATGTCGTTAATTGATTTGTGTAATGTGATGTTTGTTGTTATTATGATGAATTTGTTGATGTTTGTTATTAATATGATGAATTTGTTGTTGTTGTTGTTGTTGTTGTTAATATGATGAATTTGTTGATGTTTGTGGTTAATATGATGAATTTGTTGATGTTTGTTGTTAATATGATGAATTTGTTATTGTTGTTGTTAATATAATGAATTTGTTGATGTTTGTTGTTAATTTGATGAATTTGTTGTTGTTGTTAATATGATGAATCTGTTGTCTTTGTTGCTAGTATGTGGAATTTGTTGTTGTTGTTGTCGTATACCCTATGGTCAATGTTGATAAGTTGTATTGTGATGTATTGTGAAGTGTAATAATATTGTATGTTGATATGACATAGTGACGTGATTGAGAAGTGATGAATTATTATAATAGTAATGAATTTATCGTTGCCATTGAATCTTGGCATTGAGTTGATGAAGGTTAGCCGATGTTGTGATGTGTTGTGAATGTTGTGTTTTTTGGATGTTGCATCATTGAGTCGCATCTATTGCATATTTTGAGACGGCCTGAAAAATGGCAACCATGACGATGGCTTGAAAATGGCAAAGTGACTATGGCTCAAGTGACAAATGTTTGAGACGGGAGTTTTACTCCAAATGGTACCACATGCATATGCATAATGTTGAGTCGCGTATTCAATTGCATTTGAAATATTGTGATTATGAAGTGAATGTTATAGTGTGTTGATGATATAGTTGTGAACTTGAATATGTTGTTATGATTGGTTAATAACATTGTTCTTGTGATGAAAGTTGCTTTGTTGATGGTTTGGTTGTGATAAAAGCTGTTTTATATTGATAAATTGTGAAGTTGTAGTAATTATTGTATGAAGTGGTGAATTTATGTATGATCTATATCTCCTATATTATTTATCACACATTCTTTTTTATTGTAAGATATCTCACCCATTCTATTGATATTTCCCCTACGGAAATGGGCAGGTACTCAAGAATAGTTGTGGAAGTTCGAAGTAATTTTATGAAGTCTTTATGTTGCTCTAGGATAAGTCAAGAGGGTCTGGCTCTGATACGTAGCACTCGGGGGATAATTGTTATTACTTCAGTTGTTGTATTCTAAGTGAAATTTATCTAGTTGAAGAGAAGTATTAAGTGGAAATTTTTTAAGTACTTCATAGTTTAAAAGTCGTTTCAGTTGTATAAAATATGTTTTTAAATTGATTTTAATTTACAATTTGAAGTTGGATACAATTGAATAAAGTTATGTTTTTGAATGCTATGTATCGATGTTAAATGAAAATACAGGATGTTTGTTATTCTAAGTTGAAATATGACATCCCACTGTATGTTGAAAGTTTGCATCGTATATCATATGGAATTACGCGAGTGGCAATCGATAGGGGAGTTTCCAGGAATTCCATGTGGAGCCATGGATGATCCGTATGGAAAGTTTATTAAAAAAACGTCCACATCAAAGGAAAATTAAATTGGTTATCAACAAATGAAGATAATAGCAGGTTATGGATTGTCTCGCTCAATCTGTCAACGAAAACATTTAATAAAATAACCTTACCAGCTGATGTAAGAATTCCGGATCAAAGTAATGAGGAGTGTGCATCGGTGTTTTGGGAGATAACATTTCCTTTTCATACTTTAGGAATAAAACTGTGATTGTTTGTAGATTGAAAAGCAAAGAAAATTGGGAAATGCTTGCCAAAATCTGCAGGGATGTTTTACCTTCATCAACAAACCTAAATCGTAAAGCATTTAAGATATTTGAAAACGTAGGTGTTATTATATTACAAAACTATGGCCCTCTTTTCAATCGCCAATGCCACATGATCAACTATAATTACATATCAAAAGAGGTGGTTGGTTTTCATGGAGTTAGGTTTGAGGGTGAAGCAGATGACGCATTAATCTGGATTAATGAGGTCAATTATGTAAGGAGTATGTTTAGATAAAAATTAATGTCGAGGTAGGAATATTCTTAATTTTATTTAGTTGTCTTAAGATTTATAAAAATATGTGAGTTGGTTAATTTTGTAGGTTTGTATATTTGTATTTTCGTATGTCTTCCTGATTTCCAAGTGCCTCTATTTATAAAGAAGTTTATGGCACTTGATGGAAAAAACATCTTTTAATTTCAATTCTGCATTCAAAATAACAAACGGGTATGGACTTTTAGCATTCATGTTTGGTCACAAGTGTTGGATTGGTACAAATGATAAAGGAATGGATAACTTGAAGGGGTTATGTGAGAAACCTAAGTTAGAACAGAAAAAGAAAGAAAAGAGCCTAGAGAGAAAGAGAGGATAAAAAATGGATAACTTGAAGGGAACTAGAAGAAGAGGGATTTTGAACCTAAGGTAAGGGGGAGAATATATATATATATATATATATATATATATATATATATATATATATATATATATATATATATATATATATATATATATATATATATATATATATATATATATATATATATATATATATATATATATATATCGGTTGTTTAATCTCTTCATTTTCTCATAGTTTCAATTGTTAGGGTTGTGTTGATTTTCATGAAATTGTATGATTAAACCATATTTTGTTGTTATGATTGATGACTCATGGTAGAAACATGTTTAAGAACCCTTATGTATGTGCTTTGTTGGTTGTTTGGTGGATTTTGTGTGTTAGAATCATTTTCCCAAAGTGCTGTCAGGATGAGATTTTTCCCAAAATCACACAGTTCACGCCGCGAAGGGGTTGTTTGCGCCACGTAGGGACAGGACGCGCCGCGACCTATAAGATTTGAAATTTGTGATTTTGTTCTTTGGCTTGGGATACTGTATGCTTATGATTTAAGATGGATTTCCATGAATTTTAATAATCTATTCAGTGATGTTTGGATAGATTTTGAATCGAAAAGGAACTTATACATGAAACTTGTGTTTTGGTTAGGTGTAAATGTGAATTTGTGAATTGGGTGGATAACATGAATTGACTTGTGAGCTATATGTTATATGTGATCATTACATGCTATGTGAATGTTTGTTTAATGATAAATGTGTGTTGTGCAATGTTTTGGTGGATAATTCGAATTCTGCGAAATATTGTGATATGCTTGAATAATTAAGGTTGTGTGATAATCTTAATTACATATGTTGTGAATATTGTTACACATAGCATATGTTGTGAATATGCTTGCATATATATATATATATATATATATATATATATATATATATATATATATATATATATATATATATATATATATATATATATATATATATATATATATATATATTACTTTCATTCTAAAAAGTGTTATAATTTTGTCAATTTTTTTTTAAATATGTCATTTTTTTTCACATATTCTTTTAAATAAGTCACTAAAGTCATGGTACTACACTAACAATTATTTTTTACATTTTTTATTTTTATTTAAATGTTTTTTCTTCTGAAAACAAGCCTTTTAATAAGCCACTGAAATATACAATTCAACTATAAAACAAATTTGTATATTTTTTTAGTATTAGTTAATTAAATTTAAAATTTTTCAATTTTTTCTAAGTAAAAATAAAATATTTATATTGAATATAATATAATTTCAAAAAAATTCGCATAATTAGTATATTATTTTTAATTCGTGATACCTAACTCATGTCTTGGATATTTAAGACATTATATTACTCTTAAATAGACATTTTACATTCATTATTTATTTAGAACATTACAACACCATCAATAGACTATGTTAGGTTCATTAAAATAAAATAAAAAACATTTATTATATATTAAAAAATAGACAAATATTTATAAATTATATTTATAAAACTAAATACGGAGAAGTATTTTCTATGAATTATTATAAAAAATAGGACAAATATTTATAACTAATAATTATTAAATTGAATATTTGAAAAATATTTATCATTAATATATAAAAACACGGGACACATGTTTGTCATTGATAATTATAAAAAAACACGAAATAACATATTTTTTATTGATTTTTTTAAATAACGGGACAAATATAACAGTTATTCAAATAAATACTTGACAAATATTTGTCAATAATATATAAGAAAAATAAAACACAAGTTTATGGAACAAATATGTCTCTTTGATAAATATTTTAAATCAAATATGAAACATATATTTGAATAATAAAATTTATGGAACAAATCGTCTACTGTATATGTTCTTTGATTTTAACATCCTCAATTAAAATTTATAATATTTTATTTAATTAATTAAGTATATTTATTTAATATTGTACTAATATTTAACATAAAAAGTATTCATATGGAACTTGTGATATCTCGTACAGCACGAGTATTTATCTAGTTATTTTTATAAAAAAATTCATACGTAAGGTGTTACTTCACAAATTATTCATACATAAATATGCGACTAAAAAATTCACAGCGGAAAATGCAAGAAATTATAACATAAGTTTGAATTAAAACATCACTAAAAAACTCCATATAAATGAGTTACAACTTAATTCATCAAAATAATAGCGTCCTGTTTTTCGATGTTATAGAATTAGAATATTATTCATCTAAAAAGAAAAACAGTAACTAATACAGTCATCATGAGCTATCACTCCTACTTATTACCTGTAGAAACATTGGAGCCATCCAACAAAATAAAGAAGGAGTGAAAATACACTTACATATAATAAGGTGAAATTTAGTAGTGGGATGATAGAACCAACATAACATTAATACTAACATATATATATATATATATATATATATATATATATATATATATATATATATATATATATATATATATATATATATATATAAGAGGGAGGTGTGTAAATGAGAGTGTAGTGTGTAATGTGATTCATGTGATCAGAGTTATGTGCAGGGAATTTAGTCTGTTTCATATCCATCTTCATTAAAATTTATAGAACCGTCAAAATTTGTTGGATTAAACCTCCTAAAATTTATAGTTATTCGTGGTTGAATTTTTCTATGGTTTTTCATTATGTAGTATTGTTGGAGAGGTAAAGCGGCAAGCAACAAAAGTTTTGGAAATATTTATCCGGGAATTTATCGTGTCCACAGAGATTGGTGATACCGAATTTCCGTTCGACGGATTCTTAGTTCTTGAGTTTGGGTTAAAATGGGTTTTAAGCAAACAAGGAAAATATAACATTTGAACATAAACTAAATTCATTCTTAATAGAGAATAGCTTATCTGGTTTGAATCTAAACTACTCCTCACAAACTTAGATTTATCACTCCTCCGTACTCAATCTACAATACTCATCAGAATCACCACATATCCCTCACATCAATGTCCATTTCTGCAACACCGACAGAAATTCAACTATATTGCTCTTTCGATGATGTCTCAACCGATCGAACAACACAGAAGCATTAAACTCATATATTAAGTGGATGTTAACCCCAATCCTATGTCTAGAATCAAAAGCTAACAGATATCCCCCTAATCAAGATTTGTGATGTCTATTTCTACAACAACACAAATCCAAAACATTTAAGCAAAAAGATCAAGGAAACACCCATTAAGATTTGTAAAGCAAATATATTATACAACTAGTACAAAGAGTAACAAACATCCATGGGTTTAGAGTATTTACATACAAACTCACCAAAAGAGAAATACAAAGAGAACAGAAGAAGAGGAACCAAACATTTCTTGGTTTGTCAACACCAATCGATGAGAAATTCGACCTCCGATCATCCGATTACAAGCTCCAATGGTGTTTCCAAGCCAAATCTACCCAAAAATGACCTAGGATGAGTTGGGGTTCAAAAATACCCAAAACATAACCTCAAAAATCTGATTTTCGCCTATTTATGCAATTTTGGATCTGCTACAGCGCGCATCGCGCCCAACTCGCTGAGTTGAAAAATCAGCTTTTAGTAAAAATGGCGTAACTTGAGAACCGTAACTCCGATTTGCGCCCGGTTCGAAGCGTTGGAAAGCTTATTCAATTTTCTATCTAACAATGACAACATATCAACCAAATTGGTGATTTATTATTCTTTGATTTTGAGCTTTATTCGACGAATGAATTGATTCCGCCGCTCAAAATCGCGCGTTTGAAGCCGTGTCTTCGACACGTTATTGTTCATGCTCCAAATACGCAAGAATACCTACAAAAAGAGTATAAAACTATCAAAAAGTATAAAAGTGTATGAAAGTATATCTATTCACAAAGTATACGTATTTATGCACAAAACGGGGAATTATTCAACGGTATTAACAAAAAGTATCGATAAGTGCCACTATTTACAAACACAAAATAACTACATTTTGACACTTAAGAAGTATACTTTTGAATGATCTCCATAAAAATATCCTCAAAAAAGTCTAAATGAAGTGAGGTGGAAGTGAATTCATTTAAATCACTGACTAAACATTTCAATTCATGTTCTTCAAAATCTTTTTCTATTATGTCTTGTAATGTCTCTAATGTTATTTTTTCTTGAAAATAAGAAAATTTTAATTTCTTTAGAATAATTAACTAGATTAGGGTATGGGAATGCCTGAAGTAAATATGTTATTTTTTCATCAAAATTTTGGATAAACAAGAGTCCTGATAATTGTTTGGTGGAGTTAAGTTCAGAATAATCAAATCCAAAATAATTTGAAAAATACCTCTGTGTTGTGAAATTAGAATTTTTATTTTCAAGTTCCATAATGTAAGTTTATTTTCTTTTGAAAGGTGTTTTTGTTTTATATTAATATTCCTTCTTCCCATTGCTTGTTTCTCTTGAGGTATGAGTTCTTCACACTTGTTTAACTTATTTATTTATGTTTATTCTTATTACTAGTTGTCATACCCTAATTTTTGACCCCCCTGAGATGACATATCTTCAGGATTTTTCATCAGGTCAAGACAAGTACCCAGAGCAGTCATTTCTCCATCTGGTACCTAATCGAGGATGCTCAAAGACAAGAAAGCTCAGGCAAAGGATCAATCAATACAAAGACTAGTCTCTAATACAATCATGGGGCTCAAAAACTTCACTTTTCTCATCTATGATTGATTAGACATCCAGTCATATGAGTACAGGTTTACTCAGGTCACCAAACTAGGGTTTTGAGCCTATCAAGGACTGAAATCAGGGATCACATTTGGGAAACCCTAAAAAACCTCAGAGGGTCATTCAAAGACATCAATCATCTTCAAATAACTCATATTACAAGGTCTACTGGACATCACACTTCAATTCAAAGTCTACAGTCATTACTTTCACATGGTCGACAAATTAGGGTTTTGACCTAATTCACCAAGATAGTTGACTTCTGATCAGGGCATGAATCCAAAACTCAAGACATGATTCAAGGATCTCTACTACCTCCATATAATCCATTTATATCATCCATTTGGGGAGAAGATCTTATTTCTACACAAAAGCCCAAAAATTCACTTTGTCAGGAAAAAGTCAACTGTGAAGGATCATCATTGACTTTTAAGGTTTTTGGTCAAAAAATGACTTTCAAAGATCAATATCATCAATATATGGATTTCAAAGTCATTTGGCCAAAGAAATTCAAAGAAATTCATCAAGGAGCGAAAAGTCGGGAATTAGGGTTTTTGAAGGCATGGTGAGATCTCAAAATTTCACCTACACAACTCAAAAAACTTCCAACATGAAAGTTGTAGATCTTGCCAAATAAAACAACATCTTACAAGGGAACTTTTTTCAAAAGATCAACCATTTATGAAGTTTTGGAAATTTTGAAGTTTAGGTCATAAACACTTAGAAATTTTTCTAAATGTTTTAACCTAGTTTTCTTCCAACTTTGGCCTCATTTTTCACAAATTTCCCAAAGGATTCTGAAGAAGACATAAACTAATGATTTAAAGTAGATGTTTAGGGCTTTCCAAATTGTGTTCAACCTTCTCAAAATTCAATTTGAGCTAAGAGTTATGCTTGTTCAAAGTTGGCCTCATGAAGTAAAATTATAGGTCATGCATCATTTTGGAACTTTGAAATTTTGTGCACATGACCTCAAATGCAGATGCTACATGACCCATAATACATCTGCAAACATGCCATGCATTCATTTTCACCATGCCATAAGAATTGAAGAAGATTCTAAAAACAAGAACATGTGATTATGTAATGATTACATTTGTGAATTTATGGCAAATTGATGAATCACCCAAGGAATCTTCTCACCAACCAATTAGAGCTCATTTCTGGCTCAGAATTGTCCCCTAAGATCAAGCAAAATCGAGGGCTAGGGGATTGATCAAATGGAATCAAAATTCTCATCATTGCATAAGAGATATTTGCAAATTTCCTTCATGGCTAAGAAACCAAATCAACTTCACTAAGGAAGCTCACTCCTCTGCAGCTATACTGATCCATTTGCCTATAAATACAGATGCATTCCTCATTCAAAAACACACCAAAGCAACCATATTACTTGCTTTCTCTTTCTCTTCTCTTGTTCATTGTTTTTCAAAGTTCTTTGGCAAGAAGAATCGATTTCTTCAAACCAGAGCTTATCTTTGGGAAGTGAGCATTCTAACATCTCAAGGGAGGTCATTTGAGGTGATCCAAGCACCTGGATCACTTCTGTAGGTGGAGGAACACCATTGTTGCTCTCACTTTGGAGCATCTGCAGTTGGAGGTCCATGGAGTGATTCAGAAGGTTTCAAGGCAAGCCAATCATCCAGACACACTCCTCAGGTCATAGTGAAGCTAACCAGATGGCTGCAGCTCATCTGTAACTCGAGAATCAACACCCTCCATGTTCACTTGAAGCTGAAATCGAGGGAGGTCCATAGAACAATTCAGGAGGTTTGAGGTCATTACAAGCATTCAGTTAGCATCACTGAGTCACAAGGAAGCTTTTGGGATCGTTCATACAAGCCCAGTTGCTCTCAATCATCCTCACGATCTCCATTTTCAGAGGTAAGTTTCTGAACTCTCTCTCTTTAATTTAAGTACTCTTTGTGAAATAGCTCGATTCTATCTTGTTCAGCATCATCAGAGGATTGAAAACCCTCTATCAGCATCCATTTATCTTTCAGTATAGTCATTTAATTTAATTTTGAAATTTTAGGGTTCTTCACGATTTCTGGTAAATTAATTAGATGTAGTTAATGATAGTTCATGTTAGTTACATATTTAGAATCGTGAGTGAATTTAGAGCAAGTTTCATGTTTACATCGTTGCAAATGGTTGAGAAACGAGTAAGTTCAGAAATTCAAAAATGGAGAGCTTGAGGTAGAAGATGAAGATGGTGGTGGCGCGCAAATTTGAATTCTCAGGGGAGAGTTTATTTTATTTTGAATGGTGTGCGTTTTATTAACGACTGAATAACTTGCCCTAGTGGCCACACATGCGCTCTTAGTCTCCTCATGCCAAAGGTCTGGGGTTCGAATCCCCCTCGCCCCAGACTTTTTGGTTCTTTTATTTTTTCAAAGATTTACAACTTGTTTTGAAACATAACCAAATGAAGGCAAGTCACTAACACTGAGCGCGCGTTGGCTCAGTGGTGTTGTTTTGGGCTGGTAACCTCAAGGGCGTGGGTTCAAACCCTCCAAGGGCCAAAACTTATTTTTTTTAACACTAATTTCTTTCATTTCTCTTCACAACTTCACATATTTATTTAACCTATCAAAATAAATCATTTTCACTTCATTTTTCATACACCTATTATTTAATATATCTATTTTGTGAATAGTCAAAAAAATCATAAAAATATTATTTATTTCTTGAGTTTTTAATTAGGTTTAAAATAGTATGTTTTAAGTGTTTTCTTAAATACTTTAAATATATATATTACTTTATTTTAACCTAATCACTTTGTAAATAAGTTTATGATAAAACCCTAATTATTTAGGTCTTAATTAAGTAAAAATCTTTATTTTTACTTTAATTAAGTTGACTTTTGTCAATTTTCAAAGCTGTTATCAATCTCCGATTAAACGGATGATTAAGGTTTTCAAACAACAAAACCTTATATCATTTCAAATCATTTTCAACTGCTTTTATCACCAGTACTGTAAAGTACTGGGCCTCTAATAGAGTGTAAGTCCCAAAAACCTTCTCTTCTTAGCTTGTTTTCAAAACTGTATTTTCAAAATCTTCTTTCTGTTTTCAAAACATTCTTCTGGTATTTGAAGGGCATTATTCCCGGTGAAACTCTTCAGATACCTATGTGACCTTTGTCCATCTTCACTTCTTCTGTTTTCAAAAACCATTAGCTGTTTATCATATACATTCAACTGTTATCAACAAAAACAATAAAAATACTGTTGAGGCTCTGTACATACTTCTTCAATGGCCTCCACTCCATCCAGATTAGGCTTTACAAGCTTTCAATTTACAGTCTTTGTTTAAATTACTGTCAAATATAAACTGTGCACATATATTAGTTTAGAACTGCGTTTGAGTATAAACCTTAGGACAGTTAAACTATATATATATTATTAGGAATATGACCTAGGATTGAGAATGTCTTCCCGGTGAAGGCTCTTTCCTAATTAGAGATCTGTAGTTCAAACCCCCAAGATGAATTATTCCCGGTGAAACATCTTGGCAAAAACCTTAGAATCCAAATAATAGGACACATCCACCCAAAGAGGAATTATTCCCGGTGAAACCTCTTACCCATTTGCTTAGAGCCAAAATAAGTTCAAAACTACATAAGCTTTCTCTTGTGCTATAACAAGGACCCTCGGTTAGCCTCCTCTTGGGCTTTGTACAAGGACCCACAGGCTTCTTAAAAGCATTTCCAGCTTCCTCTTGAGCTTGTATACAAGGACCCATCAGGTTTCTTATAAACATAGGAACAGGTCTTTAGTCACCTTTTAGCCCACCCTGGTGAGTTTTCTTCCAATTTAAACCAGACTTTAAACAAGCTAAGTTTGTCTCAATTTTGCATTGAGTACACTTTTTGGAATGAGAGACATGGACAGTCTCTGTCACCCTTATCTTCATCAATCTTCCTTAGCAGAGTCTAGGATCCATGTTTGATCATCCTCAGCATTGAGTCAGCCTTCATCTTGGGCTTTAAACAAGAAGTCTCACTAGATAATCTTTCTGCCAATCCTTTCATCCTTTAATAATTAATGGAGTGCTACCCAAATCAATTATCATTTTAACAAAAATCCCTGGAAAGGGTTAGCTTCCACACATTCCTTCATTTTAATTAAAAAACCCCTGGAAAGGGTTAGCCTCCAAAGTCAATTAATAAAAATGTCAAAAAATAAAGATTCATTTCTCTTAGGAGATAATTTCCCCAAAAGAGTCAAAACCCCTGGAAAGGGTCAGCCTCCAAAAACATGATAAAAGTCAGTCTTTTAACAGACAAATTCACCAGCTGAGTCAAAATCCCTGGAAAGGGTTAGCTTCCAAAGAAAAACAGTCTTTTAATAAATAAAACCTCCTCAGTAGAGTCAAAACCAACAAAAACAGTTAGCCTCAACCTTGGGCTTCATAACAAGGCACCCAAACAATAAAACTCCCCTGTTAAGAGTCAGCCTCAACCTTGGGCATTGTACAAGGCAGATAATAGAGTCCCCCCAGTGAGTTCTTCATCATTCAGTAGCCACAACCTTGGGCTTTGTACAAGGCAGATAAACCATATCTTTCATGTGTCAAAGATTCCTAACACTTAGGATCTTTCCCCATATAGTCATCAATACTTAATTCATTTAAGAGTCCGCCACAACCTTGGGCTTTGTACAAGGCAGAAAATAGTTTTTTTTCCCTAGCTAGAGTCAGCCACAACCTTGGGCTTTGTACAAGGCACATAAATAGAGTCTCCCTAAGTAGAGTCAGCCTCAATTCTGGGCTTTGTACAGAACACTAAAATACCCTGTAATTAATCCCCAGTGGAGTCATCTCCCAGAGTCAATAATATTAATTAATCAATCAAAAAAGCCTCAAGCTTGGGCCTCATACAAGCCAGCTAAAGTCAAATCTTTTATACAGTAGATAGACATAGCTTATCTCTATAGAGAGATATTTTTACTACTCTACCACATTCAAACAAACAAACATTTCATTTCAATTTTAATCAAGTCTCCCATTTAGGATTTTGAAAGGCATGAGCTGGCAGTAAAACCCAGACATGTGGTAACTTTCCCTAATTTGGATGAGCATCTTTCTTTCATTTAAGAGGCATTTGACTGGTATACTTGCACATACCCAAGTAAGGTCCCCCTCTTGAATGAAATGAATTCAGTTATTCTGTCACTCCTTTAAATGTTTGTGGTAGAATAGTACTAATACCTCTCTGTAGAGATAATTTCATGTCTCTTTACTGTAAACAGAGATTTAATTCCAAGCTTCAACCTTGAGCTTCAAACAAGGCACCAAAAAATAATTAATTTCCCTAGTTAGTTCCCCGAACTACATTAAGCTCTGACTTCCACTAGGGATATGTAGGCATGAGGTTCACAAGGAATCTCAGCGAGCTAATAAAATACCAAAAATAGTCAGTCTGTCTGTCTGTCTGTCTTCTTTAATCAATTCAATTCCTTCTCCTAATACAAAGGAGAAACTTTCCCAATCATTAGCAATAAACACAAACACAATGACACAGAGAAGGTTCCTGTAGAGTACTACAGATATGTAGGGTGTTTAAACACTTCCCTATGTATAACCGACCTCCCGGACTCCAGAATTTCTAGTCTAGGTGAAATCCCCACACTTAGCAAACTCCTAGGGTTTAGTTGAGATCTTTTTTCCCCTTTCCTACTCGTAGGACAAATAAGAAAGTTCGTGTGATATCGTAGGAAGAACTGAAATAAAATTCATCCCACCACGGGCGCATTCTCCTTCCAAATTTCGCGTGAAGGGTTTAGCGTGCCGTCCTCCCAAGTGAAACGGGGAGGTAAAAGAAAACGACACCACACTAGTAAATAATCCTTGTTTATCTAAGAATCTCACCTTTTCATCCCTAACCTACTTCCACAGATTTTCTTCCAGAGACAACCTCTGCGTCAATGTTCCTTATCGTCTAAGAACCTCATCCTAGCGGTACTATTTTTCCTTCTGGACTTTCCCTATCGGATTATTTCTTTAGACTAGAACACATTCGGTTCAAACAGGATTTACGTCTTTTGATTGTGAGATAAACATGAATTAATACTAATAATAAAAATAAACATACATAAACAAGTTAAACTAATTGCTTAAAAACTCATACCTTTTGAGAGCAAAAGGAATTAGGAATAAGGAATTTAGTGTTGGAAATTGAGACTAAGCATGTTGAAAAGCATATATTATATTTTATTGCATATGAAGAGTTATGAGTAGTAGTATTGGTAGTGGTGTATTTACAAACATGGTGAGAGCTTCCTTTTATAAGTGAAGAGGAAGTCTCTAGAGAACAATACTTTATTATTTTTACATTACGAAAAGATAAGATACTAATCTC
Organism: Vicia villosa; assembly: GCF_029867415.1. Classification (NCBI taxonomy): domain Eukaryota; kingdom Viridiplantae; phylum Streptophyta; class Magnoliopsida; order Fabales; family Fabaceae; genus Vicia; species Vicia villosa. The sequence goes on along the minus strand of NC_081180.1, from coordinate 109,936,054 downwards.
TAACCTTATCTAAAGCACTATTTACTCTAATACAAACAAGACAACTTTACCTAACTTCACTTATTAGTAATGTACATGATAAAAGTTGAAAGGGACAGGCCCCCTTTCGTAGCCTTGTGTGTCAGGATTACCCTTTCATATCTTGGAAGGGTCAAGTAACTGTTCCCTTAATAATTGTCTTTTTTAGCCTTTTTCTTGTCGGCAATAATTTCTCCAAATTTTGCGTCATCAGTGACGTATCCTTTTTGAAATTTACACAATTAAAGGATTATCCTGTGAGGATTCTGAGGATCTTGATCTTTTTTCCCAGGATGTGCTTCTTTTCCTATAAAATGAATTATAGGTGAACACTCTCTATAATTCTCTCTATAATTCTAAGGTAATTATAAGTGAATTATAGGTGAACACTCTCTATAATTCTCTTAATTATAATCAAAGTGACATTGTTGAGTAAGTTCACTTTTAATCACTAAAGTAGAAAATGAGAGTACATCATTGATGGTGATCACTAAAGTAGAAAAAAGATATGGAGGAAGCTATATCCAGTTATGCTCTACTGGTAACCGATTACAAAAAGTGGCAGAAGGCAGCTGTAATAAGTTAAAGGCTCTGGGATAAGAAATAAAGTGTCGAAGACAAGACTTCAAACGCGCGTTTTTGGAAGGAATAAAGTTCTAGTATAGGGCGCGTTGAGCCCACAGAGGGCACATCACGCGGCCTGGAAGTAAGAGAATAAATTTTGGCAGACCGGAGGGCGCATCGCGAGCTCTAGGGCAGTTTGGTACATAGGTGAAAGGGCACATCATGCACTATGCAATTTCAGTTTTTTCTATAAATAGTTTAGAATTGACTTTTTAGGGTTTTTATCATCTTTTATTAGACAAAGTTGAGCTCTGATCCATTCGTTGTAGTTTAGAGGTTCAAGCAACACTATTGGATGGTTCATCATGTCCATTGAACGTGAGTGGTCTCTGATTGTGCCGACAACACGAGAAGTTTCTGCTTGTTGTTCTTCTTCTTCCCTATGACCCATTCTAATGGTGGGTGTTGTATGTATATTTTTCTCCTCTTGTATGTACATTTGTTGATCTTGGGATCTTCTATATATTTTCTTTACAAATCATTATTGATGTTATTCTTGATCTTTTTGCTTAAATGCTTCGAATTTGCGTTGTTGTAGAAATAGACATCATAGATCTTGATTAAGGATGATATATATTAGTTTCTAAACTCTAGGCATAGAATCAGAGATGATAATCTTTATGGGTATCGAACTTTAATGCCTCTGTGTTGTTTCAATCGGTTGATACATCGCCGAAAGAGCAATATAGTTGAACTCTCGTTAGTGTTACAGAAATGGGAACTGATGTGATATATCTCGAGTGATGCTTGGTGATTTTGATGCATATTGTAAGTGTGTTGCGATAAATCTTCAGATTTAAGTTTTTGACGGGTTGAATGAAATATGATTCCAGATTGATTTTTTTTGAGTTGCAATAGATTGTTTATTTGCTTTATTTACTTTTCCACATTTACCTTCCGCAAACCCATTCATGAAACTTAGAATACGAGAATGTTGAACGGAAGTTTTTCTCTACCAGTCTCTGTGGACTACGATACAAATAGCCTATATCACCTGGTAATAATATACCACTTACTTTTTTTTGCCTCTTTACCGCTACAACAGGCTCGCAATAATCGGTTACCACCAATTGAAAATGTCGCAGTGACTATGAAAGAAGGTGCAAAATGGAGTGATCAATGATATCTTGACTCCGAGCGTTCAACACACATGACATGAAGGAAGGATTGGTTTGTAAAAATCTATCAAGCCATGAAGAATAAGGTAAAATTCATCAATGACAACACATTAGTAACAAAAGGGATTGGTAATGTATCAATAAAGGTGAAGAATGATGAACATTCTTTGATTAAAGATGTGTTGTATATTCCTGGAACCAAGTGTAATCTTTTAAGCATTGGAAAATTACTTTAAAAGAATTACAAGATTTACATGGAAAAACATTCTTAGATATTTGTTGAAGACGAAGGTTTTAACATTATTTCCAAAATTTCTAAAGGTGGACAAACATTTATGAAGGAGGCATTCATGTTCTTCGCATTGTGTGTTCATTCTCTCCTGTTTGATGCTTGGAGAAACTCCTTAGATCATTTCAAGAGCGTCCTTGGTGGTATTCCAATTGAGGACATAGAAAAAATTGATTTTCATTTAAAGACATGACTAAGAAAGTTTTAGTTTTTGAAATTAGAGTTTGAAAATTTATGCATCGAAAATTTAAAGTTAAAAAAATTAAGTTGAAAATAAAAGAGACAAGGGAAGAGAAAATGACACCAGAGAATTATAGTGGTCTGGTCTAATGAAGTGACATACTCCTCTCTCTGAGAATTGATTTTGAGAGTATCATCTATTACTTGAGAGCTTTTAGAAGGTTAAGCACATGAACCCCATTTTTCAACGAAATTAAGTTTCAATAACAACTTCTAACCAAACAACAATCATATATTGAAGTTGTTAGTCTTCAACCCAAATAATGAACAAGCTTGTAGGGTTAGTCTTTACACCAAATAGATATTTTGCATTGGTTGATCTAGAACAAATATAAAGTTATAAGTTGGTTATCCTCCTAACTGAATTGAGGTTTTTCTTGGGCTGACCACAAAACAAACATGGATTTATATCGGGATGATCTTGAAACTATTGGATTTTTATACTAGGCTGAACTAAGAAGCCAAGATAAATTTTGACACCAGGTTGTTCTCGAATCAATAGAGTTTTTACCAGGTTCAGCTCAAGAAGCGTTGTGGAGATTTTAAATGGGTGATTTCCAAAAGAGAGCTTTTTCATAGGCGGAGCTCATGAACCAAACATGAGCTGTTACCAATCCCTCAAATACAAATAAAAACTTTTTAAATTGTTTAGCTCCCAACCAAATAATCACTTCATAAGGAAGAATAATTTAATCAAGAGAAAAGTAAACTAAGTGAGAAAATAAGAATATTTTTAGAAAAGTGATATGAGAAATGAAAAATGGAGTTTTTTACTTTTTCTGGATGATTTGAAATGAGAGAGAAACTTTCTATTTATAGGCAAAGAAATGGTGTAAATTTGGAAACAAACCAGGAACCAATTAAATGACCTAATCGATTAGGCAATGCCAATAATCGATTATGGTTGCCTAAAATGAAAGGTTTTAATATAGAATATATACACTAATCATTAAGAGTCTGTCATAATTCATTAGAGCCTTAATTAGGCATCATTTAATCGAATAGGCAATAAATCTAATTGATTAGACAATTTGAAAAATGTTTTCATAATCAAGCAGTTAAACCCCTAATCAATTAGATAGACTCCAAAAACATTTTTTAGTTATTTTAAGCAAAAAATGAAAGACTTCTCAATATTTTTACTCTGTGTGTGTGAGTGATTTACCCATAATACTTCCAAAAATAGCCTTGTATCTTTACAAGACATTGGTCATTCAAACAGACAAAATCAAACGACCTTTTGCACTTAATTACTTTTTTTCACACTCTAAAGCTTCAAGTATTAATATTATCATCTTTCATTTTAGCATCACACAAAAGTATTTTGTCTTTCTTATGAGGCTTGAAATATTTTGATATTAGTTACCATCATCTGATATGTTAAAAGTTTAAACCAACAATGATCATAAACATTAAGTCATCTTTTGAAAGTCGTTGGAATATTATGTTGACTTCAAAACAAATTTCTTTAGCTTGATTAAGAAGGATAACTCAATCAACCACTTTATTCAAGAGTTCTCATCACCAAAATCATGTAATCATCAAAATCATGTCATCATCAAAACTAAGCATCTACTTATTGACTTGTATCTTGCTATTCACGAGCTTCAACTTTTTAGGTCACTTTTGAATTATATCTGCAAGCACATAGATCCACACTCACAATGATTATATCTTTTATCAAATTTGGATCTCTCATCTTTTGGAATGTGAATAAAAACCATGCATCCAAACACTATAAAGTAATCATCTTTCTATGTCCATACTCTATTTGAAACATCACCATCATGTAGAATCGAAGGAGAAAGATTTATCAAATCCAGTGTAGTTGGTAATGCTTCACCCTAAAAGACTTTTAATAATTTTGCACGAGAAAACATACACCCGACTTTGTCATTAATTGTATAATTCATTCTCTCTACAACTCAATTATGTTGAGGCGTATTTGGAATAGTCTTCTCAAACTTGTTTTTATGCTTTTTGCAATATTCCTGTAATGGATGCTCACCACCACCATCCTCTTTGAAACCCTTTAGATTCCTTCATTTTTCTCGTTCAACACTTGCTTGATAGTGTTTGAAAACACATAGTATCTAATCTTTAGATTTCAAAACAAAATCTCACTTTTCTAGAGTGGTCGTCAATAAAAATAACAAAATATGATACATCACCTCTAAATTTATCAGACATCACGAAAACATCACTATGAACTAAATCTAAAATATACGATCTCCTATGGAAATCATACTATCAAAGAAAACTCTCACTCGTTTAACTAAAACAAAACAGTGAATTTAAATTTTTATAGAGTGCTTTTCATTAAAACATTAAAAGATAATTTAAATATTTAAATTTTGGTAGTGGAAGAAAGTTTTGATTAGTAATAATTAAATAAGTGTTAAAATAAATTAAAATAATTAAATAAAATAAGTAATAAATATATAATTAAATAAATAAATAAAACTACTAAATTAATCTTAATTTTTGGTGCCAAAATTTATTTAAATGACTTAATAAAAGATAGTTTTCTTTTTCTTTTGTTGTCAATACATTCGATTTAAAAATGAAGTTTACACGTCATGAATCCGCGTGCTCTCAAAACCCACCAATCAGATCTCACTAATCATTCCTATATTAACTATTCCCCACATTCTCATCTTCATCACTTTCGAATTTCAATTATCTCTTTTACGTTCACAATCTTTCTTCTAGAAACACATTTCTTTCTTTTCAATCTAGTAATCAGCCATGGCCCCCAAGGGAGAGAAGAAACCAGCGGAGAAGAAGCCAGCAGAGAAGGCACCAGCCGCCAAAGCTGAGAAAAAGATCCCCAAGGACGCTGCCTCCACCGACAAGAAGAAGAAGAAGAGAAACAAGAAGAGCGTTGAAACCTACAAGATCTACATCTTCAAGGTTCTCAAGCAAGTTCATCCTGACATCGGAATCTCCAGCAAGGCCATGGGAATCATGAACAGCTTCATCAACGACATATTCGAGAAGCTAGCACAGGAGTCATCTAGACTCGCTCGCTACAACAAGAAACATACCATCTCATCCCGGGAGATTCAGACTGCTGTCCGTCTTGTCCTTCCCGGCGAGCTTGCAAAGCATGCCGTTTCTGAGGGAACCAAATCCGTCACCAAGTTCACCAGCTCTGATTAGACATATTTATTTAAATTTGGGTTTACATGATGTATATTTTGTTTCGGCTCGTTTCGATGTAGCAATGAAATATATTTAATGAAATGATTTTTTGTTTCCCATATTGTGAGATATTGGATCGAACTCTAGTATTGTCGAAGGGTAGCTTCTTGGTTCGACAGTTCGACAGAGTTAAGCATGAAGTCGAAGGATTGTTCACATGCTGGTGTCGAAGTGTGCATGCTGTAGTCGAAGATGGGTCTAGCATGCAGATGTCGAAGATGCTAGGGTTGTTAGCATGTTAAATTAGGTTTTAGTGTTTAAACCCTAATTTGTTAAGTTAGCTTGTTTATTAAGTTGGCTTGTATAATGGGCCTTGCTGAAAAAGCCCATTAGTTAGTATGTTAGGTTTTATTATAAATAGCATACTAGTCTCTCATCATTGCTAAGCTGCAAATCCTAATTTAGGGTGAGAGAGGTTATTTGTTATTCTTGTAAACTTGTAATCTTGTTTTAAGAGAAAGTGAAAGAATAGCAGTTATAACCAATTCTTGTGTTCTTATTCTCTTCCCTAATTCCCTATTATACTTTGTTATTGGTATCGTTTTTCACAACAAATTGGTGCGGTGAGCGTGGAGAAGATACCTTCAACAAAGTATGAGATTGAAAAGTTCACCGGAGTGAATGATTTCGGTCTGTGGCGCTTGAAGATGAAAGCCCTACTGGTTCAGCAGGGTTGTTTGGAAGCGTTGAAGGGAGAGGCAGCCATGAATGCAGAATTGACGGCAGCGGAGAAGACGAATATGATCGAGAAAGCACACAGCACAATTTTGTTGAGCCTTGGTGATAAGGTTCTCCGGCAGGTATCAAAGGAGACGACGGCATCAGGGTTATGGGTGAAACTTGAAAGTTTGTATATGACCAAATCGCTGGTAAATCGACTCTACCTGAAGCAAGCCTTGTATTCATTCAAGATGATTGAAGACAAAGTATTGGCTGAGCAGTTGGATATGTTCAACAAGCTGATTCTTGATCTTGAAAATATTGATGTGAAGATCGATGATGAAGATCAAGCGCTGTTACTATTGTGTTCTTTGCCTCGATCACATGCTCACTTCAAAGAAACTCTCTTGTATGGAAGGGAGTCCCTGACGTTTGAAGAAGTTCAATCAGCCTTGTACTCTAAGGACTTGAATGAATGAAAGGAGCATAAACCTTCGACTGTTGGCGAAGGTTTGGCCGTTAAAGGAAAACTCTTACGAAAGGATGGTAAGTTCGACAAGAAGAAAGGCAAAAGCCAGTCGAAGACTTACAGTGGCGAAGCATCTGGCATTCGATGCTACCATTGTAAAAAGGAGGGTCACACAAGAAAGGTGTGCCCTGAACGCTTGAAATATCATGGAGGTAAGGATAATGGCAACGCTGCCATTGTTCAAGATGATTTCGAATCATCGGATGTTCTTGTGGTTTCAAGCAGTGACTCTAAGAAGGAGTGGATTATGGATTCAGGTTGCACTTGGCACATGACTCCAAACAAAGACTTGTTCGAGGAATTATGTGATCAAGATGGTGGATCAGTATTGCTGGGAAACAACAAGGCTTGCAAGATTGCAGGTGTTGGATCTGTGAGATTCAAGCTCCATGATGAGTCAATAAGGTTGTTGACTGAAGTCAGGTATGTTCCTGATTTGAAGAGAAATATGCTTTCTCTTGGTGAATTCGACAAGAAAGGATATGTTTTCCAAGGAGAGAAAAGTATCCTAAGAGTCATGAAGGGTTCGAAGGAAGTCTTGAGAGGCGTGAAGAAACAAGGCTTATATACCCTTGAGGCTGAAGTTGTAAGTGGTTCGACAAATGTTGCATCCACGAAACCTTTGTCGAAAACAGAAATCTGGCACATGAGATTGGGCCATGTCAGTGAAAGGGGTCTGGTCGAATTAGGGAAACAAAATCTGCTTGGTGGAGACAAAGTCGAAAAGCTGAAGTTTTGTGAACCCTGTGTACTTGGAAAATCTTGCAGAGTGAAGTTCAACAAAGGCAAACAAAGAACACATGGATCCCTTGATTACATCCATGCTGATCTTTGGGGGCCTGCAAGGTGTCCATCACATTCAGGAGCAAGGTATTTTCTATCCATAGTAGATGATTATTCCAGAAAATTATGGGTATTCATCCAGAAGACTAAGGATGAAACTTTTGAGAATTTCAAAAGTTGGAAGACTCTGGTTGAAAATCAGACTGGCAGAAAGGTCAAGAGGTTGAGAACCGACAATGGCCTTGAATTTTGCAATGAGGCATTCGACAGTTTTTGTGCTGCCTCTGGTATTGCAAGGCATAGAACTACTGCAGGTACTCCACAGCAAAATGGTTTGGCTGAAAGGTTTAATCGAACTATTTTGGAGAGAGTCAGATGCATGTTGACTAGTGCGGGGTTAACAAAGGTGTTCTGGGCTGAGGCTGTTTCGACAGCAACATATCTGATAAACAGATGTCCTTCGACAGCGTTAGATATGAAGACACCTGAAGAAGTTTGGTCGGGACATCCACCAGATCTCGACAAACTGAGAGTATTTGGCTGCGTAGCCTATGCTCACATTAGGCAAGACAAGGTCGAACCTAGAGCTCTGAAATGCATGTTCATGGGATACCCTGAAGGAGTCAAAGCTTATAGGCTATGGTGCCTAGAGCCAGGTCACAGGAGGTGTATCACTAGTCGAGATGTAGTTTTCAATGAAGCTGAAATGGCTTTTAAGAAAACTAATGATGTTGGTTGAAGTACAGAAACAGCTGACGAAGAGCTGGAACAGGTAGAGATTCCTGTTGAGGTGGAGCATGTTGATGCTGAATTGCATATCCCAGATGAAGTCGAAGAAGAAGCAGAAGATGATGAAGTTGAGGAAACTGACGATGACTACCTATTGTCGAGAGATAGGTCGAGAAGAGTCATCAAGCCACCTCAGAGACTTGGATATGCAGATCTTATAGCTTATGCCTTAATCTCTGCAAGTGAGGTTCTAGACGAAGAACCTAGAGACTATAAGGAAGTTATGAGGAGTCGAAATAAGACTGAATGGCTGAAGGCCATGGATGATGAGATGAAATCTCTTCATGATAATCATACTTGGGAACTGATCAAGAAACCTGTTGGGGCAAGGTTAGTCAGCTGTAAATGGATTTTCAAAGTTAAGGAAGGAATTGAAGGAGTGACGTCGAAACGATACAAGGCAAGGTTAGTTGCAAGGGGTTTCACTCAGAAAGAAGGTGTCGACTTCAATGATGTGTTTTCTCCTGTTGTGAAGCATATGTCCATTCGAATGTTGCTTGCCATGGTGGCACAGTTCGATCTTGAACTGGAACAGATGGATGTGAAGACTGCGTTCTTGTATGGTGATCTAGATGAAACGATCCTGATGAGGCAACCTGAAGGGTATGTCGAAAAGGGGAAGGAAGATTATGTGTGCAAGTTAAAGAGATCTTTGTATGGGCTGAAACAATCTCCTCGACAGTGGAATAGGAGATTCGACAAGTTCATGGCACGCATAAGTTTCATTAGAAGTCAGTTCGACCACTGCGTTTACTTCAGATTTCGACCTGGTAATTCATTTGTTATTTTGTTGCTTTATGTGGATGATATTCTCATAGCAAGCAACAATGTTGAAGATGTGATGAGGGTGAAGGCTGAACTCAATAAGGAGTTCGATATGAAGGATCTGGGAGCAGCTTCCAGGATTCTTGGAATTGACATTCGAAGAGATAGAAAGAAGTCGAAGTTATGTCTATCTCAAGAGGCATATCTACGGAAGATTCTTGAAAAGTTTGGTATGTCGAATTCGAAGCCAGTTGTGACTCCAACAAACCCTCAATTCAAGCTGAGTATTGATCAGTGTCCCAGTACTGGTGTCGAAAGAGCCTATATGAATAGCATTCCGTATGCTAATATAGTTGGTTCTTTGATGTATGCTATGGTTTGTACTAGACCCGACATAGCATACGCAGTAAGTCTTGTAAGCAGGTACATGGCGAATCCTGGAAAGGCTCACTGGCAAGCATTGAAGTGGATTTTAAGGTACATAAATGGGTCTCTGAATAGAGTCCTAATTTATGGTGGAGCCTTGGGTGAAGATAGTAAAGCAGTAATAGAAGGATATGTCGACTCTGATTATGCAGGTTGTATGGATTCCAGAAAATCTATTTCTAGATATGTTTTCACTATGTTTGGCACTGCAATTAGTTGGAAAGCAACACTTCAGAAGGTTGTTGCTCTATCAACCACTGAAGCGGAGTATATTGCCCTAACTGAAGCTGTGAAAGAAGCATTGTGGCTTGAAGGTTTTGCGAAGGAGCTAAAACTTCAAGGTCGAGGTATCACTGTTAAATGTGATAGTCAAAGTGCAATACACCTGTCGAAGAATTCAGCCTATCATGAGCGAACTAAGCACATTGATGTGAGGCTGCATTTCGTCAGAGGAGTAATCGAGCGTGGAGAAGTCCAAGTGCTGAAGGTTTCGACTGAAGACAATGCTGCTGATATGATCACCAAGACATTGCCGAGTTGCAAGTTTTTCCACTGTATGCAGTTGATAAAGCTGCATGAAGAAAGCTAGTCTATTCCTTGACGTTGTAGAGTTAGGTCCAAGGTGGAGATTTGTTAGATATTGGATCGAACTCTAGTATTGTCGAAGGGTAGCTTCTTGGTTCGACAGTTCGACAGAGTTAAGCATGAAGTCGAAGGATTGTTCACATGCTGGTGTCGAAGTGTGCATGCTGTAGTCGAAGATGGGTCTAGCATGCAGATGTCGAAGATGCTAGGGTTGTTAGCATGTTAAATTAGGTTTTAGTGTTTAAACCCTAATTTGTTAAGTTAGCTTGTTTATTAAGTTGGCTTGTATAATGGGCCTTGCTGAAAAAGCCCATTAGTTAGTATGTTAGGTTTTATTATAAATAACATACTAGTCTCTCATCATTGCTAAGCTGCAAATCCTAATTTAGGGTGAGAGAGGTTATTTGTTATTCTTGTAAACTTGTAATCTTGTTTTAAGAGAAAGTGAAAGAATAGCAGTTATAACCAATTCTTGTGTTCTTATTCTCTTCCCTAATTCCCTATTATACTTTGTTATTGGTATCGTTTTGTGAAAAACGATACCAATAACAAAGTATAATAGGGAATTAGGGAAGAGAATAAGAACACAAGAATTGGTTATAACTGCTATTCTTTCACTTTCTCTTAAAACAAGATTACAAGTTTACAAGAATAACAAATAACCTCTCTCACCCTAAATTAGGATTTGCAGCTTAGCAATGATGAGAGACTAGTATGCTATTTATAATAAAACCTAACATACTAACTAATGGGCTTTTTCAGCAAGGCCCATTATACAAGCCAACTTAATAAACAAGCTAACTTAACAAATTAGGGTTTAAACACTAAAACCTAATTTAACATGCTAACAACCCTAGCATCTTCGACATCTGCATGCTAGACCCATCTTCGACTACAGCATGCACACTTCGACACCAACATGTGAACAATCCTTCGACTTCATGCTTAACTCTGTCGAACTGTCGAACCAAGAAGCTACCCTTCGACAATACTAGAGTTCGATCCAATATCTCACACATATCTATTGTTTTATAATGTTTTAATTGTTCTCTGTTTTATTGTTGTGTCATCTAGTAGCATTGATTTGATTTTGTTGAAATCTCAATACAGAAAATGAAGATGTTGATTGTTATGTCAGAATTACTTGAAAATGAAGGGCCTTATGGTTGAGCCAAAACTCGTTAAGCTGCTGAACATCATGGCAAATGTCAGGGTTAGTGTTGGTTAGTATAGAAGACAACCGACCAATCGGCTATACTTAACAACATTAACAGTATATTTCTTTGACATTCCTGGAAATGGGATTCCTTACATTTCATTACATCCTTGTTGCCTGAGCTATTGACAGGACTTGATTCAAAGCTTTGGTTGAAGTTATCAATTGGCATCAAGTGGTTGGTAGTTTTTTGTACAAAGAAGCTTTTTAAGTTTACTTTTTCCATTCTATTATGAATAAAATTCCATTACATCCTTCCCTGGATATTGCCACGACTTAGGTTCCCCTTAGACGGGTTTAATGATTCCTTGAAGCCTCCTATGATGGGAAATTTACAACACTCGATTGTCTATTTAGAAGGCATGCGTGTCTAATAATGCCTTTAAATAATTTTATTATTGGAGTATTTTTGCTGTAATTACAACTCCACTGATGCACAACGTTGAAGATAAAGATGAAATTTTTTGCAGAGAGAAAAACTATAACAAAATTTTGTAACTAACTTTTTCTTCAAACTCAATTTCTCAAATGCTAAAAAATTATTACAAATGCAACTAATTTTGGGTTATATACAATAATTCAGTTGAAATGAAACTCAAATGAAACTTAAATGCAAATTAAATTGAAACTAAACTCACTAATTTGAATTACATTTAACAAATTTCCCGAGAATTTATTTGCCAAAAAAGCACATGCCATCTCATATTTTACTCAAATATCTATTTGGCTCTTTAAGTAAATAAAATTTTAATCTTTATGATTAATACTGTTTTTTTTTTCAAAAATTCGAACACCTCTAGAACAAAATATATGATTTTTCAAAATTTATGGTTATCGCAAATATTTTAAAAAATCTGGTTAAAAATTATAGATGTTTGCAAATTTATGGTTTTATATTGGATTTTTTTATTTATAAAAACTAAAATAAAATTTAAAATTTTCAAAAAATATAAAACTTGTTTATTTTAATTTATTTACCAAAATAGATATTTACTTGATTAGTTTAATTAATGAACTTTTTTAGGGTTTTATGCAAATTGGGTCCTTCAATTTTCAAAGATCCACAACATTCACATTTATCTGAATTAAGGGATTCATTTCTAATGTTAGTAATTTCTTCACTCAAAATTTTATTGTTAAATTTTAAGAATTAAATATACTCAAGACCAATAATATTTTTCTTCTTCTAATTTATCATTGTTTTTAACGAGTTTAACACTAAACTTAAAAACTTGATCATATATTAAAGAATCTTTTTAGTGAAAAAACACTTCATGAGAGTCTTCCGATGTATAGACGAGGTATATCTCTGAATACATTTGAAATTCTTGATATTGATCTCATTGATTTTTCATCTTCTGTATATGATGATGAATATTCAACTGTTTCTTCCAATGTTGAACTTTCAAAGATTTTGCTTGTTGAAGTTTCTTCACGCATTCTACTCGATGAAACTTCTTCCTCGAAGATTCGACTACTCGAGGTTTCTTTATCATTTCCAACGGATGATGACTCTTATGATAATCGTTCATCTCTTGAGATCGTTCATTCAATAGATTCTACGGGTGTTGATCTTTCACATTCATCTTTGAGTAATCCTCTTGACGAAGATTATGATGATGAGGAAGACGAAGATCTTTTAGTATGTTTGATCTTTCTTCTGATTACTTGAGTAACTAGATCAACTCCTTGAGTTTTTAGATGATCACTATTGTACCCCAATTTTTGAATACTGAGATCCCACCTCATTTCAAATAGTAGGATCATCATCATTATCATTATCATCATGCATATATTATTTGCTAACCAAAATACCAAGTATTGTTGTTTGTCGCTTGTGTGTTGCTTGTTCCAAGACAGGAAACTAGTCAAAGTGAGACTAAGCAAATTGGGGTTTTGGAACCCACAAAGGATTTCAAGCATTCTCATATGCTCAACTGATAACCCCATCAAAATCAAAGTCCAAGAATGGCTCAATTCAAGATCAACAACTTCCGAATTCATCTGATGCACAAATTAGGGTTTTGACCTAATTCATCTGAGAAGTTGACTTTTAATCAGGAGATGGCTCCGTGACTCAAACTTTGATTCAAGTATCTTCAACTCAATATTATAGTCCACTCACATCATCCATTTGAAGAGAATGGCTTGATTCAATTGGAATCCACAAGATTGCAGTTCATCTGGAAAAAATCAACTGTGTAGGTCAACCTTCGACTTTTGAAAAAATTGGTCAACTATAGACTATTGAGGATCAAAATCATCAACATATGCTTATTAAATTCATTTGATCAAGAAAAATCAAGAAAATCAATCAAGAATAAAAAAGTCAACAAAAGTCAAAATTAGGGGTTTTAAGTGTTTTTGACCTCATTTTGGGAACTTCAAAATTCACCTACAAACTCAAAAATTTCCCAACATGAAAGTTGTATATTTTGATCAAACAAACAACTTTGTCACTTATAACATTTCTTCAAAAAGTGATTTATTTGAGAGATATTGGATCAATAAGTTTATGTCAAAAAAACTTGGAAGAAATGTTAAGTGTTTTAACCTAGATTTCTTCCAACTTTGTGGTCATTTTTCACCAACATCCAAAATGAGTTTGAGGAAACTTTTAACAAGTGGATTGAAGTATGTAGCAAGGGCTTTCCAAAGAGACCATTATCATGAATTTCCATAACACTTGAATTCAAGCCATGAACATGAGAAAGTTATGAAGCAAAACCATTTCAAATGAAAGATTCCTTTCTTGTAGCTCATATAACTTGTTCAAGACACTAAATTCAAAAGATTACACTTGCTTTTGAGCTATGAACCAAGTGCTTTCACCATTGCCTATTGAATTACACCATTTATGGCACAAAGTTAACACTTCCATTCTTGTAAAGCTACTTTAATCACAAAGTCCACTCTCCTTGAGCTTCCAACTTGTTTCTTCTGCATCAAAAGCAACACAAATCCAACAAGCAAGCTCTTAATGTGCAGATAAAGTCATTACAAGCATGCTTGAACTTGTAGCTTGCTCTTGGAATCATGAACTTCACTTTTCTTCATGGAGAAGCAAACTTGCACAACTTTCAAACCACAAAGCCTATTGATATGATTTTTTCCTCCACAAACCACAAATTGTGCCTATAAATAGTAGGGGTGATCAAAACCAAACCAACCCAATAGAAAACCGCAAACCAAACCAAACCAAACCGAAACTGCAAAAAACCGCATTTGGTTCGGATTAGTTTGGGTCATCTTTTAAGAAAACCGCATGGTTCGGTTTGGTTTGCGGTTTGTATTTTAAAAACCGAACCAAACCGAATCAAACCGCATTATGTTACAACCTAACTTTTACTTAACTCACATTCAACCCAAACTTAAATCTATAATACCTTAACCTTATGTTACAAACAATTTTCTCATCCTTACACATGATTTTAGTCCCGATCTTCTCAAATCTCTAATAGCATTATCGCGTCTTCTTTGCCACATACATCTTCCCTCTTTTTCTATAATCTATACTCTCTTGTATTCTTTCTTTTTCACCTTCTCATTTTTAGACAAATGTTCCCTATTTCAGTTTCGTTTTTATCGCACATCTTCTTCTCTAATCTCTCAACTCTTTTGTTTTTTCTTTTTTCACTCGTATCTTCTATTTTTTGTTTAATTCTAATAATTTTTATATTGTTTTATACTATTATTTTATGTTTATTATTCCACTTTTGTCTAATTTAATTTTTACATATTAAATAGAAAGTTATTGTCAAAATATGACGGGTTTTGTTGTTATTTAATAGTGTATGAATGTCTCAATACAAAGTTATGTTATCATCTATATGTATATGAATGGTTCAATAAAATATTTTTAAAAAACCGAACCAACCGCACCGAACCAAACCGCATTAGGTTGGTTTGGTTTGGTTCGGATTTTTTTTAAAATCCAACCGAACCAAACCAAACCGCGCGATTTTTTCTCTTGCGGTTCGGATGATTTTTTTCGTCAAAACCGCCCAAACCGCACCGCGATCACCCCTAATAAATAGAGGCTCTTTCCTTTTGCAACAAACACATAATAATCTCCAAATTCACTCCCTCACTCAAAAACTTCATTTCTCACTTTGCACAAACTTGCAAGTTTTGAGTTTCTTTCAAGTTCTTTGCTAACTAACCTTCCAAAAACTTCATATACATCATATAGAAGATATCCAAACCCTTTCATTACATATTTAACATCTCTATTACCACCCTCCATCTTCATCCGCCGTATTTACGTGTTGAGTTGGGCAGAGAGATTGAGAGCAATTCAAAGCAAAGTAAGCACATCAATAGCACCAGGAAGGTTTAAGGAAGCTCATAGGATCATTCATTTGTTGCAGGAATATCATTTAAAGGGGCTGCCATCTCCTTTCGTTCGGTAAAAAATCTTGAACTTGAAACTCACAATCTAAGTTATCATTTGTGTTCATTTTGAGTCATTATTGTTCATATGATTGGTGTGACCTGAAGTCTTATGAAAATAGGCATTGGTTGAGCTTGATTGTCATTTAAATTAACTTTGGAAAACTAGCTTACTTTTGGTTTTATCAAAAATTCGAAAGCTATAGTCAATATTAAACTTTTTAAGCACATGGTTGAATTCCTTGTGAAATTCTAATAAACTTTGATCTTTACACATTTTCATTTGGTTGATAAATGAGAGAGTTACCATTTTTAAAGATTTGAAGTTTGAGAAAAATGTGATTCTGCAGCAGAAACTGTTTTTTTCGAAGGGGGAATCGATTACCCCATTTTGGGAAATCGATTTCCTGAAGCAAAAACTCAAAAAAATTAAATCTGGTCAGGGGGGAAATCAATTTCTTCATTTTGGGAAACAAATTTTCTGAAGCCAACTTTGAAAAATATTAATTGTTTTTCCATCATTTTCTCAAATTGTTTCTATGAGCAAACTAAATCCTTCTGAGCTAATTTTTTGCACAATCTTTGTTTATGTGATATATTTAAAAAAAAAATCCAAAAATATTTTAGTTTAATCATTTTAAATTAAATCGAAAAATAGTGTGTTTTTGCCTTTTAAGGCCTTTTAGTAAAAAACAAAAGAAAATGTTTTATTCACCAAATGTCTTGATTAAATTTGTGTGACTATTTTAGGACTTACCCTAGCTTCCTTTGAAGTTCATGCCATGATCCCTTAGTTGCTCACTTAGGGTTTTCACAACTTTAGAAAATGATTAGGCTTAGGTGTACATAATCAAAACCCTAAAACCCTAATCTCACGATCGTTTGATCCCAAAGAAATGCCCTGTTAATATAATGTGTTGCTTTGTTTATGTACATATACTTGTTGATTTTTATCCTTATACACTTGTACTTTATTCATTGTATAATCATTGTATATATACATTGTTTACTAACCCACGTGCATGAGATATCCATCCACACCCATCACATTTATTCATATATGAAATGATTCCAAGGTATAAACATCCTTTTATCCATCATCATTTGAGTTTACATTGATCTCTTTGTTATACTCACTTGTTTACTTTTGTGACACATGTTATCACACACACACCCACACACACACACACACACACACACACACACACACACACACACACACACACACACACACACACACACTTGAGGTATTCTCCATGATTGATCGCTTAAGTTATTGCCTAAATATCCAAAGGAATGGAAATGGTATTGACTAAAATTGTCAAGGTTCTCAATCTCTTTTCCAAACTCTTTATCTTTATGCTTAGTATTGTTAAAGCTTTGCACTGCACTTGTTTTGAAAATGGTTTTGTATTGTTAAAGCTCAACCTTTTTAAATGAACCCTTGGTTTTGTATGGTTAAATCTCAACCAACCCTTTTTAAACCTTGGTACTAAGATGAGCATTATTCCCGGTGAAACTTCTCTTAGACCACCGGGCCTTTTATTGTTAAAGCTTGACTCCTTTTAATAACAACAACAATAATAAAAATATTTTCAAAGAGGTTCATATGGAGTACCATAGATGTGAGGGGTGCTTAAAACCTTCTCCTTACATAACAAAACCCCCGTACCTAAATCTCTGATGATTTTATTAGTTTTGATTTTAAAAACTTCGGTGGTTTTATTCGCTCTTTCTCCCATTTCCTTTGGAACAATAAAGTGCGGTGACGACTCTATTTAAAATATATGATTTAAGTCAATTCAATGGCTTTAGTCTCACAAATTTCACCGCTACAATCACTTTCTTTCTAGATTCTTCCTAAAACTCAACAAATGCACTACCATATTTTTAACAGAGGATTGCATCATATTTTTGATCCCAACTCTTAATTCTTATATAGTTATTAGATACAAAATTTTAAATATAACCTCCAAGAGTTTTGATGGTTGAGTACCATCTATGGGGAGTACTCTCATATTTATTTGGCATTCCAATTTTCTAAATTTTTGTGTTTATAATCATTTGTTCGATCTTTGGAGAAAATTCATGAATCTATCATATAAGAAAAGTCTACCATTTGGGACTTTCTTAGGCTATCCACATCAGCATCTGTTCCCTCATGATTCCACATCAGCATCCTCAAAATTATGCTCTTCATCAATTCAATTCACGTTAAAAATTTCAGCGGTTACTATCTCCCCATGTTCAATGGAGGTTAAGAGATTGGTCCATATTCTACCCTTTTATTCTTCCATTCATTCACGTTCCCTAAAACCGCTGACGGTTACGAAAATGCTTCATCATTCACAACCATAACTTTCAATCTTCCCCTTCAACCTTCTTCTACAGCGGTTTTACAAATCTGTTTCTTTTTCAAGTGCAAAAACGATCCCTCCTTTCTCTCTTCCTCCGTTCTTCCTCTTCTTTTCTCTCTCCAATCTCCGACAACGATTGTCGCTGAAAAGTGCAACAGGCGGCAGCATCTTTTTGCAATTTTAATTAGTTTATGTAATTGATGATTTTGTGTGTTATTTGTAGGTAATTCTTCGGTTCTGATCCGATCTTCGACGCCAAAAGGAACAAAGAACCTCCCCTTTCCATCAAAGATGCCAACGAAAGGGTAATCTTTATCTTTCCCTCATCTATTTCATTCAATTAGCGTTAGGGTTTGTTTGCACACTCGCAGATCTATTCAATTTCGGTTCTCTTTGTGATTTTAATGGAAAGCAGCGATCAGCTAGCGTTGGTTGAATATTTTGGACCATAAAATACAGGAAGAATATCAACTATAAAGCAGAGCAACAATAAAATACAGGAAGAATCAATCAGATGCACAATTCAATTTTATTTAGATTCAAACACAATAAAGCAGAGCAACAATAATTCGAGTGAATTTTATAGGTACTTATTTATGTTTTATGTTCTATCTTCTTCCCTTTCTCCTTCTGAAGTATGTTTGATTCTGATTTTTGCTCAACTTTTCCTTGATTGTTGAAGGGAAGGGTTCAAAATAACTCAATCCGAAATTGGAATTTCATCACAATGAAGATGAAATTCTCAATTAGCAGTTTCCCTTGGTGAGGGTATGCACTTAGCTTCTGCAGGTACGTCCGGGTTGTCTTCTTTGTGTATGCACTTAGCTTCTGTAGGTGCGTTCGGGTTGTCTTTTTTGACGCGGGTTTATGCAGGTTCGATGATGAAGCACAAGTTTGCTTGGCCATAAAAAAGAAAGGATGGCAATGAGAGAGATTGATCGGTTCTTTGTACTATTTTGGTTTTGTTTATGCTTTCAATTTCAGGTGGCGGTTCGTTTCGATATAGGTTTCTCCGACTCATATTCTAATGACACTCATATGCTATACCAGTTCCAGCCTTCAATAACCAATGAAGCTAGCAGCTACTCTCATGATCCACGGTGCGCCATTCTCGACTGTTGATTCAAAAGGGTCTCAAATGCCTGCTGAGCACGAAACAAAAACACCATTTTTCGTTGTTCCAAATGAAGCTATAGCAAAACTGTCATTATAAAATGGTTTTGGAATACTTCCTATAGAGAGTGAAAGTACATCAACACCGTCGGAAACTTAAAAATGTTATGAATATTATGTAAGAAATTTTCTATTGTTATTATTTTGATTTGATATTGTGTAATATTTTTTGAACTATACGGAGAAATGATGTTTCTATGGTTCCATTTTGCCACTGTCGAAAACAATACATTTTCACTCGGAGAGATTACACATGCTGCTGTGAAATATTTATCAAACAGACTACTCAACAAACCTATTTGAAGAACTAGGTTAGAACCTAGAAGGCGGCTCTTGATAGAACATGACAAAACTTGTGTTAATTTGGCACAAATCATTTTGTAAATTGATGCAAATAATTCATTTTTCGGTTGATTTCAAAATAAGCGCTTTTCTAACAAATCTCCCATTTATTTCCCAAATATTCTATTTTCGTCTTTTCCTAATTTATTGTATTTATTAGTTTTTTGTTCACGATCAAAAAAGGTTCTGTGAGATCACAAGGGTTATTAAATATTATTTATTTTAGATACCGTATAAATTATTCAAAAATAAGTATGTGTTTTATAGGATATTATTGATGTTTTTAAAATTTCATAATGACATAATATTTTTTTATGATAAAAAAAAACTAAACTCAATTTTTGATTATCATATTAAAAATGTTTGAAAAGGAATTATTTTGAAAGAACCAAAAAAGACATACACGATTATTTTAAATTAATGGTTTGATTTTATGTTTTAATGATTTTTAATTGTGTTTTAAATATTCTAAATAAGTTATTTATTGAATTAAATTTTTTAATTTATTGATATTTAATGTCAAATTTTTATTAATAGAAGATAATGATAAACTAAATTGTTAGTAATTTAAAAAAAAAATCTTGATGATGATACGTAGTGCACCAATAATGTTACATAAATATGTGTTAAATGCAATCATTAAACGGTTAGTAATTAGAAATAAATGGAGAGACCATATACTTTTTATTCTATGAAAGTAAATAAAATAAAATAAAATAATTATAAAAATATTAAATTATGTGCTACACTTTGTAAATCTCATTGTCAATTAAAATACGAAAGTTGAAAAAAAAATAGGACGCACATGTCTTTTTTCTCAAACCACATTTAAATATATGTTGCATCCCGGTCAAAATTTTATAATTCAAGTAACAATTAGAATAACATTTTAAACTATGATTTTAAATAACTTCTCGGTCAAATTGAATAATATTATTTTTTTAAAGAATTGTTTCAATTATTAAATGATCATTTATAACTATTAAATTACAATAATGTCATAGATTAAAAAAATGTATAATTTATGGTGCAATTTAATCTCTCCTCACAAAAGAATTAAACTAACAAAAAAAAATATAGAATGTAATATTACCCTACATTTTTGTTAGAATCAATTAATTTAATTATTATAAATATTACTCTACATTTTTGTTTACGTCTTTTAATATTCTTTAAGTACTTATTTAATTCTATAGGTTATATTAAGAGTTATAAATATTCTTTAATATTCTTTATGATATATTAAGAGTCATAAATATTTATTAATTTAAATTTCAAACACTCTTTTCTTACCTAACACCCACTATTAATTTAAATCGTGAATATAGTGATATTAATTTGATCAATATTTGCTACTAATATATATAGTTGTATTAAAAAAAATTAATATAATATCGTATTAACTAAAAATTATTGATATAAATATATATAATACTAATATATAATTATATTAAGGATTGTGACTATTATATAGTTATATTAAATGTTTTATTATTATATAATTATAATAAAAACTATAATTTATATAAAAATATATAATTTTTTATTTTTTGAATACAAGAAGATATAGCAGTAGAAAATATTTTTACAATAAATATAGAGCCATATTATTAATTTTATCGAAGGTGTTAATTGTTTACAATAATAACAAATAATTATATTAACAAAAAGCATTGATAAAATATTTTATGATAAAAAATATATAATAATAATATAATAGAAAAAATATTTGTTTCATTTTAAAGATAATAACCATGAGTATATATTATTTAACTATTAATATAGTTATTTAGTAATTCGAAAAATATTTTTATAGGCTTTAATTTGTATATTAATAATTAATTAAAAAATATAAAACACTAGCAATAAAATTATTTTATGTTAAAAAACTCTATTAAAATTATTTAATTGGTAATCAAAATTCATTAGATAGAAAATTAATCTTATCTATTAATTGAATCATAAAATATAAAAAATACATCTATCATATAAGAAAAGTCTACCATTTGAGACTTTCTTA
Source organism: Vicia villosa (assembly GCF_029867415.1). NCBI lineage: Eukaryota > Viridiplantae > Streptophyta > Magnoliopsida > Fabales > Fabaceae > Vicia > Vicia villosa. Next base: position 109,914,524 of record NC_081180.1, on the reverse strand, counting down.
GGCTATCCACATCAGCAACTCTTCTCTCAATGATCCACATCAGCTTTGGTGGTTACTACAGAATTTTTGTTGCTTCAACTTCATGGTGGGCTGCAGCAGTTAATGGCTGTGGAAGTTTCACCCTCCCAGCTTCTCATGTTGCTGCAGTTATGTAAGGACCATTACTCTTTGCCTCTCCACGTTCCAAACTGCACCAATTAAATTAATCATCATAAATATTAATTTAAAATTTTTTTTATGTCTTTTAATATTCTTTAAGTATTTATTTAATTGTATATGTTATATTAAGAGTCACAAATATTCTTTAATATTCTTTATATTATATTAAGAGGCATAAATATTTATTAATTTAAATCTCCTCAACTCTTTTCTAGACTTAACACCCATATTACTTTAAACCGTGAATATAGTTATATTTATTTGATAAATATTTGCTACAAACATATATGGTTGTTTTAAAAATAATAGAAAATAAATAAATTAATATAATTTCATATTAATTAAAATGATTGAAATAAATATATAATAATAATATATAGTTGTATTAAGGATTGTGACCATTATATAGTTATATTAAATTTTTTATTATTATATAATTATGATAAAGATTATAATTTATATAAAAATCTTTTATTTTTTTAATACAAGAAGATATAGTAATCCAAAATATTTTTTGGAATAAATATTGAAGATATAGTAATCCGAAATATTTTATTAGAATTATATTTTAGTTATAAAATAACAAAAAGCATTAATAAAATATTTTATGATAAAAAATCTATAATAATAATAGTAATATAATAGAAAAAATATTTTTTGCATTTTAAAGATAAGAACAATGAATATATTATTCTAACTGTTAACAAAATTTGAATATTAACAGGAACACAAAATTACTGATGATTTTTTTGAATATTAACATAAACATTAAGTTACTGATAAATTTTTTGAACATTAACGAGAACAAATTTGGAATATTAACGAGAACACGAAGTTATTTATCAAAATATTGAATATTAACAGGAAAACAAAGTTATTAATCAAACTATATTGAATATTAACAGGAACATGAAGTTATTAATCAAAATATTGAATATTAACGAGAACATGAAGTTAGTAATCAAAATATTGAATATTAACGGGAGTATTAAATTATAGAGTAAAGTATATAATATTAACGGGAACAAGGAGTTACTGCTAAAAATATTTAATAATAACGGAAACATGACGTTATTAATCAAACTATTGAATATTAACAGGAACAAATTTGGAATATTAACGGAAACACGAAGTTAGTGATCAAAATAATGAATATTAGCGATAACATGAAGTTACTGATCAAAATATTGAATTTTAACGGGAACATGAAGTTACTGAACAAAATATTAAATATCAACAAGAACACGAAGTTACTCATCAAAACATTAAATATCAAGGGGAACATGAAGTTACTGGTCAAAATATTGAATATTAACGGAAAATGAAGTTTATTGATCAAAATATTGAATATTACTCGGAACACGGAGTTACTGATCAAAATATTGAATATTAACGGGAACACGGAGTTATTGATTAAAATATTAAATATTAACAGGAGCACAAAGTTAATGATCAAAATTGTGAATATTATCGAAAACATTCGGTTAATGATCCAAATTTTAAAAATTAAAGGAACAAATTTTGAATACTAACAAGAACACGAAGTTACTGATCAAAATAATAAATGTTTACGGGAACACAGAGTTATTGACAAAATATTGAATATTAACAGGAACACGAAGTTACTGATAAATTTTTGAATATTAACAGAAATATTAAGTTACTGATAATTTTTTTGAATATGAACGGAAACGAATTTGGAATATTAACGGGAACACGAATTTATTGATCAAAATAATGAATATTAACGGGAGCAAGGAGTTACTGATCAAAATAATGAATATTAACAAGAACATGAAGTTACTGGTCAAAATATTAAAAATTAACGGGAAGAAATTTGAAATATTAACGGGAATACGAAGTTACTTATCAAAATAACGAATATTAACGGGAAAATGAAATAACTGGTCAAAGTATTTTTCAATTAATTATGTATTTTGAATGAACCATTATTATAAATGGAGTTTGTAGTGGTTTCTCATTGGTCTACAAGACAGAGCTGATCGTTTGAGATTGGGCTGATAGTTTGTAGTTATAATTAAGCCAAAATAACTAATTTTCTCCTTAGCTAGCAAAAAATAATCGATTTTCCTTAGCTGATAGTGTGAGATTGTGCTAATAGTTTGTAGTTTAATCAATTGTATTAAATAGTTATCACTTATTGAATTATATAATTTAATTGAATATTTCTTCGTTATAATTTGTGAATTTGCGATTTCTTCGTTATAGATTGTGCTAATAGTTTTAAAACTTTGATTGAATTATTATTTTTATCTTTTTCAATTTAAGGCAAAACTTAATCTTTTACTAATATCTTTAATTTTTCTCAATCACAATGCGCGAAAACGACGGGTACCCGTGCGAACACACGGGTAAGACACTAGTTATCTCAAAAGTGTTTCACACTTTGATTGTAGAATCAGAGTTAAAGACGTAAAAAAATTCCTTTGAATTCAAAGCACTTATTAAAATATTTTTGACTCTAAAACCATGTCTAACTTTTATACTGTCTTCTTTGGTCCAACGAAAATTAAGTTTATTTACTATTTTATCATTAAAGAAAAAAGTAGGAATAAAGGGACCATTGATTAAAAAAATCCCACATTTCAAAATCATTAGCTTTAGTAAAAAATTTCGAATCTAATTTTCCAAAGTTCAAATCTTTCACCATCAAATGATGAAGGTGTATTCATGAAAAGACCTTTATTAAATATAGAAGTGTTTGCAGTATTCATATTATCTCCTAGACGATTAATCTTGTAATAGTAGTTAGGCTCTAATATCACTTGTTGAAAAAATGACTCCAAACAGAAGACGAGAGGGGGTGTGGAGAAATGTGTTACGTTGAAAAACAATGTAAAATTAAAAATATTTTGTAAAAGCATTTGGTTAAAACAATTTTGAATATAGTAAGTTACGAAATAAGTAAATAGGATGAAATAAGAGTTAAAAATAGATTTGAACACAACATAAATAAACAAGCAATGAAAATTAAGAGAGATAAAATATAAGAAGAATGCATCAGATATTTATAGAGGTTCGATTTAACCACTCTGCCTAAGTCTTCTCTCAAAGAAATACTTCTTGAGAGTTCCATTACATGTGAGGGATTTTCACAAACTATGCCCACAAACCTTCTTACAATCAAACTTGAAGCTTTACACTAGATATCATCTCACCCAAACACGAGATATTGTATAAGGCTAATCATTAACCATGGAGAAAGCTTTTATACCAAGTGAAACTCACAAATAAAACAAATATTTTAACAAACAATCTCGTAAGCCAAACAAGAGCTTTTATAAAATGCCAAACTCACGAACCAAATACGAATTTTTAACGAACATTACCACAAACCAAACAAGAGTTTTTCCCTTGGTTTAGCTCAAAACCATACAACAAAATCTCACAAGAGATAGTACAAATTTTCCCAACACCATAACCAAATACCTCACAGGTAAATTTCACTTTCAAAGCACTAGGGAAAAAATTATATATATATATATATATATATATAGAGAGAGAGAGAGAGAGAGAAAGAGATGATAATGAGACATAATATTTAAAATATGTTTTTTAGTGTGAATGAAACGAGAATTGAACTCTTTATTTATATGACAAAGTATGGCTAAAAATGAAAAGAATCAATAGACTTTGTAATGCTCATAATTGATTATGCATATCACATAATCGATTATGCAGTTCAAACATGGAAGATTTTAAATGGAGTTTTTATTGGTAAATTATGAGCGTTACTAAAGGGGTAATTGATTAAGCCTACTGGGATAATCGATTATGCCATGTAAAAGCCCTCTTAATTGATTAGAATGTGTCCATGATCCATTAGATACACACGAAAAGGATTTCTAGTAATTTTAAAAAAGTTTGAGAGGCTTTCTGATCATTCGAATATATTTTTGTATGTGTGTGTGATTTGCATTAATAATTCAAGAGCTAATTACATGTCGCATCCTCCTTAATGATAGAATCATCCTCACTCATTTTTTGTCCACTCATAGCCTGATATATAATCCATGAGAGTAGAATGATTCACTATATTTTAACCCACATTCTCCTTCCCGTAATAGGAAACTTCGGTCTTCTAACCCAAGCATATGTAAAGACCATATTGTTCATATAGAAAAAAGTAAAATTTAATCGGGTCCAACTAGTAGTTGATTACATGTTAGAAATTAGAACAAAAAATGCACCTCTACCATATAAGAATTTGGTCACAAAAATATTAGAATAGATCATGTGGCGTCGGCGTTTGAAAAGTCGGCCATAGTTTTGTAATATAATAACACCTAATTTTCAAATATATTGAAAATCTTAAATGCATTACGATTTAGGTCTGTTGATGAAGGTAAAACATCCATGCCGATTTTGGCACGCATGAAGGTAAACCTCATTTTTTGAAAATTTAATTTCTTGTGTTTCAGAAAACTCGATAAGTTTTTAAAAAATAATTTTGAAACAATTTTTAATATAAAACTAATTTATAACTACAAACTATTTTAAACCAGTTTATATATACAAAATGGTTTAAACTAATTTATAATTGAATTGAAATTGTTTTAATAGTTAAATGAATTGTTATTAATATGATTTCTAAAAACTCAACTGAACCATTTAACTGAACCATTTTCAAATAATATGAGTTTTTAGTAACGATATTAATAACAATTCATTTAACTATTAAAACTGTTTCAATTCAATTATAAATTAGTTTAAACCGGTTTGTATATATAAAATGGTTTAAAATAGTTTGTAGTTATAAATTTATTTTATGTTAAAAATTGTTTCAAAATTATTTTTGAAATATTTATCGAGTTTTCGAAAACACAGAAAATTAAGTTTTTAAAAATTCAAAAAATGAGGTTTACCTTCATGCTTGGCAAAATCTACATGGATGTTTTACCTTCATCACCAGACCTAAATCGTAATGCATTTAAAATTTTCACCATATTTGAAAACTTAGGTGTTATTATATTACAAAACTATGACCGACTTTTCAAACACCGACGCCACATGATCTACTACAATTACATCTCAAAAGAGGTGGTTCGTTTTGGGTGCAGTTACCGTGCATAGATAAAAATCTATGCACCGTGCATAGATTATTATGGACCCTTGGATCATTAGATCAAATTCTAAACATCAATTATTATTACTCAATACTCAATACTCACCACTCAAAACTCAATACTCACCACTCAATACTCAATACTCAATACTCAATACTCAATACTCAATACTGGATTAAAAACATGATCCAATGGCTTAGATTGACTTATGCATGGTGCATAGGGAAAATCCTTATGCATATTAGCCAATGCCGTTCGTTTTCATGGAGTGATGTTTGCGGGTAAAAAAGATGGCGCAACAATCTGGATTGATGAGGTCAATTATGTAAGGAGTCTAATTGGACAAAAATAAATGTCGAGGTACGAATGTTCTTAATATTGTTTAGTTGTCTTAAGTTTTATAAAAATACATGAGTTGGTTAATTTTGTAGGTTTGTATATTGACTAATATATTTCTGTAAATAGAAGATATTCTATACTAGGGGTGTTTATGGTTCATAAACTAGATTGAACCGAACCACTAAAATAGGTCAGTTCAGTTTTTAGTAAAAATATTAATAACAATTCATTTAACTATTAAAACAGTTTCAATTCAATTATAAATTAGTTTAAACCGGTTTGTATATATAAACTGGTTTAAAACAGTTTGGAGTTATAAATTGGTTTATATTAAAAATTGTTTCAAAAAAAGTTTTTAAACATTTATCGAGTTTTCGGAAACACGGAAAATTAAGTTTTCAAAAATTCAAAAAATGAGATTTTCAAAACAACGGAAAATCGTTTTTTTTTTGGAAAAACTAAAAAATGAGTTTTTTCGGAAACGGAAAATCGAGTTTTACCGAAAATATAATAATTGAGTTTTCGAAAACACAAAAAACTGAGTTTTTTTCCGGAAATTCAAAAAATAGAGTTTTCAAGAAACACGAAAAATTGAGTTTTCTGAAAATACAAAAAATCAGTGTCTCTTTTGGGATGAAAACTCTCGTTCAAAGCTCAACCTTTTGTAAATTGTATCTTACTAAATCTACCACTAATATGTCGTTTCTTGGTTATCCCTCTATAGATACTTGGAAATTCATTCCATGTGAAAGGCGCACACAACCAGACTTTAATCAGACCGGGAAACACTGCATATCTTTTACTGCCAACTAGAGAATATTCTGATCCATCTCCCAAGCTAATTTTGCCTATTGGAGCTGAAAATAGAACACACATTGAGTTTGGGTTTGCGGATGCTGATAATGTCCATAAAGTGCTGGTAACGTATGAAGTCGCCGTGTGGGCTTGCATCGTGTATCATATGGAATTACGTGAGTGGCGATCGATAGGGGAATTTCCAGGAATTCCATGTGGAGCCATGGATGATCCGTATGGAAAATATATTAAAAAAAACGTCCACATCAAAGGTACCTTAAATTGGTCATCAACAAATGAAGATAATATCATGTAATGGATTGTGTCACTCAATCTTTCAACGGAAACCTTTAATAAAATAGCCTTACCAGCATATATAAGAATTCCAGATCCAAATAATGAGGGAGTGCGCATCGGTGTATTGGGAGACAACCTTTCCTTTTCTTACTTTAGGAATAAAACTGTGATTGTTTGGAGATTGAAAAGCAAAAAAATTCGGAAATGCTTGCCAAAATCTGCACGGATGTTTTACCTTCATCAGCAAACATAAATCGTAATGCATTTAAGATTTTCAATATATTTGAAAACTTAGGTGTTATTATATTACAAAACTATGGCCGACTTTTCAAACACTGACGCCACATGATCTACTACAATTAAATATCAAAAAATGTGGTTGGTTTTCATGGAGTGAGGTTTGAGGGTAAAGCAGATGCATAACAATCTGGATTGATGAGGTCATTTATGTAAGGATTCTGTTTAGACCAAAATAAATGTCGAGGTACGAATGTTCTTAATTTTGTTTAGTTGTCTTAGGTTTTATTAAAATACGTGAGTTGGTTAATTTTGTAAGTTTGTATATTGACTAATATATTTGTGTAAATTGCAGATATTCTCATAAATTAGATTGAACTGAACCACTTAAATGGTTCAGTTCAGTTTTAAGTAACCATATTAATAACAATTCACTTATCTCTTAAAACAGTTTCAATTCAATTTTAACTTAGTTAAAACCTGTTTGTACTTATAAACTAGTTTAAAATTGTTTGTAGTTATAAAATTAGTTTTATATTAAAAATTGTTTCAAATTTATTGTTTAAAAATTTATCGAGTTTTCGGAAACACCGAAAATTAAGTTTTCAAAAATTCAAAAAATGAGGTTTTCGAAAAAACAGAAAATCGATTTTTTTTTTGGAAAAACTAAAAAATGAGTTTTTTCGGAGACACGGAAAATTGAGTTTTATCGAAAATATGAATAATTGAGTTTTCGAAAACACAGAAAACTGAGTTTTTCTTCCGGAAATTCAAAAAGTCGAGTTTTCCAGAAACACTGAAAATTGAGTTTTCTGAAAAAACAAAATATCAATGTCTCTGTAGTGATGAAAACTCTCGTTCAAAGCTAACCTTCTGTAAGTTGTATCTTACTAAAGCTAATAGTAATATGACATTTCTTGGGTATCCCTCTATAGATGCTTGGAAATTCATTCCATGTGAAAGGCGCATACAACCAGACTTTAATTTGAACGAGAAACACTGCATTTCTTTTACAGCCATGTTTAAGGAGAGGTCAGATCCTATAATTAGCTGTAAATGTATTGTATGCTTTGGTTCAACTTTTATTCTGCCACCCCAACAAAATTAGACATAAAGGATCCATTGCTCCCAAACATGTATTGCAACTCACTTTTTTGACTCCGGCAACCAGAGAGTATTCCGATCCATCTCCCAAGCTAATTTCGCCTATTGGAGCTGAAAATAGAACACACATTGGGTTTGGGTTTGCGGATACTGATAATGTCCCTAAAGTGCTGGTAACGCATGATGTCGCTGCGTGGGCTTGCATCGTGTATCATATGGAATTACGCGAGTGGCGATCGATAGGGGAATTTCTAGAAATTCCATGTGGACCATGGATTATCCGTATGGAAAATATATTAAAAAAAACGTCCACATCAAAGGAACCTTAAATTGGTCATCAACAAATCAAGATAATAGCAGGTTATGGATTGTCTCGCTCAATCTTTCAACGGAAACCTTTAATAAAATAGCCTTACCAACATATATAAGAATTCCGGATCCAAATAATGAGGGAGTGCGCATCGGTGTTTTGGGAGACAACCTTTCCTTTTCTTACTTTAGGAATAAAACTGTGATTGTTTGGAGAATGAAAAGCAAAGAAAATTCGGAAATGCTTGCCAAAATCTCCACGGATGTTTTACCTTCATCAGCAAACATAAATCGTAATGCATTTAAGATTTTCAATATATTTGAAAATTTAGATGTTATTATATTACAAAACTATGGCCGACTATTCAAATACCGACGCCACATGATCTACTACAATTATATATCAAAAGAGGTTGTTAGTTTTCATGGAGTGAGGTTTGAGGGTACAGCAGATGCATAACAATCTGGATTGATGAGGTCAATTATGTAAGGATTCTGTTTAGACCAAAATAAATGTCGAGGTACGGATGTTCTTAATTTTGTTTAGTTGTCTTAAGTTTTATTAAAATACGTGAGTTTGTTAATTTTGTAAGTTTGTATATTGACTAATATATTTGTGTAAATTGCAGATATTCTCATAAACTAGATTGAACCGAACCACTTAAATGGTTCAGTTCAGTTTCAAGTAACCATATTAATAACAATTCACTTATCACTTAAAACAGTTTCAATTCAATTTTAACTTAGTTAAAACCGGTTTGTACATATAAACTGGTTTAAAATTGTTTGTATTTATAAAATAGTTTTATGTTAATAATTGTTTCAAAATTTTTTTAAAAAAATTTATCGAGTTTTCGGAAACACAGAAAATTAAGTTTTCAAAAATTCAAAAAATGAGGTTTTCGGAAAAACAGAAAATCGATTTTTTTTTTGGAAAAACTAAAAAATGAGTTTTTCGGAAACACGGAAAATCGAGTTTTATCGAAAATATGAATAATTGATTTTTCGAAAACACGAAAAACTGAGTTTTTCTTCCAGAAATTCAAAAAGTCAAGTTTTCCAAAAACACTAAAAATTGAGTTTTCTGAAAATACAAAAAATTAATGTCTCTGTTGGGATGAAAACTCTCATTCAAAGCTAACCTTTTGTAAGTTGTATCTTACTAAATCTACCAGTAATATGACATTTCTTCGTTATCCCTCTATAGATGCTTGGAAATTCATTCCATGTGAAAGGCGCATACAACCAGACTTTAATCTGACCGAGAGACACTGTATTTCTTTTACCGCCATGTTTAAGGAGAGGTCACATCCTATAATTAGCTGTAAATGTATTGTATGCTTTGTTTCAACTTTTATTCTGCCACCCCAACAAAATTTGACATAAAGGATCGATTTCTCCCAAGCATGTATTGCAAGTCACTTTTTTGACTCCGGCAACCAGAGAGTTTTTCGATCCATCTCCCAAGCTAGTTTTGCCTATTGGAGCTGAAAATAGTACACACATTGGGTTTGGGTTTGCGGTTGCATATAATGTCCATAAAGTGCTGGTAATGCATGAAGTCGCCGCATGGGCTTGCATCGTGTATCATATGGAATTACGCGGGTGGAGATCGATAGGGGAATTTCCAGGAATTCCATGTGTAGCCATGGATGATCCGTATGGAAAATATATTAAAAAAAACGTAAACATCAAAGGAACCTTAAATTGGTCAACAACAAGTCAAGATAATAGCAGGTTATGGATTGTCTTGCTCAATCTTTCAACGGAAACTTTTATTAAAATAGCCTTACCAGCATATGTAAGAATGCCGGATCAAAATAATGAGGGAGTGCACATCGGTGTTTTGGGAGACAACATTTCCTTTTCTTACTTTAGGAATAAAACTTTGATTGTTTGGATATTGAAAAGCAAATAAAATTCGGAAATGCTTGCCAAAATCTGCACGGATGTTTTACCTTCATCAGCAGACATAAATCGTAATGCATTTTAGATTTTCAATATATTTGAAAACTTAGGTGTTATAATATTACAAAACTATGGCCGACTTTTCAAACATCGATGCCACATGATCTACTACAATTATATATCAAAAGAGTTGGTTGGTTTTCTTGGAGTGAGTTTTGAGGGTTAAGCAGATGCGCAGAAATCTGGATTGATGAGGTCAATTATGTAACCATTCTGTTTAGATCAAAATAAATGTCGAGGTACGAATGTTCTTAATTTTTTTTAGTTGTCTTAAGTTTTATTAAAATACGTGAGTTGGTTAATTTTGTAAACTTGTATATTGACTATTATATTTGTGTAAATTGCAGATATTCCATACTAGGGGTGTTCATGGTTCGTAAACTAGACTGAACCGAACCACTTAAATGGTTCAGTTCAGTTTTAAAAAACCATATTAATAACAATTCCCTTATCTCTTAAAACAGTTTCAATTCAATGATAAATTAGTTTAAACCGATTTGTATATATAAACTGGTTTAAAACAGTTTGGAGTTATAAATTAGTTTTATATTAAAAATTGTTTTAAAATTAGTTTTTAAACATTTATTGAGTTTTCGGAAACACGGAAAATGAAGTTTTCAAAATTCAAAAAATGAGGTTTTCGAAAAACGGAAAATCGATTTTTTTTTGGAAAAACTAAGAAATGAGATTTTTCAGAAACGAAAAATCGAGTTTTACCGAAAAATATAATAATAGAGTTTTCGAAAACACCGAAAACTGCGTTTTTCTTCCGGAAATTCAAAAAGTCGAGTTTACCAGAAACACTGAAAATTGAGTTTTCTGAAAATACAAAAAATCAATGTCTCTGTTGGGATCACCTTTTTGACTACGGCAACCAGAGAGTTTTCCGATCCATCTCCCAAGCTAGTTTTACCTAATAGAGCTGAAAATAGAACACACATTAGGTTTGGGTTTGCTGTTGCGGATAATGTCCATAAATTGCTGGTAAAGCATGAAGTCGCCGCGTGGGCTTGTATCTTGTATCATACGGAATTACACGAGTGGCGATCGATAGGGGAATTGCCAGGAATTCCATGTGGAGGCATGGATGATCCTTAGGAAAGTATATTAAAAAACGTACACATCAAAGGAACCTTAAATTGGTCATCAACAAATCAAGATAGTAGCACGTTATGGATTGTCTCGCTCAATCTTTCAACGGAAACCTTTAATAAAATAGCCTTACCAGCATATGTAAGAATTCCGAATCAAAATAATGAGGGAGTGCACATCGGTGTTTTGGGAGACAACCTTTCCTTTTCTTACTTTAGGAATAAAACTGTGATTGTTTGGATATTGAAAAGCAAAGAAAATTCGGAAATGCTTGCCAAAATCTGCACGGATGTTTTACCTTCATCAACAGACATAAATCGTAATGCATTTAAGATTTTCAATATATTTGAAAACTTAGGTGTTATTATATTACAAAACTATTGCCGACTTTTCAAACCCTGACACCACATGATTTACTACAATTATAAATCAAAAGAGCTGGTTGGTTTTCATGGAGTGAGGTTTGAGGGTTAAGCAGATGCACAGCAATCTGGATTGACGAGGTCAATTATCGAAGGATTCTGTTTAGACCAAAATAAATGATGAGGTACGAATGTTCTTAATTTTGTTTAGTTGTCTTAAGTTTTACTAAAATAAGTGAGTTGGTTAATTTTGTACGTTTGTATATTGACTAATATATATTCTCATAAACTAGATTGAACCGAACCACTTAAATGGTTCAATACAGTTTTAAATAACCATACTAATAACAATTCATTTAACTATTAAAACAGTTTCAATTCAATTTTAAATTAGTTTAAACCGGTTTGTATGTATAAACTGGTTTAAAACTGTTTGTAGTCATAAAATAGTTTTATATTAAAAATTAAGTCAAAATTATTTTCTAAAAATTTATCTGAGTTTTCGGAAACACGGAAAAATAAATTTTCAAAAATTCAAAAAATGAGGTTTTCGGAAAAACGAAAAATCAATTTTTTTGGACAAACTAAAAAAGAGGTTTTTCGGAAAAACGGAAAATCGAGTTTTATCGGAAATATGAATAATTGAGTTTTCGAAAACACGGAAAATTGAGTTTTTTTTCCCGGAAAATCAAAAAGTCGAGTTTTCCAATAACACTGAAAATTGAGTTTTCGTAAAATACAAAAAATCAGTGTCTCTGTTGGGATGAAAACTCTTGTTTAAACTCAACCTTATGTAAGTTGTATCTTACTAAATCTACCACTAATATGACATTGCTGGGTTATCCAGCTATAGATGCTTGGAAATTCATTCCATGTGAGAGGCGCATACAACTAGAGTTTAATCGAACAGGGAAACATTGCATTTCTTTACTGCCATGTTTAAGGACTGGGCAGATCCTATAATAAGCTGTAACGGTATTGTATGCTTTGTTCCAACTTATATTTTTCCACCCAATAAAATTAGACTTAAAGGGTCGATTGCTCCCAAACATGTATTGTAACTCACCTTTTTGACTCCGACAACCAGAGAGTTTTCCGATCCATCTCCCAAGCTAGTTTTGCCTAATAGAGCTGAAAATAGAACACACATTGGGTTTGGGTTTGGGTTTGCGGCTGCAGATAATGTCCATAAAGTTCTGGTAACCCATGAAGTCGTCGCGTGAGCTTGTATCGTGTATCATACGGAATTACACGAGTGGCGATCAATAGGGGAATTTCTAGGAATTCCATGTGGAGCCATGGATGATCCTTAGGAAAGTATGTTAAAAACCGAACACATCAAAGGAACCTTAAATTGGTCATCAACAAATCAAGATAGTAGCACGTTATGGATTGTTTCGCTCAATCTTTCAACGGAAAACTTTAATAAAATAGCCTTACCAGCATATGTAAGAATTCCGGATCCAAATAATGAGGAAGTGCACATCGGTGTTTTGGGAGACAACCTTTCCTTTTCTTACTTTAGGAATAAAACTGTGATTGTTTGGATATTGAAAAGCAAAGAAAATTCGGAAATGCTTGCCAAAATCTGCACGGATGTTTTACCTTCATCAACAGACATAAATCGTAATGCATTTAAGATTTTCAGTATATTTGAAAACTTAGGTTTTATTATATTACAAAACTATTGCCGACTTTTCAAACCCCGACGCCACATGATTTACTACAATTATAAATCAAAATAGCTGGTTGGTTTTTATGGAGTGAGGTTTGAGGGTTAAGCAGATGCACAACAATCTGGATTGACGAGGTCAATTATGTAAGGATTCTGTTTAGACCAAAATAAATGTGGAGGTACGAATGTTCTTAATTTTGTTTAGTTGTCTTAAGTTTTACTAAAATACGTGAGTTGGTTAATTTTGTACGTTTGTATATTGACTAATATATATTCTCATAAACTAGATTGAACCGAACCACTTAAATGGTTCAATACAGTTTTAAATAACCATACTAATAACAATTCTTTTAACTATTAAAACAATTTCATTTCAATTTTAAATTAGTTTAAACCGGTTTGAATATAAAATCTGGTTTAAACCTGTTTGTAGTTATAAAATAGTTTTATATTAAAAATTAAGTCAAAATTATTTTTTTAAAATTAATATGAGTTTTCGGAAACACGGAAAAATAAATTTTCAAAAATTCAAAAAATGAGGTTTTTGGAAAAATGGAAAATCGATTTTTTTTGGACAAACTAAAAAAGAGTTTTTTCGGAAAATATGGAAAATCGAGTTTTATCGGAAATATGAATAATTGAATTCTCCAAAACCCGGAAAATTTAGTTTTTTTTTCCCGGAAAATCAAAAAGTCGAGTTTTCCAAAAACACTGAAAATTGAGTTTTCAGAAAATACAAAAAATCAGTGTCTCTGTTGGGATGAAAACTCTTGTTTAAACTCAACCTTATGTAAGTTGTATCTTACTAAATCTACCACTAACATGACATTGCTGGGTTATCCAGCTATAAATGCTTGGAAATTCATTCCATGTGAGAGGCGTACACAACTAGACTATAATCGAACAGGGAAACATTGCCTTTCTTTACTGCCATGTTTAAGGACAAGGCAGATCCTATAATAAGTTGTAACGGTATTGTATGCTTTGTTCCAACTTATATTTTTCCACCCAATAAAATTAGACATAAAGGGTCGATTGCTCCCAAACATGTATTGTAACTCACCTTTTTGACTCCGACAACCAGAGAGTTTTCCGATCCATCTCCCAAGCTAGTTTTGCCTAATAGAGCTGAAAATAGAACACACATTGGGTTTGGGTTTGCGGCTGCGGATAATGTCCATAAAGTGCTGGTAACCCATGAAGTCGCCGCGTGGGCTTGTATCGTGTATCATACGGAATTACACGAGTGGCGATCGATAGGGGAATTTCCAGGAATTCCATGTGGAGCCATGGATGATCCTTAGGAAAGTATATTAAAACACGTACACATCAAAGGAACCTTAAATTGGTCATCAACTAATCAAGATAGTAGCAGGTTATGGATTGTCTCGCTCAATCTTTCAACAGAAACCTTTAATAAAATAGCCTTACCAGCATATGTAAAAATTCCGGATACAAATAATAAGGGAGTGCGCATCGGTGTTTTCGGAGACAACCTTTACTTTTCTTACTTTAGGAATAAAACTGTGATTGTTTGGATATTGAAAAGCAAAGAAAATTCGGAAATGCTTGCCAAAATCTGCACGGATGTTTTACCTTCATCAGCAGACATAAATCATAATGCATTTAAGATTTTCAATATATTTGAAAACTTAGGTGTTATTATATTACAAAACTATTGCCGACTTTTCAAACCCCGACGCCACATGATTTACTACAATTATAAATCAAAAGAGCTGGTTGGTTTTCATGGAGTGAGGTTTGAGGGTTAAGCAGATGCACAACAATCTGGATTGACGAGGTCAATTATGTAAGGATTCTGTTTAGACCAAAATAAATGTCGAGGTACGAATGTTCTTAATTTTGTTTAGTTGTCTTAAGTTTTACTAAAATACGTGAGTTGGTTAATTTTGTACGTTTGTATATTGACTAATATATATTCTCATAAACTAGATTTAACTGAACCACTTAAATGATTCAATACACTTTTAAATAACCATACTAATAACAATTCATTTAACTATTAAAACAGTTTCAATTTATTTTAAATTAGTTTAAACCGGTTTGAATATAAAAACTGGTTTAAACCTGTTTGTAGTTATAAAATAGTTTTATATTAAAAATTAAGTCAAAATTATTTTTTAAAAATTTATCTGAGTTTTCGGAAACACGGAAAAATAAATTTTCAAAAATTCAAAAAATGAGGTTTTCGGAAAAACGGAAAATCGATTTTTTTGGACAAACTAAAAAAGAGTTTTTTCGGAAAAACGGAAAATCGAGTTTTATCGGAAATATGAATAATTGAGTTTTCGAAAACACGGAAAATTGAGTTTTTTTCCGGAAAATCAAAAAGTCGAGTTTTCCAAAATCACTGAAAATTGAGTTTTCGGAAAATACAAAAAATCAGTGTCTCTGTTGGGATGAAAACTCTTTTTTAAACTCAACCTTATATAAGTTGTATCTTACTAAATCTACCACTAATATGACATTGTTGGGTTATCCAGCTTTAGATGCTTGGAAATTCATTCCATGTGAGAGGCGTACACAACTAGACTATAATCGAACAGGGAAACATTGCCTTTCTTTACTGCCATGTTTAAGGACAAGGCATATCCTATAATAAGTTGTAACTGTATTGTATGCTTTGTTCCAACTTATATTTTTCCACCCAATAAAATTAGATATAAAGGGTCGATTGCTCTCAAACATGTATTGTAACTCACCTTTTTCACTCCGACAACCAGAGAGTTTTCCGATCCATCTCCCAAGCTAGTTTTGCCTAATAGAGCTGAAAATAGAACACACGTTGGGTTTGGGTTTGCGGCTGCGGATAATGTCCATAAAGTGCTGGTAACCCATGAAGTCGCCGCGTGGGCTTGTATCGTGTATCATACGGAATTACACGAGTGGCGATCGATAAGGGAATTTCCAGGAATTCCATGTGGAGCCACGGATGATCCTTAGGAAAGTATATTAAAAAACGTACACATCAAAGGAACCTTAAATTGGTCATCAACTAATCAAGATAGTAGCAGGTTATGGATTGTCTCGCTCAATCTTTCAACGGAAACCTTTAATAAAATAGCCTTACCAGCATATGTAAGAATTCCGGATACAAATAATGAGGGAGTGCGCATCGGTGTTTTCGGAGACAACCTTTACTTTTCTTACTTTAGGAATAAAACTGTGATTGTTTGGATATTGAAAAGCAAAGAAAATTCGGAAATGCTTGCCAAAATCTGCACGGATGTTTTACCTTCATCAGCAGACATAAATCATAATGCATTTAAGATTTTCAATATATTTGAAAACTTAGGTGTTATTATATTACAAAACTATTGCCGACTTTTCAAACCCCGACGCCACATGATTTACTACAATTATAAATCAAAAGAGCTGGTTGGTTTTCATGGAGTGAGGTTTGAGGGTTAAGCAGATGCACAACAATCTGGATTGACGAGGTCAATTATGTAAGGATTCTGTTTAGACCAAAATAAATGTCGAGGTACGAATGTTCTTAATTTTGTTTAGTTGTCTTAAGTTTTACTAAAATACGTGAGTTGGTTAATTTTGTACGTTTGTATATTGACTAATATATATTCTCATAAACTAGATTTAACTGAACCACTTAAATGATTCAATACACTTTTAAATAACCATACTAATAACAATTCATTTAACTATTAAAACAGTTTCAATTTAATTTTAAATTAGTTTAAACCGGTTTGAATATAAAAACTGGTTTAAACCTGTTTGTAGTTATAAAATAGTTTTATATTAAAAATTAAGTCAAAATTATTTTTTAAAAATTTATCTGAGTTTTCGGAAACACGGAAAAATAAATTTTCAAAAATTCAAAAAATGAGGTTTTCGGAAAAACGGAAAATCGATTTTTTTGGACAAACTAAAAAAGAGTTTTTTCAGAAAAACGGAAAATCGAGTTTTATCGGAAATATGAATAATTGAGTTTTCGAAAACACGGAAAATTGAGTTTTTTTCCGGAAAATCAAAAAGTCGAGTTTTCCAAAATCACTGAAAATTGAGTTTTCGGAAAATACAAAAAATCAGTGTCTCTGTTGGGATGAAAACTCTTTTTTAAACTCAACCTTATATAAGTTGTATCTTACTAAATCTACCACTAATATGACATTGCTGGGTTATCCAGCTTTAGATGCTTGGAAATTCATTCCATGTGAGAGGCGTACACAACTAGACTATAATCGAACAGGGAAACATTGCCTTTCTTTACTGCCATGTTTAAGGACAAGGCAGATCCTATAATAAGTTGTAACTGTATTGTATGCTTTGTTCCAACTTATATTTTTCCACCCAATAAAATTAGATATAAAGGGTCGATTGCTCTCAAACATGTATTGTAACTCACCTTTTTCACTCCGACAACCAGAGAGTTTTCCGATCCATCTCCCAAGCTAGTTTTGCCTAATAGAGCTGAAAATAGAACACACGTTGGGTTTGGGTTTGCGGCTGCGGATAATGTCCATAAAGTGCTGGTAACCCATGAAGTCGCCGCGTGGGCTTGTATCGTGGATCATACGGAATTACACGAGTGGCGATCGATAAGGGAATTTCCAGGAATTCCATGTGGAGCCACGGATGATCCTTAGGAAAGTATATTAAAAAACGTACACATCAAAGGAACCTTAAATTGGTCATCAACTAATCAAGATAGTAGCAGGTTATGGATTGTCTCGCTCAATCTTTCAACGGAAACCTTTAATAAAATAGCCTTACCAGCATATGTAAGAATTCCGGATACAAATAATGAGGGAGTGCGCATCGGTGTTTTCGGAGACAACCTTTACTTTTCTTACTTTAGGAATAAAACTGTGATTGTTTGGATATTGAAAAGCAAAGAAAATTCGGAAATGCTTGCCAAAATCTGCACGGATGTTTTACCTTCATCAGCAGACATAAATCATAATGCATTTAAGATTTTCAATATATTTGAAAACTTAGGTGTTATTATATTACAAAACTATTGCCGACTTTTCAAACCCCGACGCCACATGATTTACTACAATTATAAATCAAAAGAGCTGGTTGGTTTTCATGGAGTGAGGTTTGAGGGTTAAGCAGATGCACAACAATCTGGATTGACGAGGTCAATTATGTAAGGATTCTGTTTAGACAAAAATAAATGTCGAGGTACAAATGTTCTTAATTTTGTTTAGTTGTCTTAAGTTTTACTAAAATACGTGAGTTGGTTAATTTTGTACGTTTGTATATTGACTAATATATATTCTCATAAACTAGATTGAACCGAACCACTTAAATGGTTCAATACAGTTTTAAATAACCATACTAATAACAATTCATTTAACTATTAAAACAGTTTCAATTCAATTTTAAATTAGTTTAAACCGGTATGTATATAAAAACTGGTTTAAACCTGTTTGTAGTTATAAAATAGTTTTATATTAAAAATTAAGTCAAAATTATTTTTTAAAAATTTATCGGAGTTTTCGGAAACACGGAAAAATAAATTTTCAAAAATTCAAAAAATGAGGTTTTCGGAAAAACGGAAAATCGATTTTTTTGGACAAACTAAAAAAGAGTTTTTTCGAAAAAACGGAAAATCGAGTTTTATAGGAAATATGAATAATTGAGTTTTCGAAAACACGGAAAATTGAGTTTTTTTCCGGAAAATCAAAAAGTCGAGTTTTCCAAAATCACTGAAAATTGAGTTTTCGGAAAATACAAAAAATCAGTGTCTCTGTTGGGATGAAAACTCTTTTTTAAACTCAACCTTATATAAGTTGTATCTTACTAAATCTACCACTAATATGACATTGCTGGGTTATCCAGCTTTAGATGCTTGGAAATTCATTCCATGTGAGAGGCGTACACAACTAGACTATAATCGAACAGGGAAACATTGCCTTTCTTTACTGCCATGTTTAAGGACAAGGCAGATCCTATAATAAGTTGTAACTGTATTGTATGCTTTGTTCCAACTTATATTTTTCCACCCAATAAAATTAGATATAAAGGGTCGATTGCTCTCAAACATGTATTGTAACTCACCTTTTTCACTCCGACAACCAGAGAGTTTTCCGATCCATCTCCCAAGCTAGTTTTGCCTAATAGAGCTGAAAATAGAACACACGTTGGGTTTGGGTTTGCGGCTGCGGATAATGTCCATAAAGTGCTGGTAACCCATGAAGTCGCCGCGTGGGCTTGTATCGTGGATCATACGGAATTACACGAGTGGCGATCGATAAGGGAATTTCCAGGAATTCCATGTGGAGCCACGGATGATCCTTAGGAAAGTATATTAAAAAACGTACACATCAAAGGAACCTTAAATTGGTCATCAACTAATCAAGATAGTAGCAGGTTATGGATTGTCTCGCTCAATCTTTCAACGGAAACCTTTAATAAAATAGCCTTACCAGCATATGTAAGAATTCCGGATACAAATAATGAGGGAGTGCGCATCGGTGTTTTCGGAGACAACCTTTACTTTTCTTACTTTAGGAATAAAACTGTGATTGTTTGGATATTGAAAAGCAAAGAAAATTCGGAAATGCTTGCCAAAATCTGCACGGATGTTTTACCTTCATCAGCAGACATAAATCATAATGCATTTAAGATTTTCAATATATTTGAAAACTTAGGTGTTATTATATTACAAAACTATTGCCGACTTTTCAAACCCCGACGCCACATGATTTACTACAATTATAAATCAAAAGAGCTGGTTGGTTTTCATGGAGTGAGGTTTGAGGGTTAAGCAGATGCACAACAATCTGGATTGACGAGGTCAATTATGTAAGGATTCTGTTTAGACAAAAATAAATGTCGAGGTACAAATGTTCTTAATTTTGTTTAGTTGTCTTAAGTTTTACTAAAATACGTGAGTTGGTTAATTTTGTACGTTTGTATATTGACTAATATATATTCTCATAAACTAGATTGAACCGAACCACTTAAATGGTTCAATACAGTTTTAAATAACCATACTAATAACAATTCATTTAACTATTAAAACAGTTTCAATTCAATTTTAAATTAGTTTAAACCGGTATGTATATAAAAACTGGTTTAAACCTGTTTGTAGTTATAAAATAGTTTTATATTAAAAATTAAGTCAAAATTATTTTTTAAAAATTTATCGGAGTTTTCGGAAACACGGAAAAATAAATTTTCAAAAATTCAAAAAATGAGGTTTTCGGAAAAACGGAAAATCGATTTTTTTGGACAAACTAAAAAAGAGTTTTTTCGAAAAAACGGAAAATCGAGTTTTATAGGAAATATGAATAATTGAGTTTTCGAAAACACGGAAAATTGAGTTTTTTTCCGGAAAATCAAAAAGTCGAGTTTTCCAAAATCACTGAAAATTGAGTTTTCGGAAAATACAAAAAATCAGTGTCTCTGTTGGGATGAAAACTCTTGTTTAAACTCAACCTTATGTAAGTTGTATCTTACTAAATCTACCACTACTATGACATTGCTGGGTTATCCAGCTATAGATGCTTCGAAATTCATTCCATGTGAGAGGTGCATACAACAAGACTTTAATCGAACAGGGAAACATTGCCTTTCTTTACTGCCACACTACAAAAAACGCGCTTTATTGCGGCGGTTATTTTGAGGGGTGTTTCTAAAACCCCCTCAAATTGGAATAAAAGTTGATATTTTGTATTTTATGGGAAAAATATTAATGTAATCTGCGGGGGTTTGAAACCCCCGTAATTGTGGCGCATTTTTCTTCTAATTTTTACTATTTCGTGCTTTTTTTAATTAAGATTTATTGAATATTAATTGTAATAATATATAATATAATATAATTATAACTAATAATTATATAACATATTTAGATACGTGGATGAAATTACAAAAGATATAATATATTATAATATAGTTATAACTAATAATTATATAACATATTTAGATAGATATGTGGATGAAATTAAAAAGATATTGAGAAAGAAACCCTTCAGTTTAGCCCTCTATCGATTCTCCTTCACACACGACCTGCTTTCTCACAACTCGCTTCGACCGCCGATTTTGCTTGTTGACATTCCACCTGCGTCTGCTGCTAACGAAAATCATCGATTACTCCGCGGTCATCTTTCTCACTAAGGTTAGCTTATCATTCTTTATCTTTTTCTTAGCTATATTTAGGGTTTCTATCAATCTTATTGTTTATAAAACCCTCATACATATCTGGTTTTCTCTCTCCCATATTTCAATTAAACCATTACAGAAGAGTAAGGGGGTTCAATTTCAATGAGAAATAGATTAGAGGTTTGATATAGAAATTTAGGGTTCATTAGATACGTGAGTTCGATTTAATTTTGATTTTAATTTCGCTTAGAAGTAATACATTATTCTGTCGGTGTGTCAATAAACTATAATTTGTTCTTTAACATAAAAACAAGGAATAATTGTAGTGGTATCGACTGTATCGGCACCGTCAATACGGTTTTTCTGTTCGAACCAGATTTTTTTAAAAACATAAGAAGATCAAAACTCACCTTTTTGTATGTATCAGATCTATCTTTTATAGCAAAATAACATATTAAAACTATTTGGTTTCATTTTCTTATGCACTTTGTTACTTTTTTTAGTTCAACTCATTGATTAAATAATCTTTGATTGTTATTTAATTACATTCTTCGATGATATATGATATTGCTTTAAGTTCTTATTCAATAGAGTGGAAAGTATAACACTTTGGGTTCATAGAATTTGCACTAGCTGATCACTGTGTTGTGTGTTGTGACTCATGTCTATTATATTAATTTTCCTGTGTTGTGTTTTGTGACTCGAAAGAGTAATTGCCTAATTGATTTTTGAAAATGATAGGCCTGGATGGGGGATTGACTTTGAGGTTGCGACAGGAGAACTGGGAGAAACATAGCTGCCTAATCCTTTGAAAATAGGTGATTACTTTAATTCTTAGTTCTTTTTCTGTATGTTAATTTAATTTGTTTTTAGTTGTGGAAAATAAATTAAAAACTTAGAATGAATTCAAGGACTTACTAAACTCATTATAAGTAGCTAACTGCTTTGTTAATATCAACTTTAGTTTTTGATATTAAAATCAATGGGAATAAGGAAGAGAGAAGTATTCTCATATCGAGACTATCGTGATTGTAACTATAATCATGTAACTATTTTGAGGGGCTGTCATGGCTTTGATGTTTTTATTTGATTTCCTTAATACTACTCTCTTTGGTGGCTACATGAATTGGTTCTATTCATATTATTTGCTATTGTTTCTATATTTTATAGGTAGTCAATATTTTGGACAATAAAAAGTTGGATCCTTAACTTTAAAATGTGCATGCAGAAAGATAAATGCATTATAGTTTTTTATGCATGTATAGATATGTAAATCATGAAACATAAGTCATTGTTGAAAAATTCTCGTATAGACATTATTTATGCTCGAGTAATTTTCAATTTTTCTGCTACTAGATTAGTTGTGTTAATGGGATTAATAGTTGCTTTTTGTAGGAGTTTTATGTGCAAATTTGATATGGCTGGTTGATAGCAAATAATCGGTAATGGTGTCTGTTAGCTTAAATCATCGCTTCTGGAATGGCATTTAGCGGTTAGCTTCTTTGCCGATGTTTACTAATGTAGTGTGTTGATGACTTGGAAGTTCAGTTTAATTTATCTTGAAGGTGAAATAACTTAAAACTTTACCTTTATATACACTCAAAATTCATTTATAAGAAGGCTCGTTGTTTTTGTACCATATTTGTTGCTTTCCCATTAATGATGTGCATAGAAGAGTGAAATGATGATCCTTTAGTTGCAGGACATGTTATTTTTTTCCCAATTTTTTTTGTTTGAATTGTTGAAGTTTCATTACTCATTACTAAGCAATGATTTGTATCTTTTGTAACTAGTTAATTTTATATAGATTATCTATGTAAATGCTTGACTATTCAACTAATATTATTTTTATGTTTGGTCATGCAAAATAAAAAAACTTGAAAGATTGAATTTTATAAAAGCTAATTTTCTTGCACTGGTCTATGATTGTGAAATCTTGAAAAACTAGCACTTATTTTGTATATTTTAGATCTGTAGTATATTTTAATTATCTATGATTATATTTCTAATAATGAAAATGAGCATTTTTTTTTTACAGATTTGGAATAATTTGCGGAGGTTCCAAACCTCCTCACTAAAACCCCCGCAGTATTATACAGGATACCAGCGGTCACTTTAAACCGCTGCAGATATATTGTGGGAATCGTTTAAGCGGCAGTTTTCAAAACTCCCGCAAAACATTTTGCGGAGGTTAAAAACCCCCGCAAATAAGCTTAAAAACCCCCGCAATCCAAGCGTGTTTTTTGTAGTGCCATGTTTAAGGACAGGGCAGATCCTATATTAGGCTGTAACGGTATTGTATGCTTTGTTCCAACTTATATTTTTCCACCCAATAAAATTAGACATAAAGGGTCGATTGCTCCCAAACATGTATTGTAACTCACCTTTTTTACTACGGCAACCAGAGAGTTTTCCGATCCATCTCCCAAGCTAGTTTTACCTAATAGAGCTGAAAATAGAACACACATTGGGTTTGGGTTTGCTGCTGCGGAAGATGTCCATAAATTGCTGGTAAAGCATGAAGTCGCCGCGTGGGCTTGTATCTTGTATCATACGGAATTACACGAGTGGCGATAGATAGGGGAATTTCCAGGAATTCCATGTGGAGCCATGGATGATCCTTAGGAAAGTATATTAAAAAACGTACACATCAAACGAACCTTAAATTGGTCATCAACAAATGAAGATAGTAGCACGTTATGGATTGTCTCGCTCAATCTTTCAACGGAAACCTTTAATAAAATAGCCTTACCAGCATATGTAAGAATTCCAGATCAAAATAATGAGGGAATGCACATCGGTGTTTTGGGAGACAACCTTTCCTTTTCTTACTTTAGGAATAAAACTGTGATTGTTTGGATATTGAAAAGCAAAGAAAATTCGGAAATGCTTGCCAAAATCTACACGAATGTTTTACCTTCATCAGCAGATATAAATCGTAATGCGTTTAAGATTTTCAATATATTTGAAAACTTAAGTGTTATTATATTACAAAACTATTGCCGACTTTTCAAACCCTGACGCCACATGATTTACTACAATTATAAATCAAAAGAGCTGGTTGTTTTTCATGGAGTGAGGTTTGAGGGTTAAGCAGATGCACAACAATCTGGATTGACGAGGTCAATTATGTAAGGATTCTGTTTAGACTAAAATAAATGATGAGGTACGAATGTTCTTAATTTTGTTTAGTTGTCTTAAGTTTTACTAAAATACGTGAGTTGGTTAATTTTGTACGTTTGTATATTGACTAATATATATTCTCATAAACTAGATTGAACCGAACCACTTAAATGGTTCAATACAGTTTTAAATAACCATACTAATAACAATTCATTTAACTATTAAAACAGTTTCAATTCAATTTTAAATTAGTTTAAACCGGTTTGTATGTATAAACTGGTTTAAAACTGTTTGTAGTTATAAAATAGTTTTATATTAAAAATTAAGTCAAAATTATTTTTTAAAAATTTATCGGAGTTATCGGAAACACGGAAAAATAAATTTTCAAAAATTCAAAAAATGAGGTTTTCGGAAAAACGGAAAATCGATTTTTTTGGACAAACTAAAAATGAGTTTTTTCGAAAAAACGGAAAATCGAGTTTTATAGGAAATATGAATAATTGAGTTTTCGAAAACACGGAAAATTGAGTTTTTTTCCGGAAAATCAAAAAGTCGAGTTTTCCAAAATCACTGAAAATTGAGTTTTCGGAAAATACAAAAAATCAGTGTCTCTGTTGGGATGAAAACTCTTGTTTAAACTCAACCTTATGTAAGTTGTATCTTACTAAATCTACCACTAATATGACATTGCTGGGTTATCCAGCTATAGATGCTTCGAAATTCATTCCATGTGAGAGGCGCATACAACTAGACTTTAATCGAACAGGGAAACATTGCCTTTCTTTACTGCCATGTTTAAGGGCATGGCAGATCCTATAATAAGCTGTAACGGTATTGTATGCTTTGTTCCAACTTATATTTTTCCACCCAATAAAATTAGACATAAAGGGTCGATTGCTCCCAAACATGTATTGTAACTCACCTTTTTGACTCCGACAACCAGAGAGTTTTCCGATCCATCTCCCAAGCTAGTTTTGCCTAATAGAGCTGAAATAGAACACACATTGGGTTTGGGTTTGCGACTACGGATAATGTCCATAAAGTGCTGGTAACCCATGAAGTCGCCGCGTGGGCTTGTATCTTGTATCATACGGAATTACACGAGTGGTGATCGATAGGGGAATTTCCAGGAATTCCATGTGGAGCCATGGATGATCCTTAGGAAAGTATATTAAAAAAACGTACACATCAAAGGAACCTTAAATTGGTCATCAACAAATGAAGATAGTAGCACGTTATGGATTGTCTCGCTCAATCTGTCAACGGAAACCTTTAATAAAATAGCCTTACCAGCATATGTAAGAATTCCGGATCAAAATAATGAGGGAGTGCACATCGGTGTTTTGGGAGACAACCTTTCCTTTTCTTACTTTAGGAATAAAACTGTGATTGTTTGGATATTGAAAAGCAAAGAAAATTCGGAAATGCTTGCCAAAATCTGCACGAATGTTTTACCTTCATCAGCAGATATAAATCATAATGCGTTTAAGATTTTCAATATATTTGAAAACTTAAGTGTTATTATATTACAAAACTATTGCCGACTTTTCAAACCCTGACGCCACATGATTTACTACAATTATAAATCAAAAGAGCTGGTTGTTTTTCATGGAGTGAGGTTTGAGGGTTAAGCAGATGCACAACAATCTGGATTGACGAGGTCAATTATGTAAGGATTCTGTTTAGACTAAAATAAATGATGAGGTACGAATGTTCTTAATTTTGTTTAGTTGTCTTAAGTTTTACTAAAATACGTGAGTTGGTTAATTTTGTACGTTTGTATATTGACTAATATATATTCTCATAAACTAGATTGAACCGAACCACTTAAATGGTTCAATACAGTTTTAAATAACCATACTAATAACAATTCATTTAACTATTAAAGCAGTTTCAATTCAATTTTAAATTAGTTTAAACCGGTTTGTATGTATAAACTGGTTTAAAACTGTTTGTAGTTATAAAATAGTTTTATATTAAAAATTAAGTCAAAATTATTTTCTAAAAATTTATCTGAGTTTTCGGAAACACGGAAAAATAAATTTTCAAAAATTAAAAAAATGAGGTTTTCGGAAAAACGAAAAATCAATTTTTTTGGACAAACTAAAAAAGAGTTTTTTCGGAAAAACGGAAAATCGAGTTTTATCGGAAATATGAATAATTGAGTTTTCCAAAACCCGGAAAATTTAGTTTTTTTTCCCGGAAAATCAAAAAGTCGAGTTTTCCAAAAACACTGAAAATTGAGTTTTCAGAAAATACAAAAAATCAGTGTCTCTGTTGGGATGAAAACTCTTGTTTAAACTCAACCTTATGTAAGTTGTATCTTACTAAATCTACCACTAATATGACATTGCTGGGTTATCCAGCTATAGATGCTTCGAAATTCATTCCATGTGAGAGGCGCATACAACAAGACTTTAATCGAACAGGGAAACATTGCCTTTCTTTACTGCCATGTTTAAGGGCAGGGCAGATCCTATAATAAGCTGTAACGGTATTGTATGCTTTGTTCCAACTTATATTTTTCCACCCAATAAAATTAGACATAAAGGGTCGATTGCTCCCAAACATGTATTGTAACTCACCTTTTTGACTCCGACAACCAGAGAGTTTTCCGATCCATCTCCCAAGCTAGTTTTGCCTAATAGAGCTGAAATAGAACACACATTGGGTTTGGGTTTGCGACTGCGGATAATGTCCATAAAGTGCTGGTAACCCATGAAGTCGCCGCGTGGGCTTGTATCTTGTATCATACGGAATTACACGAGTGGTGATCGATAGGGGAATTTCCAGGAATTCCATGTGGAGCCATGGATGATCCTTAGGAAAGTATATTAAAAAAACGTACACATCAAAGGAACCTTAAATTGGTCATCAACAAATGAAGATAGTAGCACGTTATGGATTGTCTCGCTCAATCTGTCAACGGAAACCTTTAATAAAATAGCCTTACCAGCATATGTAAGAATTCCGGATCAAAATAATGAGGGAGTGCACATCGGTGTTTTGGGAGACAACCTTTCCTTTTCTTACTTTAGGAATAAAACTGTGATTGTTTGGATATTGAAAAGCAAAGAAAATTCGGAAATGCTTGCCAAAATCTGCACGAATGTTTTACCTTCATCAGCAGATATAAATCATAATGCGTTTAAGATTTTCAATATATTTGAAAACTTAAGTGTTATTATATTACAAAACTATTGCCGACTTTTCAAACCCTGACGCCACATGATTTACTACAATTATAAATCAAAAGAGCTGGTTGTTTTTCATGGAGTGAGGTTTGAGGGTTAAGCAGATGCACAACAATCTGGATTGACGAGGTCAATTATGTAAGGATTCTGTTTAGACTAAAATAAATGATGAGGTACGAATGTTCTTAATTTTGTTTAGTTGTCTTAAGTTTTACTAAAATACATGAGTTGGTTAATTTTGTACGTTTGTATATTGACTAATATATATTCTCATAAACTAGATTGAACCAAACCACTTAAATGGTTCAACACAGTTTTAAATAACCATACTAATAACAATTCATTTAACTATTAAAGCAGTTTCAATTCAATTTTAAATTAGTTTAAACCGGTTTGTATGTATAAACTGGTTTAAAACTGTTTGTAGTTATAAAATAGTTTTATATTAAAAATTAAGTCAAAATTATTTTCTAAAAATTTATCTGAGTTTTCGGAAACACGGAAAAATAAATTTTCAAAAATTCAAAAAATGAGGTTTTCGGAAAAACGGAAAATCAATTTTTTTGGACAAACTAAAAAAATAGTTTTTTCGGAAAAACGGAAAATCGAGTTTTATCGGAAATATGAATAATTGAGTTTTCCAAAACCCGGAAATTTAGTTTTTTTTCCCGGAAAATCAAAAAGTCGAGTTTTCCAAAAACATTGAATTTTGAGTTTTCAGAAAATACAAAAAATCAGTGTCTCTGTTGGGATGAAAACTCTTGTTTAAACTCAACCTTATGTAAGTTGTATCTTACTAAATCTACCACTACTATGACATTGCTGGGTTATCCAGCTATAGACGCTTCGAAATTCATTCCATGTGAGAGGTGCATACAACAAGACTTTAATCGAACAGGGAAACATTGCCTTTCTTTACTGCCATGTTTAAGGGCAGGGCAGATCCTATAATAAGCTGTAACGGTATTGTATGCTTTGTTCCAACTTATATTTTTCCACCCAATAAAATTAGACATAAAGAGTCGATTGCTCCCAAACATGTATTGTAACTCACCTTTTTGACTCCGACAACCAGAGAGTTTTCCGATCCATCTCCCAAGCTAGTTTTGCCTAATAGAGCTGAAATAGAACACACATTGGGTTTGGGTTTGCGACTGCGGATAATGTCCATAAAGTGCTGGTAACCCATGAAGTCGCCGCGTGGGCTTGTATCTTGTATCATACGGAATTACACGAGTGGCGATCGATAGGGGAATTTCCAGGAATTCCATGTGGAGCCATGGATGATCCTTAGGAAAGTATATTAAAAAAACGTACACATCAAAGGAACCTTAAATTGGTCATCAACAAATGAAGATAGTAGCATGTTATGGATTGTCTCGCTCAATCTGTCAACGGAAACCTTTAATAAAATAGCCTTACCAGCATATGTAAGAATTCCGGATCAAAATAATGAGGGAGTGCACATTGGTGTTTTGGGAGACAACCTTTCCTTTTCTTACTTTAGGAATAAAACTGTGATTGTTTGGATATTGAAAAGCAAAGAAAATTCGGAAATGCTTGCCAAAATCTGCACGAATGTTTTACCTTCATCAGCAGATATAAATCGTAATGCGTTTAAGATTTTCAATATATTTGAAAACTTAAGTGTTATTATATTACAAAACTATTGCCGACTTTTCAAACCCTGACGCCACATGATTTACTACAATTATAAATCAAAAGAGCTGGTTGTTTTTCATGGAGTGAGGTTTGAGGGTTAAGCAGATGCATAACAATCTGGATTGACGAGGTCAATTATGTAAGGATTCTGTTTAGACTAAAATAAATGATGAGGTACGAATGTTCTTAATTTTGTTTAGTTGTCTTAAGTTTTACTAAAATACGTGAGTTGGTTAATTTTGTACGTTTGTATATTGACTAATATATATTCTCATAAACTAGATTGAACCGAACCACTTAAATGGTTCAATACATGTGAGATATTGGATCGAACTCTAGTATGGTCGAAAGGTAGCTTCTTGGTTCGATAGGATTGAGCATGAAGTCGAAGGTTGTTCACATGCTTGTGTCGAAGATGCTAGGGTTGTTAGCATGTTAAATTAGGTTTTAGTGTTTAAACCCTAATTTGTTAAGTTAGCTTGTTTATTAAGTTGGCTTGTATAATGGGTCTTGTGGAAAAAAGCCCATTAGTTAGTATGTTAGGTTTTATTATAAATAGCATACTAGTCTCTCATCATTGCTAAGCTGCAAATCCTAATTTAGGGTGAGAGAGGTTATTTGTTATTCTTGTAAACTTGTAATCTTGTTTTAAGAGAAAGTAAAAGAATAGCAGTTATAACCAATTCTTGTGTTCTTATTCTCTTCCCTAATTCCCTATTATACTTTGTTATTGGTATCGTTTTTCACAACAAATTGGTGCGGTGAGCGTGGAGAAGATGCCTTCAACAAAGTATGAGATTGAAAAGTTCACCGGAGTGAATGATTTCGGTCTGTGGCGCTTGAAGATGAAAGCCCTACTGGTTCAGCAGGGTTGTTTGGAAGCGTTGAAGGGAGAGGCAGCCATGAATGCAGAATTGACGGCTGCGGAGAAGACAAATATGATCGAGAAAGCACACAGCGCAATTTTGTTGAGCCTTGGTGATAAGGTTCTCCGGCAGGTATCAAAGGAGACGACGGTGAAGGATAGAAAAACACTTAGAAAGGGGGGGGGGTTTGAATAAGTGTAGCTTTAAAACTTGACAGATAAAAATAAATTGCACAGTTATTTTTATCCTGGTTCGTTGTTAACTAAACTACTCCAGTCCACCCCCGCAGAGATGATTTACCTCAACTGAGGATTTAATCCACTAATCGCACGGATTACAATGGTTTTCCACTTAGTCAGCAACTAAGTCTTCCAGAGTCTTCTGATCACACACTGATCACTCCAGGAACAACTGCTTAGATACCCTCTAAGACTTTTCTAGAGTCTACTGATCAACACGATCACTCTAGTTACAATCTGCTTAGTTCACTCCTAAGACTTCCTAGAGTATTCTGATCCACACGATCACTCTAGTTCCTTACAACTTAATGTAATCAATTCTAAGAGTTTACAAATGCTTCTTGAAAGCGATAATCACAACTGTGATATTTCTCTTAATCGTTTAAGCTTAATCTCACTAATATATTACAAAAGCAATGTAGTGAGCTTTGATGAAGATGAAGATTCTGAGTTTTGATTTGAACAGAGTTTCAGCAAGTTTGATAAGCGTTGTTTTGTTCAGGATAGTTAACCTTGCTTCTCATCAGAACTTCATATTTATAGGCGTTGGAGAAGATGACCGTTGAATGCATTTAATGCTTTGCGTGTTCCGTACAGCATCGCATTTAATGTTATACGCTTTTGTCAACTACCTCGAGCCTTGTTCACGCTGTGTCTACTGACGTAGCCTTTAATAGCTTTTAACGTTCCTTTTGTCAGTCAGCGTAGCTTGCCACTTGTACTTTCTTCTGATCTGATGTTTGTGAATACGACGTTTGAATATCATCAGAGTCAAACAGCTTGGTGCATAGCATCTTCTGATCTTCTGACCTTGAAGTGCTTCTGAGCGTGATACCATCTTCTGAGCTTCAGTGCTTCTGATCTCATGTTCTTCTGATGCTTCCATAGACCCATGTTCTGATTCTGCTTCGACCATCTTCTGATGTCTTGCCAGACCATGTTCTGATGTTGCATGCTGAACCCTTTGAGACAAAGCTTCTGAGCATTGAATTATGCGTACTCTTTATATATTTCCTGAAAGGGAAATTGCATTGGATTAGAGTACCATATTATCTTAAGCAAAATTCATATTATTGTTATCATCAAAACTAAGATAATTGATCAGAACAAATCTTGTTCTAACAATCTCCCCCTTTTTGATGATGACAAAAACATATATAAATGATATGAATTTGCGATCAGAAAGAACAGACGGCAAAAGACAAATTACACAGCTATAGCATAAGCATATGAATATGTCTCCCCCTGAGATTAACAATCTCCCCCTGAGATAAATAATCTCCCCCTGAAATAAATACTCGAAGAACTTTAATAAAAGACTTCCCTGATTATTTCGGTAGAGACGATCACATAAGCTTCTGTCTTTAGAGAATTCATAGCTTCTGACTTCTGCTTCCATAGGACAGCTTCAGAACTAGAATTTCCTTAGATCCCTAGAACACTCACAGCTTCTGATTCCTGCTTCCATCCAGGACAGCTTCAGAACTTGAATTTCTTTGATCTTCTGAACATTCACAGCTTCTGATTTCTGCTTCCATTCAGGACAGCTTCAGAACTTGAATTTCTTTGATCTTCTGAACATTCACAGCTTCTGATTTCTGCTTCCATTTAGGACAGCTTCAGAACTTGAGTTTTCTGGATCTTTAGAACATTCGCAGCTTCTGATTTCTGCTTCCCTCGGATAGCTTCAGAGCTTTGAATTTCTACAAACATCACTTCATGCTAGATTTGTATCAGAACATTGTTGAATGTACCAGAGCATCATCAGAGCATCTCTACATCCTGAAATGTTACAGAACAAAAAACTAAACGACAAAAGTCAGCATGAACGAGTCAGAACATAAAATATATGTTTGAACACATTATATGTATCAGAGCCATAACATTATATGTATCAGAGCAAACAATATATCAGAGCAAATAGAATTTTGTCAAATCAAATAGACAAATATGGATCAAATTCTATTATCAGTGCTTCTGATTCATTCTTCTTTCTTGCTTCTGATCTCTGAAGCTTGACAGCACTCGGCTTGCTTCAGTTTCCATGGTTTTGCTTCTGTGTTTGCTTTGAAGATTCTCTTCACTTCTTTATACCTGCAAAACACTTAAACCAAGTAGAACTTGCAGTTCTTGTTAGTGAATGTGTGGGAGCTTTACCCAGCAACTGATAGATTAATCAAATCATTTATCATTTATCTTCTCCCCCTTTTTGTCATAACATCAAAAAGAATATTTCAAAAGATTCAGATGCATAAAACGACAAATAAAAACACTAGAATGTAAAAGCAGAGAAACTTTTCATTGATAGTCAAAACAAAAAGATTACAAGAAAGGAATGCAGGAAAACAGATGCAACAAGGAGAGGAAAACTACAAAGACCAAAAGACTAAGATCCTAGCCTACGCAAAATCCGTGCCAGAACATCATGAATCCCGTCAGTGCTTGTAGCTTGCCTTGTCACGAAGGAACGAAACTCAGCATTGACTGCTTCTTGCGCGTCCAAACGAGAAGCCAGCATAGCTTGATTCTGATGAAGAGTTTCCAAGGTCTCCATCAGAGCTGAGGTTTCACCAGAAGAGGAGGCACCAGAATTTCTGCCAAAAGTGACAGCAATCTCAGCAGGGTGATCTTCTGGAAGATCTTCAGCTTGTACATCTTCCATTTCCTCATCTGAGTCTGACTCAGAAGTAGCCTTTGCATATTCTGGTTCAGGCAGCTCAGAAGTTCCATCTTCCAATGCTTGAAGAATAGCGGCTAGGTTTGTTGGAGGAGTAGGACCAGCAACTTCAGCACGATAAACCACTACTGGAAAGACCATGTGAGGTGCTTTTTCAGACGGGTTCATTCTGAACCAGTTGAACAGCCACTGAAAATCTCCAGTCAGCACAGGAAACCATGGTCTCCACACCACGATGTCTCTGCAGAGATTTTCTTCCAACTCATCTGCTGGTATCTTCCTTTCAAGAACACTTCTGTTCCTGATGAGATGGTGATGGCTGCTTTCACCAACTTCCAACCGAAAACCACGAATACCAGGAGCTTCAGACATAATCCTTCTCTGAGTGTCTGTAGCCTTAGCCAGAAAATCCTGACGAAAGGTATTCCAAAGGTTGTTTGTGGCATACTCATCCAGATGATGAAGGTGAGCAGCACCCAGAATCTCCAACCAGCCATTTACATCAGCATGTAAAAGCTCCAGATATGTTTGAGTGGTGGGAGTTGGAGGGTTGACAGTGAACCTGGAGTCGGGAAGAACAACACTGTAGGGATTAGGTGTTCTGGTGGGAAAAGGGTGTGAGAGAGATGAAGGAATATCTGATGGAAGGGTTGAAGGAGAGGAGATATCAGATGGTGAAGAAGGTGGTTCCGAGGGGATGAATGAGGAGGAAGAGGTGGTGGAGGTCTTTGAAGAGGGAGGTGATTGAGGGGAACCGTCAAGGGGTTGATACACTTTGAGAGGGTCATAAGAGATCCTTACTCTTTTTGGTTTGGTTTCTGGTTCAGCAGTTGCCTTTCTCTTTTGTTTCCGATCATTATCTTGATTCCCAGAGCTTGACGATGGATTCATGATGAATTTGCAGATATTGGAAACTGCTAGGGTTTATGATATGAAAGCAAAGAGAGAGAACGAAAAAGAAAACTGAATGCAAAGTGATAGAAATATGAGAGGGAAAAGAAACGTTTGAAGAGTATAAAAAGAAAACTGAAAGAGAGTAAATGATGAAAAGCATTTAATGTTACGTGACATGAGGAGAGATAATAATGACAAAAGACGTGATTTTCACAGTTACCTAAGTAGACGTCCCCTCAACTGCACGCACGCTTGTCCAGGAATAGTGAACACGTGTTTACCATCTGGATAGCCAGTTACAGCTGTTTTGCTTTTATAGAGATTCTGAATCAACTTAGACACTGAAACGTTAGTAATAACTGAATCACAATTTCTAATTGATTTCTATCAGAACCTCTTAAAAAAAATTTCATTTCAAAGGATACTCATACGTAAGAATTTCTCATCTTCTCATTCTGAGCTTGTTTCTGAAGGCCCAATTTGTGCCGATTATATTGAATCCATCTGGTCTAGGAACAAGATCCCAAACATCATTCCTTGTAAACTGATTCAGTTCTTCTTGCATAGCAATTATCCAGTCTGGATCTTCTAGAGCATGATCAACAGAAGTTGACTCGATCAAAGATACAAGACCTAATTGACAGACTGCATTGTTCTTAAGGAATGCTCTTGTTCTGATAGGATCATCCTTCTTTCCAAGAATGACATCTTCTGAATGACCAGAGATAAGTCTGGATGATCTTCTGACAGATGGTTCTTCAGAAATACTTAGATCCTCCAGAGAAGCTGATACTTGATCTTCAGATTCTTTGCTTCTGAGAAGCTCTGCTTCTGATGCGTTGCTTCTTGGCTCAACAACTTCTGATATATCAATATCACAATCTGCAAAATTATCAAACTACTTTGGTTTCTCAGAACCAAGCTTATCATCAAACCTGATATTGATTGATTCTTCTACAATCAATGTTTCAGTATTGTATACTCTGTAGCCTTTTGAGCGTTCAGAATATCCAAGAAGGAAACATTTTTGTGCTTTGGAATCAAACTTACCAAGATGATCTTTAGTGTTCAGAATAAAGCATACACATCCAAAAGGATGGAAATATGAAATGTTGGGCTTTCTATTCTTCCACAATTCATAAGGAGTCTTATTTAGAATAGGTCTGATAGAGATTCTATTCTGAATATAGCATGCAGTGTTTATTGCTTCTGCCCAGAAATGCTTAGCCATATTGGTTTCATTGATCATGGTTCTGGCCATTTCTTGCAGAGTCCTATTCTTTCGTTCTACAACCCCATTTTGCTGTGGAGTTCTAGGACAAGAGAAATCATGGGCAATACCATTTTCTTTGAAGAATTCTTCAAAGGATCTGTTCTCAAATTCACCACCATGATCACTTCTGACCTTTATGATTTTACACTCTTTTTCAGATTGAATCTGAATGCAGAAATCAAAGAACACTGAATGAGTCTCATCCTTGTGTTTCAAGAATTTTACCCATGTCCAGCGACTATAATCATCTACGATGACTAATCCATATTTCTTCCCTCTGACAGATGCTGTTTTGACTGGGCCAAACAGATCAATGTGCAAGAGTTCTAATGGCCTTGAGGTAGAAACAACATTCTTGGACTTGAATGCAGGTTTGGAGAACTTGCCCTTCTGACATGCTTCACAAAGAGCATCTGATTTGAATTTCAGATTAGGGAGTCCTCTGACCAGATTCAGTTTGTTAATCTGAGAAATCTTTCTCAAACTAGCATGACCTAATCTTCTGTGCCAGACCCACTGCTCTTCAGAAACAGACATAAGACAAGTCACCTTCTGACTCATAAGATCTTGCAGATCTGTCTTATAAATGTTGTTCTTCCTCTTGCCTGTAAATAGGATTGAGCCATCCTTCTGATTTACAGCCTTGCAAGACTCTTGATTAAAGATTATATCATAACCATTGTCACTCAATTGACTGATAGATAAGAGGTTATGTGTTAATCCTTCTACAAGAAGTACATTAGCAATGGAAGGAGAGTTACCAGACTTTATAGTTCCAGAGCCAATTATCTTGCCCTTCTGATCTCCTCCAAACTTGACTTCTCCTCCAGACTTAAGCACCAGGTCTTGGAACATAGACCTTCTTCCTGTCATGTGTCGCGAGCATCCAGAGTCCAGGTACCATGACATGTTGTGCTTTGTCCTTTTTGCAGTCAAGGATATCTGCAATAGGAATAATCTTATCCTTAGGTACCCACATTTTCTTGGGTCCTTTCTTGTTAGATTTTCTCAAGTTCTGATTGAACTTGGGTTTAACATTGTAAGCAATAGGAGGAACAGCATGATAATTCTTAATGTGAGTTTCATGATATTTCCTAGGTTGTGTCACATGCTTTTTGGTGTGTGTTATGTGAAAACTTTGAGCATGTGAAGTGTGCCTAATATCATGGGAGTGGCCATACTTGAACTGATCATACAATGGCTTGTATGTGATTTTCATTTCATCAACAGGTTCAAGTTTGTATGGGGTTTCACCCTCAAAACCAATGCCTACTCTTTTGTTTCCAGACACAGCATATATCATAGAAACTAGCTGACTTCTGCCAATACTTCTAGATAAGAACTTCCTGAAACTTAAATCATATTCTTTCAGAATATGGTTTAGACTAGGAGTGGATTTTTCTGAATCAGAAGGAGATCCAACATTATTGGATAATTTTAAAAGTTTTTCTTTTAATTCAGAATTTTCCAACTCAAGCTTCTTTGTTTCAAATTCAAATTGCTTTTTCAGCTTTTTGTATTTGAGACTAATCTGAGACTTGAGTTCCAGTAGTTCAGTTAGACCGGAAACTAACTCATCTCTAGTAAGTTCAGAAAATACCTCTTCAGAATCTGATTCTGATGTAGATTCTGATTCGTCATCTTCTGTCGCCATCAGCGCACAGTTAGCCTGCTCATCTTCAGAGTCTGAATCATCTTTTGACTCATCCCAGGTTGCCATAAGACTTTTCTTCTTATGAAACTTCTTCTTGGGATTTTCCTTCTGAAGATTTGGACATTCATTCTTGTAGTGTCCAGGCTCATTGCATTCATAGCACATGACCTTCTTCTTGTCAAATCTTCTGTCATCAGAAGATTCTCCACGTTCAAATTTCTTTGAACTTCTGAAGCCTCTGAACTTCCTCTGCTTGGTCTTCCAGAGTTGATTTAGCCTTCTGGAGATTAAGGACAGTTCATCTTCTTCTTCAGATTCTGATTCTTCAGGATCTTCTTCTCTAGCCTGAAAAGCGTTAGTGCATTTCTTGATATTAGATTTTAATGCAATAGACTTACCTTTCTTTTGAGGCTCATTTGCGTCCAGCTCTATTTCATGACTTCTCAAGGCACTGATAAGCTCTTCCAGAGAAACTTCATTCAGATTCTTTGCAATCTTGAATGCAGTCACCATAGGACCCCATCTTCTGGGTAAGCTTCTGATGATCTTCTTTACATGGTCAGCCTTGGTGTATCCCTTGTCAAGAACTCTCAATCCAGCAGTAAGAGTTTGAAATCTTGAAAACATCTTTTCAATGTCTTCATCATCCTCCATCTTGAAGGCTTCATACTTCTGGATTAAAGCTAGAGCTTTAGTCTCCTTGACTTGAGCATTTCCTTCATGAGTCATTTTCAAGGACTCATATATGTCATAGGCCGTTTCCCTGTTAGATATCTTCTCATACTCAGCATGAGAGATAGCATTCAGCAAAACAGTTCTGCATTTATGATGATTCCTGAAAAGCTTTTTCTGATCATCATCCATTTCTTGCCTTGTCAGCTTTACGCCTCTGGCATTTACAGGATGTTTGTAACCATCCATCAGAAGATCCCATAGATCACCATCTAGACCCAGAAAGTAACTTTCCAGTTTATCTTTCCAGTATTCAAAGTTTTCACCATCAAATACCGGCGGTCTAGTATAACCATTGTTACCGTTGTATTGCTCAGCAGAGCCAGATGTAGATGCAGGTGTAGGTGTAGACTTTTCACTTTCATCAACCATCTTTTACTGAAGCGTTTTTCTCTTCCTGAATCTTTTCTAAACACGGTTAAGTGCTTGCACCTTAGAACCAGGCTCTGATACCAATTGAAGGATAGAAAAACACTTAGAAAGGGGGGGGGGTTTGAATAAGTGTAGCTTTAAAACTTGACAGATAAAAATAAATTGCACAGTTATTTTTATCCTGGTTCGTTGTTAACTAAACTACTCCAGTCCACCCCCGCAGAGATGATTTACCTCAACTGAGGATTTAATCCACTAATCGCACGGATTACAATGGTTTTCCACTTAGTCAGCAACTAAGTCTTCCAGAGTCTTCTGATCACACACTGATCACTCCAGGAACAACTGCTTAGATACCCTCTAAGACTTTTCTAGAGTCTACTGATCAACACGATCACTCTAGTTACAATCTGCTTAGTTCACTCCTAAGACTTCCTAGAGTATTCTGATCCACACGATCACTCTAGTTCCTTACAACTTAATGTAATCAATTCTAAGAGTTTACAAATGCTTCTTGAAAGCGATAATCACAACTGTGATATTTCTCTTAATCGTTTAAGCTTAATCTCACTAATATATTACAAAAGCAATGTAGTGAGCTTTGATGAAGATGAAGATTCTGAGTTTTGATTTGAACAGAGTTTCAGCAAGTTTGATAAGCGTTGTTTTGTTCAGGATAGTTAACCTTGCTTCTCATCAGAACTTCATATTTATAGGCGTTGGAGAAGATGACCGTTGAATGCATTTAATGCTTTGCGTGTTCCGTACAGCATCGCATTTAATGTTATACGCTTTTGTCAACTACCTCGAGCCTTGTTCACGCTGTGTCTACTGACGTAGCCTTTAATAGCTTTTAACGTTCCTTTTGTCAGTCAGCGTAGCTTGCCACTTGTACTTTCTTCTGATCTGATGTTTGTGAATACGACGTTTGAATATCATCAGAGTCAAACAGCTTGGTGCATAGCATCTTCTGATCTTCTGACCTTGAAGTGCTTCTGAGCGTGATACCATCTTCTGAGCTTCAGTGCTTCTGATCTCATGTTCTTCTGATGCTTCCATAGACCCATGTTCTGATTCTGCTTCGACCATCTTCTGATGTCTTGCCAGACCATGTTCTGATGTTGCATGCTGAA
Source organism: Vicia villosa (assembly GCF_029867415.1). Taxonomy (NCBI): domain Eukaryota; kingdom Viridiplantae; phylum Streptophyta; class Magnoliopsida; order Fabales; family Fabaceae; genus Vicia; species Vicia villosa. The sequence goes on along the minus strand of NC_081180.1, from coordinate 109,875,190 downwards.
CCCTTTGAGACAAAGCTTCTGAGCGCTGAATTATGCGTACTCTTTATATATTTCCTGAAAGGGAAATTGCATTGGATTAGAGTACCATATTATCTTAAGCAAAATTCATATTATTGTTATCATCAAAACTAAGATAATTGATCAGAACAAATCTTGTTCTAACAGACGGCATCAGGGTTATGGGTGAAACTTGAAAGTTTGTATATGACCAAATCGCTGGTAAATCGACTCTACCTGAAGCAAGCTTTGTATTCATTCAAGATGATTGAAGACAAAGTATTGGCTGAGCAGTTGGATATGTTCAACAAGCTGATTCTTGATCTTGAAAATATTGATGTGAAGATCGATGATGAAGATCAAGCGCTGTTACTATTGTGTTCTTTGCCTCGATCACATGCTCACTTCAAAGAAACTCTCTTGTATGGAAGGGAGTCCCTGACGTTTGAAGAAGTTCAATCAGCCTTGTACTCTAAGGACTTGAATGAACGAAAGGAGCATAAACCTTCGAATGTTGGCGACGGTTTGGCCGTTAAAGGAAAACTCTTACGAAAGGATGGTAAGTTCGACAAGAAGAAAGGCAAAAGTCAGTCGAAGACTTACAGTGGCGAAGCATCTGGCATTCGATGCTACCATTGTAAGAAGGAGGGTCACACAAGAAAGGTGTGCCCTGAACGCTTGAAATATCATGGAGGTAAGGATAATGGCAACGCTGCCATTGTTCAAGATGATTTCGAATCATCTGATGTTCTTGTGGTTTCAAGCAGTGACTCTAAGAAGGAGTGGATTATGGATTCAGGTTGCACTTGGCACATGACTCCAAACAAAGACTTGTTCGAGGAATTATGTGATCAAGATGGTGGATCAGTATTGCTGGGAAACAACAAGGCTTGCAAGATTGCAGGTGTTGGATCTGTGAGATTCAAGCTCCATGATGAGTCAATAAGGTTGTTGACTGAAGTCAGGTATGTTCCTGATTTGAAGAGAAATCTGCTTTCTCTTGGTGAATTCGACAAGAAAGGATATGTTTTCCAAGGAGAGAAAAGTATCCTAAGAGTCATGAAGGGTTCGAAGGAAGTCTTGAGAGGCGTGAAGAAACAAGGCTTGTATACCCTTGAGGCTGAAGTTGTAAGTGGTTCGACAAATGTTGCATCCACGAAATCTTTGTCGAAAACAGAAATCTGGCACATGAGATTGGGCCATGTCAGTGAAAGGGGTTTGGTCGAATTAGGGAAACAAAATCTGCTTGGTGGTGTCATACCCCAAATTTGTCCTACCCTTAACTTCTAACTGGCTTAAGTTTCATACTCATGTGCATCTCTCCATCAGGTCATCTAACACTTTGCATTCATTCATTAAATAAAATATATAAAAGCATAGGATCAAGGATCATGGAGAAAACTGAGATCTTACATTGGTGTGACACAAGTTTTTATTTTTTTCAAAAGGATGCTTGATTTTTGATCAAAAGATAATGATTGGTCCAGTCCTTGAAAAACACTTCATCAAAGGGTTTCTATTCACATGGGATGTCTTGACTTAGGATTTATTTCCCTAGGCGCTTGCTGGTCTCAGTATGGCTGGGAATGCTTAGTGGTTCAATTGGAGGTGCTATTGATAAATTGGCAGAAAAGACACGTGAATATTATGTGCAAGGTGGGAGGAATTAACTACTCGAGGGACAAAGGCTTCTTACAAAGTCAAAGTGTCATGGCTTCAAGTTTCATTTCATCATCATGCCATTAATGCCGTTTCAAAGTCAAGGAAAAGAGATATGTAACTTGGAGAAGAAAATTTGTTTGGAATACTTGGAGTTCTACTTTTGAGTCCAAGAGTTAACAGGATGGAAGGCGTGGACATGTTCATATGAAGCTAGTAGTACAGCAAAGACATTTCAAGTGCAAACCGTCATTTCAATATATTACATTATAGAACCATTGAAACCAAAACAAATCCATGAACCATAAAAATAAAAAAAACCTCTAATAGAGTTTCATGACAGTATGCCAAAATCAATACAAATTCACCCTAAACTCACATGAAACAATCCATGCATTTCACACCAAAAGCCAATATTTAATTCCATCATAAATTCAATATGTCTCGCTAAATGTTTCACGACCACCCACTTTGAAACCCAACTTCAATTGTCATTACATACATGTAAAAAGTTTATACAAAAATCTATACAAAAAGTCAATAGAACTTCCTAGATCCCTTTGTCATAATCTTCAAGTTGTCACCGCCACGATTCTGTCTTCGTCATCCTTGCTTTCATGATCATCTTGTCTTCATGTATACCGCATTGCCAATCATGCTTCAATTTCATGTGCAGCGTCTACCAACTCAAATCCACAGCCTTGCACCTTACATCAAATCAGTCCTTAAACCAAGCCAGTTCAAAGCCAACACATCAATACATACACAATTCAATCAACCTGCTAACAGTGGCACTAACCCTGGTTTTAAACTAACTATGTGTAAATACAGGCAGGCTAACACATCAATGAAAAACAGAGCTAAGCATATCACAAGTCTGGAAAGAGCAAAACTCACCAGTAACGGTTTCATGGAAAGCAATCTGACAAGCCCTAACATAATCCCAAGAGCAGCTTCCGGTATAGTCGCTAACAGTCGGCATAAGCTAGACCCTGCAATACAAAGAAAACAGTCCCTGCATTCAAGACAATTCATTTCACATCATTCAGTTCATCATTCAAAGATCACTAAAATACCTCCCGAATCGAGCTTGGTAATTCTGGCTCAACTTGATCCTTCCGTGACGTTCCTTCCAAGGCTGACTTTCGCAATCCCCAAAGACAACATTCTTCTTGCAGGAAACTAATTGCTGGATTGTATTGCTTGGTATTGTAAACTTCAGCCAAGGCAGCATCTAGACCATGAGTTGCAACTATAGTTGCGAGAGACGAAAGTTCATCTTCTCGCAAGCATCTTAACCTTCCAAGCATCGTGTCTGCAAGCTCAATTTTATCCCTGCAAACATATGAACAGCATCAGACTCATGCCATTCAAAGCTAACTTACAGTCATGTTATTCAAAATTCAACAGGGACATCATCATGCTCACATACATCAGTAACACGTTCAAAACTAACTTTTTTAACAGGCTGTAACTGAATTAACTAACAGATTTTCTAACAATAATAACAGTCCATATTCAGTCCATACCACATGATCTAAACTCTTTAAAACGACACCACCATGCTATCGAATCGGCTGCCAGGACTGACTTCTCAACTGAGGTCTCAGAGGTCAATTACATCATGCTATTACTAGAGACCATGAAGTTGCTGCAACGTGAATGGCTGCCCGATCTTCAGTTACAACACACACACCATCCTGTATATACCAATCTGCATCAATACAAAAAAGAGAAAGCCACATTCAAATCATTAACTTCCCTCCAAAGCTCACAAACTAACTGCCAGCTCACCTTGACCTAATCAACAACTTCCAACTTCTATAACTAACCTTTCATAAACCATAACTGACTGAAAACAGAAAAAACAGAACTCTAACCAACCCATAACTACCTAAAAACCAACTCAGATCCACCCTCCAATTCATAACCGATTCTCTCTAATCCAATGGCCCTCAATCATCACTCTCTAACTGAATCTCTTCAACCTTCTCACCTATATATTCTCCTCTCCCTCCACAATTCAAACACACGCCATTTTCACACATCATCCACCCTTCACCATCACCTTCTCCATTCTCTCATCACATCTCATTCACCTCCATTCATCTTCCACACTCTTCTCTCATCTAGACGCCATTTTCACAGATTCACTCTCACTCACCATAATCTTCACCTTCCCACGATTCTCTCTGCAACTCCCTCTCTCTCATCTCCCTAACCCTCACAAGAGCTCCTTCGACATACCTCTTGAAGCCTCACATCGAAGCTTCATTGAGGTAGAGCTAAGCTTCAACCTCCATCTCCGAGCTCTCAATACTCATCTCACAACAACAACACGCTCAACAGAAAAATCAAAGAAAAGAAGAAGAAGAAGAAGGAAAAGATGAAGCGGTAAGCATGAGCTAAAGAGGAATCGAGACTCACCTGAAGGAATTCTCAGCGTATCGCGTTTATTTCGCGCATCTAACAAATGCAAGTCGCTCTTCATTGTCGAGATCGTTGCAGGTAAGTACATTCCTCTCTTCGCCTCGTTTTTTCTTTCTCTAATGCCATGGTAGCTTGTAACTTCTATCAAACTTTGGATTTGCGTCGATGCCTCACGTTGTTTGAGCGATGTATACCGATCCGTGTCACACTTAGGGTTAGAATTGGACGAGAGAGGTGAGAGAGAGGCGGAGGTGGGGGTCGGTTCACGGCGGCGCGTTAGAACGAATCGGTGGAGAGATAGGAAATCGCCGCCGTTTGTTTAAAAGAGAAGGAGGATCTGAGAACGCAAATACCGCTACTGAACCCTAAATCCTCTTTGCATTCTTGTTCTAATTTTAATTCATTTTCTTTTTTATTTTATTTTTTTCATTGAAAGCAAACTCTGAATAATAATCAAAGTGGATCAAAATTAAGCTTGGGCCAAATTACTTCTTGCACCCCCGGGCCCATGCTTCCTTTTTGACATGAACAAAAATCTGAAAATAATCCCTTAGGCCAATTGCTGTTCAAACCCCCCTGTAGGCCCATAGCTCTCTTTGTGACAATAATTGAAACTGAACAAAAATTCCCCTGGGCCTGCGCCCCTCCTGCTAATCACACCAGCATATTCAGCTTACACCCCCAGTTTCCATTCATTTTCATTTAGATTAATTAGTTGTTTTTACTATTTCTTTGAGTAACCAAATTGCTTTTTTTTTTCTTACTAATCTTTTAGGCTTTAATACTCATTTTTGACATAGAGAAATAAATAGATTCTTTTGAACTCATTTCCTTCATAAAAATCAATATAAAAAATAATAGTGCTTTTAATTCACTTTTGTGCTATATTTTGACTTGTTCTTTTTCATGCTATTTTCAATATACTCCACTTTTTGCTTTATTTTCCATGTGTCTTTTATTCCTAACCTTAGGTAGAAACCATGATAACATTAGGTAGAAATTTCCTTCATACTTAGGCTAGTTTCTTTTTCTTTTCAACTCTAAAACATCTAATAAATACTTGAATAAAATCCCCTTTAAAAAATACAAAGAAAATACTTAAAACATTAATAATCAAAGTGAAAATTCTTAAAAAGGGAATGGAAGCTTGAACGTCCCTTGCTTTAGGGAACGTTCGAGTGCTTGGATCTCCCTTGCTTTAGGGTTCCATTCAGGCGTAAGTTCCCAACTTCTAAAAAACACAAACCATAGAGTAACTCGAGTTTCCCTTGCTTTAGGGATTTCCTCGAAACACTCAAACTCTCTCTTCTCTCCTTTCTTAAGGGCATCGTTATCTCCGCTCTATTGCATCCTAGGTTGTCCCCTTATGCAAGAGCGCGAGCGTTAACTCCGCCCAACTAAAAAACACAAAAACAAACAAAACTATGGAGCCGAACTACGGCGCTCTGATTCCTGAAAAGGATACGTAGGCATCAAGTCGCGGGGCTTGAACGAGCACATTTGTAACTATTTCCTTCTTTTCCCCGTATTTCTTTTGCATTCATTCGCATATAGACATAGACATAGTACACACCCTTTAGATAGAAACAAACATAGGTGGATACCATCGAGTACGATGGGCGCGAGGGGTGCTAATACCTTCCCCTTGCGTAACCGACTTCCGTACCTTGATTCTCTGGTCGCAAGACCCTGTTCATTCCTTTGTTAGGTTTTCTGATATTCCTTTCCCTTATGGGATAAATATATTGGTGGCGACTCTGTTCATTTTTCGCGAGCGTGCGATAGCTGGCGACTCTGCTGGGGATTACCTAAGCAAGTCGATCCTAGCCTTTGTTTGTTTTATTTTATTGGGTGTTCATTTGTTTTATGTCTATATCGTGTATATATGTTTGCATGTTTATTTTCTGCTTGCATATCATGTTTATTTCTGCTTGCACCTCATGCATATGGATTATATTTTGTGTTCCTTGGGGTCTTCTGTTCTGTTTTGCAGGTGGGGGGTTTGTGTGAGGTAAAAGGCCCACTACCCAGGCCAGTGACACATAGGATTAGCGTGGATGCTCATGTTGACTCCCGTGGCCCTTGCTACGATCGAGTTCAACATGGGGTACCACAACTGGGCGAGGTTCTTTCATGGAACACTGTGTCTGGCACCCTTGCTGCCTCAAACACTTTGTACCCCATGGGAACTGTAGACCCTAGTGACCATTAGGGACCACTTGTCTGTGTCTAGACTACATACCCGTGAGATTGGGGTGGGACAGGAAACCTTGGCTCCTACATACCTTGGCTCCTTCATATTTGAGGTTGGACCTTTATTTGGTCTGTCCTCATGGTTCTTGATATTCAGGTATTCAAAAAGGCGTCGAACCTTTGATCCTGTGACATTTGGCCTGTACAAAGGCTTTACATCAATTATCCAGAGATTGCACTGATTGCTACTCAGATTATGTGGACCCTTGATCCCATGCTTTTGCATTGCATAACATCATTGCTTTACCCACTTCATTTATGAGGGATCCTAAAGTCTATTTCCAAAAAAAAAAAAAAGAAGAAAGAGAAAAAAAAAAAGAAAAAGGAAATAAAAAAAAAAGGGAAAAGAAAAGATATTCTATACAAAAAAAAAGCTTTGATTCCAAAAGAGAACAAAAAGTGTGAAAAGACTTTAGGATTCTCCATAAACGAAAACATTGCATTCATACTATCATGCATTTCATGGTTCTCTCAGATACTTATGGGACCCTTTCTCTTCAGATTTCAAGATCAACAACAAATTTGACTTCTCACCGCCACGACTCCAAAATCAACTATGGAACAACTCCGTGAGGAAATGGATGAGATGAGGGAACAAATGGGTCATCTTATGTTGGAGATGCAAGACTTGGTCCATAATCAGGATGCACTAAAGGAGGAAAATAGTCGGTTGAAGACTCAATTGAGCTTGGTCATGGAAGTTCTGAAGACGGTATTAAGGAAGGAAGGTGATGTTGTTCCTGTTGCTGCAACAGAAGTTGTTGATTCCTTCTCCCCAATAGGATCTCTTTTCACTCATGGGATGTGTAGCAACCTGCCTAAAAATTTAACTTAGAGAGTCGCCACCTATTCTGAAGGGCGAATAGGAAACCCTACGTAGTTGAGAGATCGGGGTAAGATACTATATTCAGGTCGAGGGAAGGTGTTAGGCACCCTCAACCCTTTCCTAAAGGCTAATGTTCAAAGATTAGGGTTGCATGGCAGGGTTTGTAAAGAAATGTGGCAAACAGAATTATAAGGACATGATTGAGATTTTGAAGAGGGGGACTCGCCTTGTTTCCAAGTGCCTACGTACCTCCTTAGGGAGGATCAGAGTCTACGTAGTTCGGGCAAGGTTGTACGCCTTTGAATTGAATTTGATTTTGTATTTTGAAGTTGTTTTTAGGCTTTTTGATTTGCCTATCGCAGCTTTGAATTAGGATAAAAATCCATGATTTGATTGAAGTGTTTTTAGTGTGTTTTGAATATTTATTTGGGCGTACAACCCTGATTTGGCACAATCAACCGCAATGATCAATGGGTTTGATCACCATAGTCAAAAGATTAGGGGTTTTGTACCATTACCAATTCAAATCGATTGATTCGATTATCACTAATAACGGATTATTGTATTTTATTATTTTTGTGAATTTTATTTCGTATTGTTACCCCTCATAACCGATTGATTCGATTACAAATAATAACAAATTAGAAATCGAGGAAATGAGAAAGTTAATCATCACAACTAATAAAAATAGTTGCAACCATTTAACTAAATAGAAATTATTAGTATTTTTATTTTAATTAAATAAACATTTTAATTAAAATCATTATTGCCCATATCGATTAATCGATTTAATCGGCGCGAACAATAAATTGTATTTTTAATATAAATATCATATAATAATTTATTTGAAAAAAATAATTATTATATAAATAAATATACTAAAAAAGTATTTTAATTTAAATGAATAATAAAGATTATTTAAGTTTTATTAGGGTTTGGATTTTGTGTGGTGGTCAGTATGGTACATGTTATAGGGCTATCAGATTAGGGACGTTAGATCTGAGTCAATGGGAATCCTAGGGTTCTGGTCTGAGGGACCATGATAAGCTACAGAGATGTAGGCGCATAGGATCATGAAAGAGATTTTTAGAAAAATAAATGTGTGAGGGCCAGGGATCGAACCCCGGACCCTGGGCTTACCAAACGCGCGCTTCACCATCCCAACCAGTTGACATGTTTGTTTGTAACACGCAACACAAAGATAATCTACGCTTTTTGCCAGCTAATCCAACAACCAGGCGCGCGAATTCAAATGCCCCACTAGTATGGCGACACCTCACCGTCTTCTCCATTAAGCCAAACAAAACCTGCGTATTTAGCTACGGTTTTGCCATAGAACCGTTCGTAGCAAACGCGCCTGAGAAAATAGCGAACAGCTCCCCTCTTTACATAAACGTTTCGCGACTTATGCAAATCCCTCTTCTATCTCATGCGAGTTCAACCATGTGGTTATTGTGGCCTAATTTTACTTCTGTCAAAAACCCCTAATTGAAAACCCTAAGAGCTCCCTCGGCCTCCAATGGCCAAACGAGACTCAGACACCCAAACTTCACTCTAATGATTCAGGATCGTTCACCACATCAAAACAAAACGTAATACACAAACAATTTCACATTAAGATGCATGTATTATACGAATCGATGCAAAGTTCAGAGGAACATACCTGGGCTTAGAGGAGATCGTTCTGGGGTTGCTGGTGTAGTGCAACTATCCAAGTAGCTTCAGAATCCTCCTAGGAACACGTAGCAAGCCTTAGAATCCTTTAACTCTTCCTTAATCTCCAGAACCGAATTGAAGTTTTTTTTAGTGATTTTTTTGTGTTCTTGATGATGGTTTTTTTCTGCCGAATCTCCCCTAATCCTTTGCCTCGTGTTTTGTACTTATAGGGTGTGAATTAGGTCACTTAAAACAATCCAAAATACTCTTGAATCCAATCTTTCCAAGTTTGTGGAAATTGACTTTTTCTTTGAATATAATCTTTCTATTTTGGCCAAAACCTCACTTATTCTTTCTCAATCCAATTGTCACGAAAATTGCCATATATTTTGTCATTAATATTAATTGGAAATCACCAAAATATATTTTCCAACAAAACATTTGATTTTCTTTTAATTAACTTATTTTAAATCATTAAAAAATGAAATAAAATTATATATTAATTAAATAGAAAGTAAAATTTGTGGCATGGGGTTTGGGTAACTTGTGGATCAAGTTTGAGTTGTAAAACATAGGCCCATTTGTAAAATTTCTCAATTTGAAACTTCTTTTTTCACATTTGGTCCTCAAAAATCACCCGACTTTGATCGATCACATCTCACTCAATTTTTAAGCTATGAGGGAGTTTTAATACTTTTTGGAAACCTCAAGAGGTCCTCTATAAGCCACTTTGGAATATACTTTTCATTTGGAGCTTTTATCTTGATCATATCCTCTTTGGGAAAAAACTGCTTTTGGAGGATGCCTGAAAATGACCTGTAATCTTTTGCATTGTATCTCTCAAATGAATCATTTCTAGCCCTGGCTTGTGAGAGACAAAGTTGTAGGGAATCCAATTTCCTTCAAAATAGGCTTTGAGTGGGGAATTTTTGATGTTCCATGTGAAAGTTATGCCCAGTCAAAGTTGGGTTGACTTTCTCCTAAGAAACCCTAATTTGAACCTTTGTGTATTTGTTCATCTCTGAGTTTCTATTAATGGAATCATGATCAATCTTTGATCAAATGATGGTTATGCACCTCTATACTTGATGTTTGACCAATGATCATAGTTTGAACCATGCTTTGATTGCAGTTGACCTTCAAGTTTGAATCAGTTGACTGTGGATCTTGGGGATTGTTTGAGCAAAGCTTTGGCATTGAATCTTGAACCTTGAATTATTGTGAATGGAACATGAAGGGCAAATTTTGGGGTATGACAGCTGCCCCTGTTCAATCTTCTTGAACCTGAAGAGGTAGAAGATGATTGGACACTGAAATGCCCTGAAATTTGCTTGTGTAGGGAAGGAGTTCCGCAGGAGATGGGCTTATAGATGCCATCCATTTGTTTGACAAGATGCTTGTCCAGAGCATATGCTCTTCATACCAGGATCATATTAATTGTATCTGAAGATACGGAGTGATGTCTTACATAAGACTACTTGAAGAAGTTCCTAGAAAGGTCCTCAGAAAAAGAATGTCTTGAAGAAGACTACCTGAAGAGGTTTTTTTTGGAAAAAGAATGTCTTAAAGAAGACTACCTGAAGAGGTTTTTAGAGAGGATTTGAAAACGTTTTGAACAAGATTACCTATACAGGTTATAACACGTTCTTAAACATGATTGCCTAGAAAGATTATGATACGTCTTAAACAAGATTGCCTGGAAAGGTTCATATAGCGGACGTGAGATATTTTAAACAAAACTGCCTAGAAAGGTTATGATACGTCTTAAACAAGATTGCCTAGAAAGGTTACTGGGAATGATATAACGTGCCTTGAACAAGACTAGAAGGTTAACTTAGATATGTCTCAAACAAGACCGACCTATAGAGGCTCCTGAAGAGGATAAGGAGGAATTGGATACATGTCTTTAAGAAGATTACCTAGAAAGGAATGATATGTCCTAAACAAGACTAACCTAGCACAGGTTTTGGAAATGGTGTGATACGTCTTACACAAGACTCACCTGGAAAGGCTCTTAGATAGGATATGGGATATCTCAAACAAGACTTACCTAGAGAGGTTCCTATAAAGGAAACGATACGTTTTAAACAAAACTATCTAGAAAGATTCCTATAAAGGGAACGATATGTTTTAAACAAAACTATCTAGAAAGATTCCTATAAAGGGAACGATATGTTTTAAACAAAACTATCTAGAAAAATTCCTATAAAGGGACATAAGACGTTTTAAACAAAACTACCTAGAAAGGTTCCTATAAAGGACATGAAACGTTTTAAACAAAACTACCTAAAAAGATTCCTATAAAGGACACGATATATTTTAAATAAAACTACCTAGAAAGGTTCCTATAAAGGACACGATATGTTTTAAATAAAACTACCTAGAAAGGTTCCTATAAAGGACACAATATGTTTTAAATAAAACTACCTGGACAGGTTCCTATAAAGGACATGAGACGTTTTAAACAAAACTACCTAGAAAGGTTTCTATAAAGGGAATGATGAGTTTTAAACAAAACTATCTAAAAAGATTCCTATAAAGGATATGAAATGTTTTAAACAAAATATCTAAAAAGATTCCTATAGAGGATATGAAACGTTTTAAACGGAATTACCTAGAAAGGTTTGGGATATGTCTTAAACAAGACTGCTTGGGAAGGTTAGGATAGTTATCTTGGACAAGACTACCTGGAAAGGTAAGAAACTGTTTGATTGCTTCTGGATTGCCTTTGAAGAAAGACTTGGAATGAAGTATTGGAATTGTATCTGTTAAGATTGAATCGTTGATACGATCATGTTTGCGTGGTAATTTGATGATAACATCTTTTTGAAGTGAAGTGACCTGAAAAGGTAGCGTTAGTTTTATGCAATGTCATGATGCATGTGTCATGTAATGAGATTCTCAATGAGAATTATGCATGTATGCCTATCCCACACTGCGGGATGTGAATGGTACAGGCGTGAGAAGATCAAATATGCAACAATGCTTTTTGTATGATGCCAATGTGACTTCCCGAATATCAGAAATTTGGAGACGCGCCCTTTATCCTAAAGGAAGGACCTTTAGAGAGAACTCGAATCTCACCATGTCTTGCCTGATATGCATTGCCCCAGTGTTTGAATTCTTGAAAGATATGCCCCCAGTCAATAGGATTCTGGATTGTATGCCCCTGCTCTAGGAAAACCCTCTGAACGTGGTTTCCCCATCTAAGGGTCTTTATCAGGAATGACCGTCTTTGATTAGACCAGTTTAGAGGTCTCCTTGATGCTAGGTGTTGATTTGAATATGAAGCAGATGCTGAGTCATGCGTTTTGGTCGCGCCTGACGGATAGTGATTTGCTGAGTACTCAGGATGAGATGATGTCTTCTATAAGACTACCTGAAGAGGTCCTTGGGAAGAATGGGAAATTTTCTTAAATAAGACTGTGCTTTAGACAAAGCTCAAAGGATCTGTTTGTGCAGAGGGTCAAAAATATTCCTATAGAGGATAAAGACTGTTTTTAGGAACGCGAGGTTTTAAACAAAACTCAGGGAAAACATCTTGAAGAAGACTACTCTAGAAAGAATGGTGAACTGTCTTAGAAAAGACTCTGTACTTTAAACAAAGTTTGACAAGGTTTTTTGGAAGCGTAAGAGAAGTTTGAATATGTCTTAAAAGACTAACTGAAAAAGTTAAGAGATGTCTTACAGAAGACTACCTAGAAAGGGTTCGTGGAAAGGAATATGTCTTAGAGAAGACTGTTTGAAAGGGTTTGAAAATAGAAAGGATAAGAAGGCGGGTCTTTAAAAGACTGTTTGGAAAAGGTTCCTAGAAAGGGTAAGAAGTATTTGAACACGTCTTAAAGAAGACTATATGGACAGATTGAAAAGTACCCTATAAATGTTCCTGAAAAGGATGTGAGAGTGGCATTGACATCATCTGATACTGAGAGACCTTTGCAACGTGCCCCCAGGTAATGGGCTTGCCCCATGGGCTATCCAGCGTCCTTGAGAGATTCCATGGATCTTGATTCGATTGCCCCATGTAAATGGGATAATGACGAGTTATGCCCCGTGTGCACCTCAACTATCTCAGTCATGTGTAAGAGATGTTTCTTCTTTTGATAAGCTTCTTTTTTGGAGGCTATTTCATCCGTCGGTAGGATTTTTAGTCATTAGCCATGCTCCGTGCAACTTCTCCCTGATGTTAACATTTAAATCCACATAGACACGTGTACTTTGTAATGAAATTCATAAGATGCGAATGCATATGTCTGTCTTGAAAGTTTAAAAACATTTTTTTGAGTAAAACAAAGTTTTTTTTTTGTAAGAAAGTGATATCAACTCAAGAGTTATAGTAGACCTTAAGGAGTCGGGATACCTTTAGTAACGATATGCTTTCGAACTAACCATGCTTCAGTTAGGACTTTTAAGGGTTGTAACGTGGCCTGGTTCATGGTTTAAAGAAACAAAAGATAGAGGCTCAACGTTTATTTGTACCCATCCCAATCTTCGTGATGTTCTCCAGTCCTATGCTCAGTTAGCCATGCGTTTAGTCTCCAAAAGAATTTGGGAATTGTGACATTGGCATTTATGATGGTTCAAAAACCAAAGGTTAATCTGTAAAGACAGTCATCCTCCTTTTGTAATATTTTCCTTTTGTCAAGGGTATATAGTGACCTCTTTTCGATTTTGTTATCCGTAACTTTTGCCTGAACTGTTCGTTTTAAAACTACAGTCAGCGGGATGCCCCAATTTTGCCTGAGTCTCCTTAATAGGTTTTGACTTAACAGGCCCTTGCATTGCTTTCTTGGATATTGACTGCCGGATTTAATGATGATGGGGAACCATCGGTGATTATGTTCAAAGGAACAATTTGGAATGATTAAGTTAACTGAGCAGCTACCCTACCCCAGGTTATATATGAAGGGTTTTATTTTATATGAAGGAAAACTCCTACTTTCTTTAGGCTCAAAGGGGTTGACGAGGGATTAACATCCTTATATCTCCGTTATTTAGGAATTGAAACAATGCCTGTACATCGTCAACACGGTCTGTTCGAAAGCATAATGTATGAAATTGTGGTATCGTTTTCGTCATTCTCCCCCAAAAGGTGTACAACTTTAACGAGAGTTGAATATCACAAATAAGAAAACCGAGTAAAAACACAGTTTTAAATATAGTGAGAACACTATGAATGAATCAAGACAAACGTAAGCAATGCATTAATGATTTTTGAAAAGTACATAGCATATGTCATAAGACTAATGTTTAAACAAACGGAAAGAAATTGCGAATGGAAACAAAACTAATGATCTAAGAAATCCTCCTTCTAGCCACCTATGGTGTTAGACTTGCTAGGATCTTCGAACTCAACGAGCCCTTCTTCAATCAAATCTTGGATCTTGTGCTTTAATGGGCCACAATCCTCTGTATCATGACCAGGACTATCTGAATGATAAGCGCACCTAGCATGATGCTTGTACCCGGGAGCGGGGTTAGCCGGAGCTGAGTATGGAGGTAGCAGAGTTATCAGGTTCTGACTGAGCAGACGTTGCAAAGCTTGAGCCAATGGCATGTACAACGGAGTGAACGATCGTTTCGGCTTGGACCTCCAGGTGCGCTGGCCAGCCTGTTGCTTTTGCTGATCCCTTTGTTGTGATACTGGAGTCTGATTACCCATGACTGCCCCCACAATGTTGGATTCCTTCTTTGCGTCATATGACTTCTTTGGAGGGTAGGAACCTGAGGGTGCCCCTTGTATCTTCCCATTCTTGATCCCATTTTCAATTCTCTCACCAATGACTACCAGGTCCGAGAACCCTGAAGATATGCTTCCGACCATCTTGTCGTAGTATGGTCCTTGCAAGGTGCTCATAAATATGTCCACCAGTTCTTTTTCATTTAGAGGAGGTTGAACTCGAGAAGCAATTTCCCTCCATCTTTGGGCATACTCCTTGAATGATTCATCCTTCTTCTGTGACATATTTTGTAATTGCATTCGATTGGGTGCCATGTCCAAGTTGTACTTGTATTGCTTCAAAAATGTGTTAGCTAGATCATTCCAGCTTCTGATATAGGATTTCTCCAGTTGCATATACCAGTCAATAGATGCTCCGCTTAAACTTTCTTGAAAGAAGTGTATCATCAGTTTTTGATCATGAGCATAAGCAGCCATTTTTCGCACATACATGCGCAAGTGATTCCTCGGGCACGTGAGCCCTTTGTATTTCTCGAAGTCGGGAATCTTGAATTTGTGTGGGATAGTCAAGTCTGAGACCAAACTCATTTCGAAGGTATTCACGTCAAAGACATCGTATCCTTCTACCACTTTTAGTCTCTCTTCTAGCGCCTTGATTTGTTCACTACCCTTGGAGTCTTCCCTAGAGTTGGGATCAGACTGCTGTGTCTGAGGTGCTTGGTCTGTGTTGTCCACCTCTTGCTCTCCGTATTGTAGATCCAGGTAATCTTCGTCCTTAGGGACATTGCTAGCAGGAATGCGAACTGTGCGTGTTGTCCCTTTTGTTTGTGGAGTGGGGACAAAACCTTCTTGGGAGGCCTCTCCTTTCTCTTGGAATTGGATAGCCCTTCTGACAGATCGGGCTTGAGATTTGTCCTTATCTGGGCCAAAGCCTGAAACAAATCCTAGCAGCGGGTTTTTGTCGTTAGGGATCTCATCCTGAACCAGGGTATCCCCAGACTGAACATCTTTTGCCTTGTCTTGTTTGTCTAGGAGGGCCTTCATGAATTCTAGCATCTGAGCCATACCTCCTTTAACTTAGAGAGTCGCCACCTATTCTGAAGGGCGAATAGGAAACCCTACGTAGTTGAGAGATCGGGGTAAGATACTATATTCAGGTCGAGGGAAGGTGTTAGGCACCCTCAACCCTTTCCTAAAGGCTAATGTTCAAAGATTAGGGTTGCATGGCAGGGTTTGTAAAGAAATGTGGCAAACAGAATTATAAGGACATGATTGAGATTTTGAAGAGGGGGACTCGCCTTGTTTCCAAGTGCCTACGTACCTCCTTAGGGAGGATCAGAGTCTACGTAGTTCGGGCAAGGTTGTACGCCTTTGAATTGAATTTGATTTTGTATTTTGAAGTTGTTTTTAGGCTTTTTGATTTGCCTATCGCAGTTTTGAATTAGGATAAAAATCCATGATTTGATTGAAGTGTTTTTAGTGTGTTTTGAATATTTATTTGGGCGTACAACCCTGATTTGGCACAATCAACCGCAATGATCAATGGGTTTGATCACCATAGTCAAAAGATTAGGGGTTTTGTACCATTACCAATTCAAATCGATTGATTCGATTATCACTAATAACGGATTATTGTATTTTATTATTTTTGTGAATTTTATTTCGTATTGTTACCCCTCATAACCGATTGATTCGATTACAAATAATAACAAATTAGAAATCGAGGAAATGAGAAAGTTAATCATCACAACTAATAAAAATAGTTGCAACCATTTAACTAAATAGAAATTATTAGTATTTTTATTTTAATTAAATAAACATTTTAATTAAAATCATTATTGCCCATATCGATTAATCGATTTAATCGGCGCGAACAATAAATTGTATTTTTAATATAAATATCATATAATAATTTATTTGAAAAAAATAATTATTATATAAATAAATATACTAAAAAAGTATTTTAATTTAAATGAATAATAAAGATTATTTAAGTTTTATTAGGGTTTGGATTTTGTGTGGTGGTCAGTATGGTACATGTTATAGGGCTATCAGATTAGGGACGTTAGATCTGAGTCAATGGGAATCCTAGGGTTCTGGTCTGAGGGACCATGATAAGCTACAGAGATGTAGGCGCATAGGATCATGAAAGAGATTTTTAGAAAAATAAATGTGTGAGGGCCAGGGATCGAACCCCGGACCCTGGGCTTACCAAACGCGCGCTTCACCATCCCAACCAGTTGACATGTTTGTTTGTAACACGCAACACAAAGATAATCTACGCTTTTTGCCAGCTAATCCAACAACCAGGCGCGCGAATTCAAATGCCCCACTAGTATGGCGACACCTCACCGTCTTCTCCATTAAGCCAAACAAAACCTGCGTATTTAGCTACGGTTTTGCCATAGAACCGTTCGTAGCAAACGCGCCTGAGAAAATAGCGAACAGCTCCCCTCTTTACATAAACGTTTCGCGACTTATGCAAATCCCTCTTCTATCTCATGCGAGTTCAACCATGTGGTTATTGTGGCCTAATTTTACTTCTGTCAAAAACCCCTAATTGAAAACCCTAAGAGCTCCCTCGGCCTCCAATGGCCAAACGAGACTCAGACACCCAAACTTCACTCTAATGATTCAGGATCGTTCACCACATCAAAACAAAACGTAATACACAAACAATTTCACATTAAGATGCATGTATTATACGAATCGATGCAAAGTTCAGAGGAACATACCTGGGCTTAGAGGAGATCGTTCTGGGGTTGCTGGTGTAGTGCAACTATCCAAGTAGCTTCAGAATCCTCCTAGGAACACGTAGCAAGCCTTAGAATCCTTTAACTCTTCCTTAATCTCCAGAACCGAATTGAAGTTTTTTTTAGTGATTTTTTTGTGTTCTTGATGATGGTTTTTTTCTGCCGAATCTCCCCTAATCCTTTGCCTCGTGTTTTGTACTTATAGGGTGTGAATTAGGTCACTTAAAACAATCCAAAATACTCTTGAATCCAATCTTTCCAAGTTTGTGGAAATTGACTTTTTCTTTGAATATAATCTTTCTATTTTGGCCAAAACCTCACTTATTCTTTCTCAATCCAATTGTCACGAAAATTGCCATATATTTTGTCATTAATATTAATTGGAAATCACCAAAATATATTTTCCAACAAAACATTTGATTTTCTTTTAATTAACTTATTTTAAATCATTAAAAAATGAAATAAAATTATATATTAATTAAATAGAAAGTAAAATTTGTGGCATGGGGTTTGGGTAACTTGTGGATCAAGTTTGAGTTGTAAAACATAGGCCCATTTGTAAAATTTCTCAATTTGAAACTTCTTTTTTCACATTTGGTCCTCAAAAATCACCCGACTTTGATCGATCACATCTCACTCAATTTTTAAGCTATGAGGGAGTTTTAATACTTTTTGGAAACCTCAAGAGGTCCTCTATAAGCCACTTTGGAATATACTTTTCATTTGGAGCTTTTATCTTGATCATATCCTCTTTGGGAAAAAACTGCTTTTGGAGGATGCCTGAAAATGACCTGTAATCTTTTGCATTGTATCTCTCAAATGAATCATTTCTAGCCCTGGCTTGTGAGAGACAAAGTTGTAGGGAATCCAATTTCCTTCAAAATAGGCTTTGAGTGGGGAATTTTTGATGTTCCATGTGAAAGTTATGCCCAGTCAAAGTTGGGTTGACTTTCTCCTAAGAAACCCTAATTTGAACCTTTGTGTATTTGTTCATCTCTGAGTTTCTATTAATGGAATCATGATCAATCTTTGATCAAATGATGGTTATGCACCTCTATACTTGATGTTTGACCAATGATCATAGTTTGAACCATGCTTTGATTGCAGTTGACCTTCAAGTTTGAATCAGTTGACTGTGGATCTTGGGGATTGTTTGAGCAAAGCTTTGGCATTGAATCTTGAACCTTGAATTATTGTGAATGGAACATGAAGGGCAAATTTTGGGGTATGACAGGATGCCTCAGGGAGCTCTCCCTCAATTTCAAGTGCCATTGCCTCCACGTCAAAATGTTCATGCCCCTAGAATGAATCAAGGAGACCAAATGTGTGGGAAAAAGCCTAAGATACCTCAGAGGCTTATCAATCCGGTCCCGATGCCTTATGCTCAGTTACTTCCTCGCCTGCTAGAACTTCAGTTGATTGAGCTACGAGAGTCGGCTACGCCTGAAAAGCTTCCTCCCAATTTTGATGCCAATGCTCGATGCGAGTTCCATTCCGGGGCACCTGGCCATGATGTTGAGAATTGTAGGGCGATGAAACACAAAGTCCAAGATCTCATTGACTCCAAAGTAATATCATTCACTCCAAATGGCCTGCGCATAAAACGAAGAGTTCATGCATAAGTGAATGACCGTATTCCAGAAAGTATCACAAAAAAAAAAAGAATAAGCCCAAATGGAGTCAAGGCTCCTCAACATTGGCAATCATCATTTCATTTCCGTATTTTGTCTGAGTTGGTTGGTATGGTAATAATAAAAGTACCACAAATTCTCGAGCAACTTCGTCATAATCTTTTCCAAAAAAAAAGAGAGAAATCAAGAATGTTTTGTAGAAGCATCTCTCATTCTCAAGGTTCTTATGCCCAGTTGTATCCGTGGAGGTTGGTGTTTGAGTTCTCTTTGCAACAAATAGCTTCTCTAAGTTTGGTGACTACGCAAGGTTCCTCCATGTTTGGTGTCAAATACTTCTTCAATGAATATGCTTGGGGCTCCCGCACGAGGGATAAGCAAGACGCACTCTTATCTTGAGCATTGCGCCATTTGCATTGCTCGAATCCCTTAAAGCATTACAAATTCTTGGGTGACTTCGTCAGAATCTTCTTCCATGTGGTAATCAAGAGTGTTCTTCACAACGCTTCTCATTCTCAAGGTGCTTCCCCGTTTTTCGGAGTTTCAATTGGTTAAGATTCTAGTATTAGGTCTTCTTCACCACAAGTAGCTCTCTTGAGTTGATGATCATACAAGATTCTTCCCATTTATGATGGCGATTACTATTCTAGCAACTATGCTTGGGGCTCCCGCACGAGGGATAAGCAAGACGTACTCTTATCTTGAGCATTGCATCACTCGCATTGCTCGAATCCCTAAAGCAAGGCAAAAGTTTACAACTCATGGGTGACTTCGTTGGAGTTCTCTTTTGAAGTAATCTGGAGTGTTTGGAAGGAACTGCAGAAAGTATTCAAGCTCAACAAGTCCAGACGGAGTCAAGTCTCCTCAACAACGACACCCATTTAGTTTCTTACTGCATTCTCATTGTAATTTTTCATTTGTGTGCTTAAGCATCAATAGCATGTAAAAACTTGTTAATTCCTGAATGAAAATCATAATACATTGTCTATGTTTGTCTTGAAGTAATCCATTCGTTATCACTCATAAAATGTTTTTGCACACGATACCAACTTTATTAATCACTTGCTTAGGCAAAGAGCGAAGGGAGAATGATGAAAAATAAAAATGCAAAATCTCTAATCATGTGTTTTTGAATAAAAACCCTACTGAGGATGTACAAGCATTATTTCAAATCCCCAAACACCGGAGATATAAGGGAGATAGACCCTCGTCAACCCCTTTGAGCCTTGAAGTAGGAGATTCTTTTCTAATCATAAAAAACCCTTATTTTAACCTTGGGGAAGGGTAGTGTTCATTTAACTTGATCGAGTGTTCAAAACTCACCAAAAGGGTATGCATCTAAGGATACAACAATGGTTATCCTTCAAAAGGTTGAGGAATGTCAAAACCGCAACGATTATCCTTATTCCATCAAGAGATCAAGAGATGACGATACCATAATGGTAATCCTTCATCAAATCAAAGGAGTGAGGCGGTCGCAATCACCTCCAACGAATCAAAGATAATGCAAGGTCACACGACTTGTTAAAAAAAGAGAAGAGCAAAAAAAAAAAGGATGGCGAAAAAATAATGAAAATAAAAGATGAAAAGAAAATGGCAAAAAAGCATGAGAAAAAAGATGATGAAATTGCCAAGCAAGAACAAAGTCGTGTGACAATGAATCAGAAGAATAAAAGGTGAGCGACCGCCATGTCCAAAGAACCTCATTGATTCCTCAACCATTTCAAATTCCTTGTGAGGGATGAACACTCATGTTGAGTTAATTGAACATAGGACTGGAGAACATCACGAAGAGGGGTGGGTACAAATAATTTTGAGCCTAAATATCCTTTGTTTCTTTAAACCGGGAACCCGGCCAAGTTACAACCCTTAAAAGTCCTAATTGAAGTAGGGTTTATTTTGAAAACACACTCCGATGAGATAGCGTTCAACTGACTCCCAGTGAAGCGAGACTCATATCCATGTTGGTATCGTATGCTTGCTTTATCTTCCACATGCAAAAATCGAGGTTGTGTCGCAACCTCATTTCATAAAAAGTTTATAACTTAAAGACTAACATAGGCTTTGCGTTAGAATTATCATTCTTAGAATTAACATTCTTTTGCATGCAAAATATGTGCTTGACATCAAGAAAATTTTCAAGGATGAGAATCAATGAGCAACTTGATCATGTCACAGTAACAGGACTTGAGAACTCCGAGGAGTAAGAGCTAATCATTTCAAATGTTGACCATCGAGGGGCAGATTCTCTAAAGAACTCTGTGGGGCATGAATACTTGATGCGTTCTTTGACTACTTTGTGGTGAAGAGTTTGAAGACTCCGTTGAGCATGGCAAAGTTGTTTCCATGTTTGTTTGACTTCAAAACAAAGAAAGCTTGAGGATTCTAGTCCGATGTACCTAATCAGGGGCAATTAAGTCGAGGTTTGACCTCTCAAATTCAGCATATCTGGGGCAATCATGTCGAGGTAAATATCTTCAAGCCTTGATCTATCTGGGGCAGTCATGGCGATAAATCTTTTCAAGCTTCGATCAATCTGGGGCAATCATGTCGAAGAATCTCTCTTGAGTTCAACCAATCTGGGGCAGTTACGTCGAGGTTCGACAAATCTCTCCAAGGATCCACTGGGGCAATTTCCTTCATGGGTCGTGAAACTTGGGGCACGATCTTCTGAGATTTATTGTCCCCTCTCTAATCATAGGAGTTTATTTCTCCTGAAATCCTGGGTCTCTCCCCAAGCATGGAGTTTATTTCTCCCGAAAGTTTGTTCCATTCCTCGAGCATAGGAGTTTATTTCTCCTAGGAGTTGTCCTACTTCCCTAACCAAGGCTCCTTATCTTGACTTCTTATCCCCAACGTGGTGAATCGAGGGAATCTCCTCAAGTTGAAAATCTTCCAAGAAGTGGCACATGGTGAGAAGTCAGAAATTAGTCTTCAAGACAAAGAAGGTGCATCTTACAAAGCCCAATATCTATTGGCACCTCCACACGACCCTTAGCACTAAGGGGATTCTCCCTGGTGTTTACCGCATTAATGCCTTTATTTAGCACCCTGCATATAGTATTCATTGCATATAACATTGCATCCTCAAAAGCGTAGCATATCCATCAAAAGGGAGCATTACGCCATAGAAAAATTCAAACATGCATACAAAGCATAAGCTAGATAATACAAATCATCCCTCAATCAAGACAATAATACATCCCCACACAAAAAGTTGTCCTTACAAATTCCGATTGATATCTGCTACTACATTTCAAATCTCTTCCAACCACGGTGCCGATGCGAGGTATCTTCAATCTCTGATGAGTGTCTGACACAATGTCTTCTTTTGTCCCTCGATGTCGAGTCGATGTTGAGTCATAGGTCGCACGAGATCTTTTCCTTTCAGTCCTGAAGATCGTACAAGGTCTTCTCCCGATGTTGAGTCATAGGTCGCACGAGATCTTTTCCTTTCAGTTTTGAAGATCGTACGAGGTCTTCTCCCGATGTTGAGTCATAGGTCGCACGAGATCTTTTCCTTTCAGTTTTGAAGATCGTACGAGGTCTTCTCCCGATGTTGAGTCGTAGGTCGCACGAGATCTTTTCCTTTCAGTCCTGAAGATCGTACAAGGTCTTCTCCCGATGTTGAGTCGTAGGTCGCGCGAGATCTTTTCCTTTCAGTCCTGAGGATCGTGCGAGGTCTTCTCCCGATGTTGAGTCATAGGTCGCACGAGATCTTTTCCTTTCAGTTTTGAAGATCGTACGAGGTCTTCTCCCGATGTCGAGTCTTAGGTCGCACGAGATCCTTTTCTGTTTTTGTCCTGAAGGTCGCACGAGATCTTTTCTTTCCTCTCTTGTTGTCGAGTCGATGTTGAGTCGTGGATCGCACGAGATCTATTTCCTTTCAGTCATTGTTTCATGAAACATTCCTTTTGAGGAACCTTGTATCGGCACCTTAGGCTACGTTACAAGCTATCACCCTTCTTCCAATTACTCACTGTAAATATTTCCACCAGAAAAAAGGAAAAATTCTCTTTCCCCAGCAGACATAAAACAAAAATAAAGAATAAAGACCACTCCATCTCCTCGGGACAAATTTCGGGTCTTGGTATTTAATCTTCTTCTACCTCGAATGTTCGAAAGGCTAACGCCAATCTCACCTTCAGGTTTAAGATGATTAAATAGGGGCAGCTGTCATACCCCAAATTTGTCCTACCCTTAACTTCTAACTGGCTTAAGTTTCATACTCATGTGCATCTCTCCATCAGGTCATCTAACACTTTGCATTCATTCATTAAATAAAATATATAAAAGCATAGGATCAAGGATCATGGAGAAAACTGAGATCTTACATTGGTGTGACACAAGTTTTTATTTTTTTCAAAAGGATGCTTGATTTTTGATCAAAAGATAATGATTGGTCCAGTCCTTGAAAAACACTTCATCAAAGGGTTTCTATTCACATGGGATGTCTTGACTTAGGATTTATTTCCCTAGGCGCTTGCTGGTCTCAGTATGGCTGGAAATGCTTAGTGGTTCAATTGGAGGTGCTATTGATAAATTGGCAGAAAAGACACGTGAATATTATGTGCAAGGTGGGAGGAATTAACTACTCGAGGGACAAAGGCTTCTTACAAAGTCAAAGTGTCATGGCTTCAAGTTTCATTTCATCATCATGCCATTAATGCCGTTTCAAAGTCAAGGAAAAGAGATATGTAACTTGGAGAAGAAAATTTGTTTGGAATACTTGGAGTTCTACTTTTGAGTCCAAGAGTTAACAGGATGGAAGGCGTGGACATGTTCATATGAAGCTAGTAGTACAGCAAAGACATTTCAAGTGCAAACCGTCATTTCAATATATTACATTATAGAACCATTGAAACCAAAACAAATCCATGAACCATAAAAATAAAAAAAACCTCTAATAGAGTTTCATGACAGTATGCCAAAATCAATACAAATTCACCCTAAACTCACATGAAACAATCCATGCATTTCACACCAAAAGCCAATATTTAATTCCATCATAAATTCAATATGTCTCGCTAAATGTTTCACGACCACCCATTTTGAAACCCAACTTCAATTGTCATTACATACATGTAAAAAGTTTATACAAAAATCTATACAAAAAGTCAATAGAACTTCCTAGATCCCTTTGTCATAATCTTCAAGTTGTCACCGCCACGATTCTGTCTTCGTCATCCTTGCTTTCATGATCATCTTGTCTTCATGTATACCGCATTGCCAATCATGCTTCAATTTCATGTGCAGCGTCTACCAACTCAAATCCACAGCCTTGCACCTTACATCAAATCAGTCCTTAAACCAAGCCAGTTCAAAGCCAACACATCAATACATACACAATTCAATCAACCTGCTAACAGTGGCACTAACCCTGGTTTTAAACTAACTATGTGTAAATACAGGCAGGCTAACACATCAATGAAAAACAGAGCTAAGCATATCACAAGTCTGGAAAGAGCAAAACTCACCAGTAACGGTTTCATGGAAAGCAATCTGACAAGCCCTAACATAATCCCAAGAGCAGCTTCCGGTATAGTCGCTAACAGTCGGCATAAGCTAGACCCTGCAATACAAAGAAAACAGTCCCTGCATTCAAGACAATTCATTTCACATCATTCAGTTCATCATTCAAAGATCACTAAAATACCTCCCGAATCGAGCTTGGTAATTCTGGCTCAACTTGATCCTTCCGTGACGTTCCTTCCAAGGCTGACTTTCGCAATCCCCAAAGACAACATTCTTCTTGCAGGAAACTAATTGCTGGATTGTATTGCTTGGTATTGTAAACTTCAGCCAAGGCAGCATCTAGACCATGAGTTGCAACTATAGTTGCGAGAGACGAAAGTTCATCTTCTCGCAAGCATCTTAACCTTCCAAGCATCGTGTCTGCAAGCTCAATTTTATCCCTGCAAACATATGAACAGCATCAGACTCATGCCATTCAAAGCTAACTTACAGTCATGTTATTCAAAATTCAACAGGGACATCATCATGCTCACATACATCAGTAACACGTTCAAAACTAACTTTTTTAACAGGCTGTAACTGAATTAACTAACAGATTTTCTAACAATAATAACAGTCCATATTCAGTCCATACCACATGATCTAAACTCTTTAAAACGACACCACCATGCTATCGAATCGGCTGCCAGGACTGACTTCTCAACTGAGGTCTCAGAGGTCAATTACATCATGCTATTACTAGAGACCATGAAGTTGCTGCAACGTGAATGGCTGCCCGATCTTCAGTTACAACACACACACACCATCCTGTATATACCAATCTGCATCAATACAAAAAAGAGAAAGCCACATTCAAATCATTAACTTCCCTCCAAAGCTCACAAACTAACTGCCAGCTCACCTTGACCTAATCAACAACTTCCAACTTCTATAACTAACCTTTCATAAACCATAACTGACTGAAAACAGAAAAAACAGAACTCTAACCAACCCATAACTACCTAAAAACCAACTCAGATCCACCCTCCAATTCATAACCGATTCTCTCTAATCCAATGGCCCTCAATCATCACTCTCTAACTGAATCTCTTCAACCTTCTCACCTATATATTCTCCTCTCCCTCCACAATTCAAACACACGCCATTTTCACACATCATCCACCCTTCACCATCACCTTCTCCATTCTCTCATCACATCTCATTCACCTCCATTCATCTTCCACACTCTTCTCTCATCTAGACGCCATTTTCACAGATTCACTCTCACTCACCATAATCTTCACCTTCCCACGATTCTCTCTGCAACTCCCTCTCTCTCATCTCCCTAACCCTCACAAGAGCTCCTTCGACATACCTCTTGAAGCCTCACATCGAAGCTTCATTGAGGTAGAGCTAAGCTTCAACCTCCATCTCCGAGCTCTCAATACTCATCTCACAACAACAACACGCTCAACAGAAAAATCAAAGAAAAGAAGAAGAAGAAGAAGGAAAAGATGAAGCGGTAAGCATGAGCTAAAGAGGAATCGAGACTCACCTGAAGGAATTCTCAGCGTATCGCGTTTATTTCGCGCATCTAACAAATGCAAGTCGCTCTTCATTGTCGAGATCGTTGCAGGTAAGTACATTCCTCTCTTCGCCTCGTTTTTTCTTTCTCTGATGCCATGGTAGCTTGTAACTTCTATCAAACTTTGGATTTGCGTCGATGCCTCACGTTGTTTGAGCGATGTATACCGATCCGTGTCACACTTAGGGTTAGAATTGGACGAGAGAGGTGAGAGAGAGGCGGAGGTGGGGGTCGGTTCACGGCGGCGCGTTAGAACGAATCGGTGGAGAGATAGGAAATCGCCGCCGTTTGTTTAAAAGAGAAGGAGGATCTGAGAACGCAAATACCGCTACTGAACCCTAAATCCTCTTTGCATTCTTGTTCTAATTTTAATTCATTTTCTTTTTTATTTTATTTTTTTCATTGAAAGCAAACTCTGAATAATAATCAAAGTGGATCAAAATTAAGCTTGGGCCAAATTACTTCTTGCACCCCCGGGCCCATGCTTCCTTTTTGACATGAACAAAAATCTGAAAATAATCCCTTAGGCCAATTGCTGTTCAAACCCCCCTGTAGGCCCATAGCTCTCTTTGTGACAATAATTGAAACTGAACAAAAATTCCCCTGGGTCTGCGCCCCTCCTGCTAATCACACCAGCATATTCAGCTTACACCCCCAGTTTCCATTCATTTTTCATTTAGATTAATTAGTTGTTTTTACTATTTCTTTGAGTAACCAAATTGCTTTTTTTTTTCTTACTAATCTTTTAGGCTTTAATACTCATTTTTGACATAGAGAAATAAATAGATTCTTTTGAACTCATTTCCTTCATAAAAATCAATATAAAAAATAATAGTGCTTTTAATTCACTTTTGTGCTATATTTTGACTTGTTCTTTTTCATGCTATTTTCAATATACTCCACTTTTTGCTTTATTTTCCATGTGTCTTTTATTCCTAACCTTAGGTAGAAACCATGATAACATTAGGTAGAAATTTCCTTCATACTTAGGCTAGTTTCTTTTTCTTTTCAACTCTAAAACATCTAATAAATACTTGAATAAAATCCCCTTTAAAAAATACAAAGAAAATACTTAAAACATTAATAATCAAAGTGAAAATTCTTAAAAAGGGAATGGAAGCTTGAACGTCCCTTGCTTTAGGGAACGTTCGAGTGCTTGGATCTCCCTTGCTTTAGGGTTCCATTCAGGCGTAAGTTCCCAACTTCTAAAAAACACAAACCATAGAGTAACTCGAGTTTCCCTTGCTTTAGGGATTTCCTCGAAACACTCAAACTCTCTCTTCTCTCCTTTCTTAAGGGCATCGTTATCTCCGCTCTATTGCATCCTAGGTTGTCCCCTTATGCAAGAGCGCGAGCGTTAACTCCGCCCAACTAAAAAACACAAAAACAAACAAAACTATGGAGCCGAACTACGGCGCTCTGATTCCTGAAAAGGATACGTAGGCATCAAGTCGCGGGGCTTGAACGAGCACATTTGTAAATATTTCCTTCTTTTCCCCGTATTTCTTTTGCATTCATTCGCATATAGACATAGACATAGTACACACCCTTTAGATAGAAACAAACATAGGTGGATACCATCGAGTACGATGGGCGCGAGGGGTGCTAATACCTTCCCCTTGCGTAACCGACTTCCGTACCTTGATTCTCTGGTCGCAAGACCCTGTTCATTCCTTTGTTAGGTTTTCTGATATTCCTTTCCCTTATGGGATAAATATATTGGTGGCGACTCTGTTCATTTTTCGCGAGCGTGCGACAGGTGGAGACAAAATCGAAAAGCTGAAGTTTTGTGAACCCTGTGTACTTGGAAAATCTTGCAGAGTGAAGTTCAACAAAGGGAAACAAAGAACACATGGATCCCTTGATTACATCCATGCTGATCTTTGGGGGCCTGCAAGGTGTCCATCGCATTCAGGAGCAAGGTATTTTCTATCCATAGTAGATGATTATTCCAGAAAATTATGGGTATTCATCCAAAAGACTAAGGATGAAACTTTTGAGAATTTCAAAAGTTGGAAGACTCTGGTTGAAAATCAGACTGGCAAAAAGGTCAAGAGGTTGAGAACCGACAATGGCCTTGAATTTTGCAATGAGGCATTCGACAGTTTTTGTGCTGCCTCTGGTATTGCAAGGCATAGAACTACTGCAGGTACTCCATAGCAAAATGGTTTGGCTGAAAGGTTTAATCGAACTATTTTGGAGAGAGTCAGATGCATGTTGACTAGTGCGGGGTTAACAAAGGTGTTCTGGGCTGAGGCTGTTTCGACAGCAACATATCTGATAAACAGATGTCCTTCGACAGCGTTAGATATGAAGACACCTGAAGAAGTTTGGTCGGGACACCCACCAGATCTCGACAAACTGAGAGTATTTGGCTGCGTAGCCTATGCTCACATTAGGCTAGACAAGGTCGAACCTAGAGCTCTGAAATGCATTTTCATGGGATACCCTGAAGGAGTCAAAACTTATAGGCTATGGTGCCTAGAGCCAGGTCACAGGAGGTGTATCACCAGTCGAGATGTAGTTTTCAATGAAGCTGAAATGGCTTTTAAGAAAACTGATGATGTTGGTCGAAGTACAGAAACATCTGACGAAGAGCTGGAACAGGTAGAGATTCCTGTTGAGGTGGAGCATGTTGATGCTGAATTGCATATCCCAGATGAAGTCGAAGAAGAAGCAGAAGATGCTGAAGTTGAGGAAACTGACGATGACTACCTATTGTCGAGAGATAGGTCGAGAAGAGTCATCAAGCCACCTCAAAGACTTGGATATGCAGATCTTATAGCTTATGCCTTAATCTCTGCAAGTGAGGTTCTAGACGAAGAACCTAGAGACTATAAGGAAGTTATGAGGAGTCGAAATAAGACTGAATGGCTGAAGGCCATGGATGATGAGATGAAATCTCTTCATGATAATCATACTTGGGAACTGATCAAGAAACCTGATGGGGCAAGGTTAGTCAGCTGTAAATGGATTTTCAAAGTTAAGGAAGGAATTGAAGGAGTGACGTCGAAAAGATACAAGGCAAGGTTAGTTGCAAGGGGTTTCACTCAGAAAGAAGGTGTCGACTTCAATGATGTGTTTTCTCCTGTTGTGAAGCATAGGTCCATTCGAATGTTGCTTGCCATGGTGGCACAGTTCGATCTTGAACTGGAACAGATGGATGTGAAGACTGCGTTCTTGTATGGTGATCTAGATGAAACGATCCTGATGAGGCAACCTGAAAGGTATGTCGAAAAGGGGAAGGAAGATTATGTGTGCAAGTTAAAGAGATCTTTGTATGGGCTGAAACAATCTCCTCGACAGTGGAATAGGAGATTCGACAAGTTCATGGTACGCATAAGTTTCATTAGAAGTCAGTTCGACCACTGCGTTTACTTCAGATTTCGACCTGGTAATTCATTTGTTATTTTGTTGCTTTATGTGGATGATATTCTCATAGCAAGCAACAGTGTTGAAGATGTGATGAGGGTGAAGGCTGAACTCAATAAGGAGTTCGATATGAAGGATCTGGGAGCTGCTTCCAGGATTCTTGGAATTGACATTCGGAGAGATAGAAAGAAGTCGAAGATATGCTTATCTCAAGAGGCATATCTACGGAAGATTCTTGAAAAGTATGGTATGTCGAATTCGAAGCCAGTTGTGACTCCAACAAACCCTCAATTCAAGCTGAGTATTGATCAGTGTCCCAGTACTGATGTCGAAAGAGCCTATATGAATAGCATCCCATATGCTAATATAGTCGGCTCTTTGATGTATGCTATGGTCTGTACTAGACCCGACATAGCTTACGCAGTCAGTCTTGTAAGCAGGTACATGGCGAATCCTGGAAAGGCTCACTGGCAAGCATTGAAGTGGATTTTAAGGTACATAAATGGGTCTCTGAATAGAGTCCTAATTTATGGTGGAGCCTTGGGTGAAGATAGTAAAGCAGTAATAGAAGGATATGTCGACTCTGATTATGCAGGTTGTATGGATTCCAGAAAATCTATTTCTGGATATGTTTTCACTATGTTTGGCACTACAATTAGTTGGAAAGCAACACTTCAGAAGGTTGTTGCTCTATCAACCACTGAAGCGGAGTATATTGCCCTAACTGAAGCTGTGAAAGAAGCATTGTGGCTTGAAGGTTTTGCGAAGGAGCTGAAACTTCAAGGTCGAGGTATCACTGTTAAATGTGATAGTCAAAGTGCAATACACCTGTCGAAGAATTCAGCCTATCATGAGCGAACTAAGCACATTGATGTGAGGCTGCATTTCGTCAGAGGAGTAATCGAGCGTGGAGAAGTCCAAGTGTTGAAGGTTTCGACTGAAGACAATGCTGCTGATATGATCACCAAGACATTGCCGAGTTGCAAGTTTTTCCACTGTATGCAGTTGATAAAGCTGCATGAAGAAAGCTAGTCTGTTCCTTGACGTTGTAGAGTTAGGTCCAAGGTGGAGATTTGTGAGATATTGGATCGAACTCTAGTATGGTCGAAAGGTAGCTTCTTGGTTCGATAGGATTGAGCATGAAGTCGAAGGTTGTTCACATGCTTGTGTCGAAGATGCTAGGGTTGTTAGCATGTTAAATTAGGTTTTAGTGTTTAAACCCTAATTTGTTAAGTTAGCTTGTTTATTAAGTTGGCTTGTATAATGGGTCTTGTGGAAAAAAGCCCATTAGTTAGTATGTTAGGTTTTATTATAAATAGCATACTAGTCTCTCATCATTGCTAAGCTGCAAATCCTAATTTAGGGTGAGAGAGGTTATTTGTTATTCTTGTAAACTTGTAATCTTGTTTTAAGAGAAAGTAAAAGAATAGCAGTTATAACCAATTCTTGTGTTCTTATTCTCTTCCCTAATTCCCTATTATACTTTGTTATTGGTATCGTTTTTCACAACAATTCATTTAACTATTAAAGCAGTTTCAATTCAATTTTAAATTAGTTTAAACCGGTTTGTATGTATAAACTGGTTTAAAACTGTTTGTAGTTATAAAATAGTTTTATATTAAAAATTAAGTCAAAATTATTTTCTAAAAATTTATCTGAGTTTTCGGAAACACGGAAAAATAAATTTTCAAAAATTCAAAAAATGAGGTTTTCAGAAAAACGGAAAATCAATTTTTTTGGACAAACTAAAAAAGAGTTTTTTCGGAAAAACAGAAAATCGAGTTTTATCGGAAATATGAATAATTGAGTTTTCCAAAACCCGGAAAATTTAGTTTTTTTTCCCGGAAAATCAAAAAGTCGAGTTTTCCAAAAACACTGAAAATTGAGTTTTCAGAAAATACAAAAAATCAGTGTCTCTGTTGGGATGAAAACTCTTGTTTAAACTCAACCTTATGTAAGTTGTATCTTACTAAATCTACCACTACTGTGACATTGCTGGGTTATCCAGCTATAGATGCTTCGAAATTCATTCCATGTGAGAGGCGCATACAACAAGACTTTAATCGAACAGGGAAACATTGCCTTTCTTTACTGCCATGTTTAAGGGCAGGGCAGATCCTATAATAAGCTGTAACGGTATTGTATGCTTTGTTCCAACTTATATTTTTCCACCCAATAAAATTAGACATAAAGGGTCGATTGCTCCCAAACATGTATTGTAACTCACCTTTTTGACTCCGACAACCAGAGAGTTTTCCGATCCATCTCCCAAGCTAGTTTTGCCTAATAGAGCTGAAAATAGAACACACATTGGGTTTGGGTTTGGGTTTGCGACTGCGGATAATGTCCATAAAGTGCTGGTAACCCATGAAGTCGCCGCGTGGGCTTGTATCTTGTATCATACGGAATTACACGAGTGGCGATCGATAGGGGAATTTCCAGGAATTCCATGTGGAGCCATGGATGATCCTTAGGAAAGTATATTAAAAAAACGTACACATCAAAGGAACCTTAAATTGGTCATCAACAAATGAAGATAGTAGCACGTTATGGATTGTCTCGCTCAATCTTTCAACGGAAAACTTTAATAAAATAGCCTTACCAGCATATGTAAGAATTCCGGATACAAATAATGAGGAAGTGCACATCGGTGTTTTGGGAGACAACCTTTCCTTTTCTTACTTTAGGAATAAAACTGTGATTGTTTGGATATTGAAAAGCAAAGAAAATTCGGAAATGCTTGCCAAAATCTGCACGGATGTTTTACCTTCATCAGCAGATATAAATCGTAATGCGTTTAAGATTTTCAGTATATTTGAAAACTTAGGTTTTATTATATTACAAAACTATTGCCGACTTTTCAAACCCCGACGCCACATGATTTACTACAATTATAAATCAAAATAGCTGGTTGGTTTTTATGGAGTGAGGTTTGAGGGTTAAGCAGATGCACAGCAATCTGGATTGACGAGGTCAATTATGTAAGGATTCTGTTTAGACCAAAATAAATGTGGAGGTACGAATGTTCTTAATTTTGTTTAGTTGTCTTAAGTTTTACTAAAATACGTGAGTTGGTTAATTTTGTACGTTTGTATATTGACTAATATATATTCTCATAAACTAGATTGAACCGAACCACTTAAACGGTTCAATACAGTTTTAAATAACCATACTAATAACAATTCATTTAACTATTAAAGCAGTTTCAATTCAATTTTAAATTAGTTTAAACCGGTTTGTATGTATAAACTGGTTTAAAACTGTTTGTAGTTATAAAATAGTTTTATATTAAAAATTAAGTCAAAATTATTTTCTAAAAATTTATCTGAGTTTTCGGAAACACGGAAAAATAAATTTTCAAAAATTCAAAAAATGAGGTTTTCGGAAAAACGGAAAATCAATTTTTTTGGACAAACTAAAAAAGAGTTTTTTCGGAAAAACGGAAAATCGAGTTTTATCGGAAATATGAATAATTGAGTTTTCGAAAACCCGGAAAATTTAGTTTTTTTTCCCGGAAAATCAAAAAGTCGAGTTTTCCAAAAACACTGAAAATTGAGTTTTCAGAAAATACAAAAAATCAGTGTCTCTGTTGGGATGAAAACTCTTGTTTAAACTCAACCTTATGTAAATGTAACTTACTAAATCTACCACTAACATGACATTGCTGGGTTATCCAGCTATAGATGCTTCGAAATTCATTCCATGTGAGAGGCGCATACAACAAGACTTTAATCGAACAGGGAAACATTGCCTTTCTTTACTGCCATGTTTAAGGGCAGGGCAGATCCTATAATAAGCTGTAACGGTATTGTATGCTTTGTTCCAACTTATATTTTTCCACCCAATAGAATTAGACATAAAGGGCCGATTGCTCCCAAACATGTATTGTAACTCACCTTTTTGACTCCGACAACCAGAGAGTTTTCCGATCCATCTCCCAAGCTAGTTTTGCCTAATAGAGCTGAAATAGAACACACATTGGGTTTGGGTTTGCGACTGCGGATAATGTCCATAAAGTGCTGGTAACCCATGAAGTCGCCGCGTGGGCTTGTATCTTGTATCATACGGAATTACACGAGTGGCGATCGATAGGGGAATTTCCAGGAATTCCATGTGGAGCCATGGATGATCCTTAGGAAAGTATATTAAAAAAACGTACACATCAAAGGAACCTTAAATTGGTCATCAACAAATGAAGATAGTAGCACGTTATGGATTGTCTCGCTCAATCTGTCAACGGAAACCTTTAATAAAATAGCCTTACCAGCATATGTAAGAATTCCGGATCAAAATAATGAGGGAGTGCACATCGGTGTTTTGGGAGACAACCTTTCCTTTTCTTACTTTAGGAATAAAACTGTGATTGTTTGGATATTGAAAAGCAAAGAAAATTCGGAAATGCTTGCCAAAATCTGCACGAATGTTTTACCTTCATCAGCAGATATAAATCGTAATGCGTTTAAGATTTTCAATATATTTGAAAACTTAAGTGTTATTATATTACAAAACTATTGCCGACTTTTCAAACCCTGACGCCACATGATTTACTACAATTATAAATCAAAAGAGCTGGTTGTTTTTCATGGAGTGAGGTTTGAGGGTTAAGCAGATGCACAACAATCTGGATTGACGAGGTCAATTATGTAAGGATTCTGTTTAGACTAAAATAAATGATGAGGTACGAATGTTCTTAATTTTGTTTAGTTGTCTTAAGTTTTACTAAAATACGTGAGTTGGTTAATTTTGTACGTTTGTATATTGACTAATATATATTCTCATAAACTAGATTGAACCGAACCACTTAAATGGTTCAATACAGTTTTAAATAACCATACTAATAACAATTCATTTAACTATTAAAGCAGTTTCAATTCAATTTTAAATTAGTTTAAACCGGTTTGTATGTATAAACTGGTTTAAAACTGTTTGTAGTTATAAAATAGTTTTATATTAAAAATTAAGTCAAAATTATTTTCTAAAAATTTATCTGAGTTTTCGGAAACACGGAAAAATAAATTTTCAAAAATTCAAAAAATGAGGTTTTCGGAAAAACGGAAAATCAATTTTTTTGGACAAACTAAAAAAGAGTTTTTTCGGAAAAACGGAAAATCGAGTTTTATCGGAAATATGAATAATTGAGTTTTCCAAAACCCGGAAAATTTAGTTTTTTTTCCCGGAAAATCAAAAAGTCGAGTTTTCCAAAAACACTGAAAATTGAGTTTTCAGAAAATACAAAAAATCAGTGTCTCTGTTGGGATGAAAACTCTTGTTTAAACTCAACCTTATGTAAATGTAACTTACTAAATCTACCACTAACATGACATTGCTGGGTTATCCAGCTATAGATGCTTCGAAATTCATTCCATGTGAGAGGCGCATACAACAAGACTTTAATCGAACAGGGAAACATTGCCTTTCTTTACTGCCATGTTTAAGGGCAGGGCAGATCCTATAATAAGCTGTAACGGTATTGTATGCTTTGTTCCAACTTATATTTTTCCACCCAATAGAATTAGACATAAAGGGTCGATTGCTCCCAAACATGTATTGTAACTCACCTTTTTGACTCCGACAACCAGAGAGTTTTCCGATCCATCTCCCAAGCTAGTTTTGCCTAATAGAGCTGAAATAGAACACACATTGGGTTTGGGTTTGCGACTGCGGATAATGTCCATAAAGTGCTGGTAACCCATGAAGTCGCCGCGTGGGCTTGTATCTTGTATCATACGGAATTACACGAGTGGCGATCGATAGGGGAATTTCCAGGAATTCCATGTGGAGCCATGGATGATCCTTAGGAAAGTATATTAAAAAAACG
This sequence comes from Vicia villosa, assembly GCF_029867415.1. Taxonomy (NCBI): domain Eukaryota; kingdom Viridiplantae; phylum Streptophyta; class Magnoliopsida; order Fabales; family Fabaceae; genus Vicia; species Vicia villosa. Next base: position 109,840,079 of record NC_081180.1, on the reverse strand, counting down.
TACACATCAAAGGAACCTTAAATTGGTCATCAACAAATGAAGATAGTAGCACGTTATGGATTGTCTCGCTCAATCTGTCAACGGAAACCTTTAATAAAATAGCCTTACCAGCATATGTAAGAATTCCGGATCAAAATAATGAGGGAGTGCACATCGGTGTTTTGGGAGACAACCTTTCCTTTTCTTACTTTAGGAATAAAACTGTGATTGTTTGGATATTGAAAAGCAAAGAAAATTCGGAAATGCTTGCCAAAATCTGCACGAATGTTTTACCTTCATCAGCAGATATAAATCGTAATGCGTTTAAGATTTTCAATATATTTGAAAACTTAAGTGTTATTATATTACAAAACTATTGCCGACTTTTCAAACCCTGACGCCACATGATTTACTACAATTATAAATCAAAAGAGCTGGTTGTTTTTCATGGAGTGAGGTTTGAGGGTTAAGCAGATGCACAACAATCTGGATTGACGAGGTCAATTATGTAAGGATTCTGTTTAGACTAAAATAAATGATGAGGTACGAATGTTCTTAATTTTGTTTAGTTGTCTTAAGTTTTACTAAAATACGTGAGTTGGTTAATTTTGTACGTTTGTATATTGACTAATATATATTCTCATAAACTAGATTGAACCGAACCACTTAAATGGTTCAATACAGTTTTAAATAACCATACTAATAACAATTCATTTAACTATTAAAGCAGTTTCAATTCAATTTTAAATTAGTTTAAACCGGTTTGTATGTATAAACTGGTTTAAAACTGTTTGTAGTTATAAAATAGTTTTATATTAAAAATTAAGTCAAAATTATTTTCTAAAAATTTATCTGAGTTTTCGGAAACACGGAAAAATAAATTTTCAAAAATTCAAAAAATGAGGTTTTCGGAAAAACGGAAAATCAATTTTTTTGGACAAACTAAAAAAGAGTTTTTTCGGAAAAACGGAAAATCGAGTTTTATCGGAAAAATGAATAATTGAGTTTTCCAAAACCCGGAAAATTTAGTTTTTTTTCCCGGAAAATCAAAAAGTCGAGTTTTCCAAAAACACTGAAAATTGAGTTTTCAGAAAATACAAAAAATCAGTGTCTCTGTTGGGATGAAAACTCTTGTTTAAACTCAACCTTATGTAAATGTAACTTACTAAATCTACCACTAACATGACATTGCTGGGTTATCCAGCTATAGATGCTTCGAAATTCATTCCATGTGAGAGGCGCATACAACAAGACTTTAATCGAACAGGGAAACATTGCCTTTCTTTACTGCCATGTTTAAGGGCAGGGCAGATCCTATAATAAGCTGTAACGGTATTGTATGCTTTGTTCCAACTTATATTTTTCCACCCAATAGAATTAGACATAAAGGGTCGATTGCTCCCAAACATGTATTGTAACTCACCTTTTTGACTCCGACAACCAGAGAGTTTTCCGATCCATCTCCCAAGCTAGTTTTGCCTAATAGAGCTGAAATAGAACACACATTGGGTTTGGGTTTGCGACTGCGGATAATGTCCATAAAGTGCTGGTAACCCATGAAGTCGCCGCGTGGGCTTGTATCTTGTATCATACGGAATTACACGAGTGGCGATCGATAGGGGAATTTCCAGGAATTCCATGTGGAGCCATGGATGATCCTTAGGAAAGTATATTAAAAAAACGTACACATCAAAGGAACCTTAAATTGGTCATCAACAAATGAAGATAGTAGCACGTTATGGATTGTCTCGCTCAATCTGTCAACGGAAACCTTTAATAAAATAGCCTTACCAGCATATGTAAGAATTCCGGATCAAAATAATGAGGGAGTGCACATCGGTGTTTTGGGAGACAACCTTTCCTTTTCTTACTTTAGGAATAAAACTGTGATTGTTTGGATATTGAAAAGCAAAGAAAATTCGGAAATGCTTGCCAAAATCTGCACGAATGTTTTACCTTCATCAGCAGATATAAATCGTAATGCGTTTAAGATTTTCAATATATTTGAAAACTTAAGTGTTATTATATTACAAAACTATTGCCGACTTTTCAAACCCTGACGCCACATGATTTACTACAATTATAAATCAAAAGAGCTGGTTGTTTTTCATGGAGTGAGGTTTGAGGGTTAAGCAGATGCACAACAATCTGGATTGACGAGGTCAATTATGTAAGGATTCTGTTTAGACTAAAATAAATGATGAGGTACGAATGTTCTTAATTTTGTTTAGTTGTCTTAAGTTTTACTAAAATACGTGAGTTGGTTAATTTTGTACGTTTGTATATTGACTAATATATATTCTCATAAACTAGATTGAACCGAACCACTTAAATGGTTCAATACAGTTTTAAATAACCATACTAATAACAATTCATTTAACTATTAAAGCAGTTTCAATTCAATTTTAAATTAGTTTAAACCGGTTTGTATGTATAAACTGGTTTAAAACTGTTTGTAGTTATAAAATAGTTTTATATTAAAAATTAAGTCAAAATTATTTTCTAAAAATTTATCTGAGTTTTCGGAAACACGGAAAAATAAATTTTCAAAAATTCAAAAAATGAGGTTTTCGGAAAAACGGAAAATCAATTTTTTTGGACAAACTAAAAAAGAGTTTTTTCGGAAAAACGGAAAATCGAGTTTTATCGGAAATATGAATAATTGAGTTTTCCAAAACCCGGAAAATTTAGTTTTTTTTCCCGGAAAATCAAAAAGTCGAGTTTTCCAAAAACACTGAAAATTGAGTTTTCAGAAAATACAAAAAATCAGTGTCTCTGTTGGGATGAAAACTCTTGTTTAAACTCAACCTTATGTAAATGTAACTTACTAAATCTACCACTAACATGACATTGCTGGGTTATCCAGCTATAGATGCTTCGAAATTCATTCCATGTGAGAGGCGCATACAACAAGACTTTAATCGAACAGGGAAACATTGCCTTTCTTTACTGCCATGTTTAAGGGCAGGGCAGATCCTATAATAAGCTGTAACGGTATTGTATGCTTTGTTCCAACTTATATTTTTCCACCCAATAGAATTAGACATAAAGGGTCGATTGCTCCCAAACATGTATTGTAACTCACCTTTTTGACTCCGACAACCAGAGAGTTTTCCGATCCATCTCCCAAGCTAGTTTTGCCTAATAGAGCTGAAATAGAACACACATTGGGTTTGGGTTTGCGACTGCGGATAATGTCCATAAAGTGCTGGTAACCCATGAAGTCGCCGCGTGGGCTTGTATCTTGTATCATACGGAATTACACGAGTGGCGATCGATAGGGGAATTTCCAGGAATTCCATGTGGAGCCATGGATGATCCTTAGGAAAGTATATTAAAAAAACGTACACATCAAAGGAACCTTAAATTGGTCATCAACAAATGAAGATAGTAGCACGTTATGGATTGTCTCGCTCAATCTGTCAACGGAAACCTTTAATAAAATAGCCTTACCAGCATATGTAAGAATTCCGGATCAAAATAATGAGGGAGTGCACATCGGTGTTTTGGGAGACAACCTTTCCTTTTCTTACTTTAGGAATAAAACTGTGATTGTTTGGATATTGAAAAGCAAAGAAAATTCGGAAATGCTTGCCAAAATCTGCACGAATGTTTTACCTTCATCAGCAGATATAAATCGTAATGCGTTTAAGATTTTCAATATATTTGAAAACTTAAGTGTTATTATATTACAAAACTATTGCCGACTTTTCAAACCCTGACGCCACATGATTTACTACAATTATAAATCAAAAGAGCTGGTTGTTTTTCATGGAGTGAGGTTTGAGGGTTAAGCAGATGCACAACAATCTGGATTGACGAGGTCAATTATGTAAGGATTCTGTTTAGACTAAAATAAATGATGAGGTACGAATGTTCTTAATTTTGTTTAGTTGTCTTAAGTTTTACTAAAATACGTGAGTTGGTTAATTTTGTACGTTTGTATATTGACTAATATATATTCTCATAAACTAGATTGAACCGAACCACTTAAATGGTTCAATACAGTTTTAAATAACCATACTAATAACAATTCATTTAACTATTAAAGCAGTTTCAATTCAATTTTAAATTAGTTTAAACCGGTTTGTATGTATAAACTGGTTTAAAACTGTTTGTAGTTATAAAATAGTTTTATATTAAAAATTAAGTCAAAATTATTTTCTAAAAATTTATCTGAGTTTTCGGAAACACGGAAAAATAAATTTTCAAAAATTCAAAAAATGAGGTTTTCGGAAAAACGGAAAATCAATTTTTTTGGACAAACTAAAAAAGAGTTTTTTCGGAAAAACGGAAAATCGAGTTTTATCGGAAATATGAATAATTGAGTTTTCCAAAACCCGGAAAATTTAGTTTTTTTTCCCGGAAAATCAAAAAGTCGAGTTTTCCAAAAACACTGAAAATTGAGTTTTCAGAAAATACAAAAAATCAGTGTCTCTGTTGGGATGAAAACTCTTGTTTAAACTCAACCTTATGTAAATGTAACTTACTAAATCTACCACTAACATGACATTGCTGGGTTATCCAGCTATAGATGCTTCGAAATTCATTCCATGTGAGAGGCGCATACAACAAGACTTTAATCGAACAGGGAAACATTGCCTTTCTTTACTGCCATGTTTAAGGGCAGGGCAGATCCTATAATAAGCTGTAACGGTATTGTATGCTTTGTTCCAACTTATATTTTTCCACCCAATAGAATTAGACATAAAGGGTCGATTGCTCCCAAACATGTATTGTAACTCACCTTTTTGACTCCGACAACCAGAGAGTTTTCCGATCCATCTCCCAAGCTAGTTTTGCCTAATAGAGCTGAAATAGAACACACATTGGGTTTGGGTTTGCGACTGCGGATAATGTCCATAAAGTGCTGGTAACCCATGAAGTCGCCGCGTGGGCTTGTATCTTGTATCATACGGAATTACACGAGTGGCGATCGATAGGGGAATTTCCAGGAATTCCATGTGGAGCCATGGATGATCCTTAGGAAAGTATATTAAAAAAACGTACACATCAAAGGAACCTTAAATTGGTCATCAACAAATGAAGATAGTAGCACGTTATGGATTGTCTCGCTCAATCTGTCAACGGAAACCTTTAATAAAATAGCCTTACCAGCATATGTAAGAATTCCGGATCAAAATAATGAGGGAGTGCACATCGGTGTTTTGGGAGACAACCTTTCCTTTTCTTACTTTAGGAATAAAACTGTGATTGTTTGGATATTGAAAAGCAAAGAAAATTCGGAAATGCTTGCCAAAATCTGCACGAATGTTTTACCTTCATCAGCAGATATAAATCGTAATGCGTTTAAGATTTTCAATATATTTGAAAACTTAAGTGTTATTATATTACAAAACTATTGCCGACTTTTCAAACCCTGACGCCACATGATTTACTACAATTATAAATCAAAAGAGCTGGTTGTTTTTCATGGAGTGAGGTTTGAGGGTTAAGCAGATGCACAACAATCTGGATTGACGAGGTCAATTATGTAAGGATTCTGTTTAGACTAAAATAAATGATGAGGTACGAATGTTCTTAATTTTGTTTAGTTGTCTTAAGTTTTACTAAAATACGTGAGTTGGTTAATTTTGTACGTTTGTATATTGACTAATATATATTCTCATAAACTAGATTGAACCGAACCACTTAAATGGTTCAATACAGTTTTAAATAACCATACTAATAACAATTCATTTAACTATTAAAGCAGTTTCAATTCAATTTTAAATTAGTTTAAACCGGTTTGTATGTATAAACTGGTTTAAAACTGTTTGTAGTTATAAAATAGTTTTATATTAAAAATTAAGTCAAAATTATTTTCTAAAAATTTATCTGAGTTTTCGGAAACACGGAAAAATAAATTTTCAAAAATTCAAAAAATGAGGTTTTCGGAAAAACGGAAAATCAATTTTTTTGGACAAACTAAAAAAGAGTTTTTTCGGAAAAACGGAAAATCGAGTTTTATCGGAAATATGAATAATTGAGTTTTCCAAAACCCGGAAAATTTAGTTTTTTTTCCCGGAAAATCAAAAAGTCGAGTTTTCCAAAAACACTGAAAATTGAGTTTTCAGAAAATACAAAAAATCAGTGTCTCTGTTGGGATGAAAACTCTTGTTTAAACTCAACCTTATGTAAATGTAACTTACTAAATCTACCACTAACATGACATTGCTGGGTTATCCAGCTATAGATGCTTCGAAATTCATTCCATGTGAGAGGCGCATACAACAAGACTTTAATCGAACAGGGAAACATTGCCTTTCTTTACTGCCATGTTTAAGGGCAGGGCAGATCCTATAATAAGCTGTAACGGTATTGTATGCTTTGTTCCAACTTATATTTTTCCACCCAATAGAATTAGACATAAAGGGTCGATTGCTCCCAAACATGTATTGTAACTCACCTTTTTGACTCCGACAACCAGAGAGTTTTCCGATCCATCTCCCAAGCTAGTTTTGCCTAATAGAGCTGAAATAGAACACACATTGGGTTTGGGTTTGCGACTGCGGATAATGTCCATAAAGTGCTGGTAACCCATGAAGTCGCCGCGTGGGCTTGTATCTTGTATCATACGGAATTACACGAGTGGCGATCGATAGGGGAATTTCCAGGAATTCCATGTGGAGCCATGGATGATCCTTAGGAAAGTATATTAAAAAAACGTACACATCAAAGGAACCTTAAATTGGTCATCAACAAATGAAGATAGTAGCACGTTATGGATTGTCTCGCTCAATCTGTCAACGGAAACCTTTAATAAAATAGCCTTACCAGCATATGTAAGAATTCCGGATCAAAATAATGAGGGAGTGCACATCGGTGTTTTGGGAGACAACCTTTCCTTTTCTTACTTTAGGAATAAAACTGTGATTGTTTGGATATTGAAAAGCAAAGAAAATTCGGAAATGCTTGCCAAAATCTGCACGAATGTTTTACCTTCATCAGCAGATATAAATCGTAATGCGTTTAAGATTTTCAATATATTTGAAAACTTAAGTGTTATTATATTACAAAACTATTGCCGACTTTTCAAACCCTGACGCCACATGATTTACTACAATTATAAATCAAAAGAGCTGGTTGTTTTTCATGGAGTGAGGTTTGAGGGTTAAGCAGATGCACAACAATCTGGATTGACGAGGTCAATTATGTAAGGATTCTGTTTAGACTAAAATAAATGATGAGGTACGAATGTTCTTAATTTTGTTTAGTTGTCTTAAGTTTTACTAAAATACGTGAGTTGGTTAATTTTGTACGTTTGTATATTGACTAATATATATTCTCATAAACTAGATTGAACCGAACCACTTAAATGGTTCAATACAGTTTTAAATAACCATACTAATAACAATTCATTTAACTATTAAAGCAGTTTCAATTCAATTTTAAATTAGTTTAAACCGGTTTGTATGTATAAACTGGTTTAAAACTGTTTGTAGTTATAAAATAGTTTTATATTAAAAATTAAGTCAAAATTATTTTCTAAAAATTTATCTGAGTTTTCGGAAACACGGAAAAATAAATTTTCAAAAATTCAAAAAATGAGGTTTTCGGAAAAACGGAAAATCAATTTTTTTGGACAAACTAAAAAAGAGTTTTTTCGGAAAAACGGAAAATCGAGTTTTATCGGAAATATGAATAATTGAGTTTTCCAAAACCCGGAAAATTTAGTTTTTTTTCCCGGAAAATCAAAAAGTCGAGTTTTCCAAAAACACTGAAAATTGAGTTTTCAGAAAATACAAAAAATCAGTGTCTCTGTTGGGATGAAAACTCTTGTTTAAACTCAACCTTATGTAAATGTAACTTACTAAATCTACCACTAACATGACATTGCTGGGTTATCCAGCTATAGATGCTTCGAAATTCATTCCATGTGAGAGGCGCATACAACAAGACTTTAATCGAACAGGGAAACATTGCCTTTCTTTACTGCCATGTTTAAGGGCAGGGCAGATCCTATAATAAGCTGTAACGGTATTGTATGCTTTGTTCCAACTTATATTTTTCCACCCAATAGAATTAGACATAAAGGGTCGATTGCTCCCAAACATGTATTGTAACTCACCTTTTTGACTCCGACAACCAGAGAGTTTTCCGATCCATCTCCCAAGCTAGTTTTGCCTAATAGAGCTGAAATAGAACACACATTGGGTTTGGGTTTGCGACTGCGGATAATGTCCATAAAGTGCTGGTAACCCATGAAGTCGCCGCGTGGGCTTGTATCTTGTATCATACGGAATTACACGAGTGGCGATCGATAGGGGAATTTCCAGGAATTCCATGTGGAGCCATGGATGATCCTTAGGAAAGTATATTAAAAAAACGTACACATCAAAGGAACCTTAAATTGGTCATCAACAAATGAAGATAGTAGCACGTTATGGATTGTCTCGCTCAATCTGTCAACGGAAACCTTTAATAAAATAGCCTTACCAGCATATGTAAGAATTCCGGATCAAAATAATGAGGGAGTGCACATCGGTGTTTTGGGAGACAACCTTTCCTTTTCTTACTTTAGGAATAAAACTGTGATTGTTTGGATATTGAAAAGCAAAGAAAATTCGGAAATGCTTGCCAAAATCTGCACGAATGTTTTACCTTCATCAGCAGATATAAATCGTAATGCGTTTAAGATTTTCAATATATTTGAAAACTTAAGTGTTATTATATTACAAAACTATTGCCGACTTTTCAAACCCTGACGCCACATGATTTACTACAATTATAAATCAAAAGAGCTGGTTGTTTTTCATGGAGTGAGGTTTGAGGGTTAAGCAGATGCACAACAATCTGGATTGACGAGGTCAATTATGTAAGGATTCTGTTTAGACTAAAATAAATGATGAGGTACGAATGTTCTTAATTTTGTTTAGTTGTCTTAAGTTTTACTAAAATACGTGAGTTGGTTAATTTTGTACGTTTGTATATTGACTAATATATATTCTCATAAACTAGATTGAACCGAACCACTTAAATGGTTCAATACAGTTTTAAATAACCATACTAATAACAATTCATTTAACTATTAAAGCAGTTTCAATTCAATTTTAAATTAGTTTAAACCGGTTTGTATGTATAAACTGGTTTAAAACTGTTTGTAGTTATAAAATAGTTTTATATTAAAAATTAAGTCAAAATTATTTTCTAAAAATTTATCTGAGTTTTCGGAAACACGGAAAAATAAATTTTCAAAAATTCAAAAAATGAGGTTTTCGGAAAAACGGAAAATCAATTTTTTTGGACAAACTAAAAAAGAGTTTTTTCGGAAAAACGGAAAATCGAGTTTTATCGGAAATATGAATAATTGAGTTTTCCAAAACCCGGAAAATTTAGTTTTTTTTCCCGGAAAATCAAAAAGTCGAGTTTTCCAAAAACACTGAAAATTGAGTTTTCAGAAAATACAAAAAATCAGTGTCTCTGTTGGGATGAAAACTCTTGTTTAAACTCAACCTTATGTAAATGTAACTTACTAAATCTACCACTAACATGACATTGCTGGGTTATCCAGCTATAGATGCTTCGAAATTCATTCCATGTGAGAGGCGCATACAACAAGACTTTAATCGAACAGGGAAACATTGCCTTTCTTTACTGCCATGTTTAAGGGCAGGGCAGATCCTATAATAAGCTGTAACGGTATTGTATGCTTTGTTCCAACTTATATTTTTCCACCCAATAGAATTAGACATAAAGGGTCGATTGCTCCCAAACATGTATTGTAACTCACCTTTTTGACTCCGACAACCAGAGAGTTTTCCGATCCATCTCCCAAGCTAGTTTTGCCTAATAGAGCTGAAATAGAACACACATTGGGTTTGGGTTTGCGACTGCGGATAATGTCCATAAAGTGCTGGTAACCCATGAAGTCGCCGCGTGGGCTTGTATCTTGTATCATACGGAATTACACGAGTGGCGATCGATAGGGGAATTTCCAGGAATTCCATGTGGAGCCATGGATGATCCTTAGGAAAGTATATTAAAAAAACGTACACATCAAAGGAACCTTAAATTGGTCATCAACAAATGAAGATAGTAGCACGTTATGGATTGTCTCGCTCAATCTGTCAACGGAAACCTTTAATAAAATAGCCTTACCAGCATATGTAAGAATTCCGGATCAAAATAATGAGGGAGTGCACATCGGTGTTTTGGGAGACAACCTTTCCTTTTCTTACTTTAGGAATAAAACTGTGATTGTTTGGATATTGAAAAGCAAAGAAAATTCGGAAATGCTTGCCAAAATCTGCACGAATGTTTTACCTTCATCAGCAGATATAAATCGTAATGCGTTTAAGATTTTCAATATATTTGAAAACTTAAGTGTTATTATATTACAAAACTATTGCCGACTTTTCAAACCCTGACGCCACATGATTTACTACAATTATAAATCAAAAGAGCTGGTTGTTTTTCATGGAGTGAGGTTTGAGGGTTAAGCAGATGCACAACAATCTGGATTGACGAGGTCAATTATGTAAGGATTCTGTTTAGACTAAAATAAATGATGAGGTACGAATGTTCTTAATTTTGTTTAGTTGTCTTAAGTTTTACTAAAATACGTGAGTTGGTTAATTTTGTACGTTTGTATATTGACTAATATATATTCTCATAAACTAGATTGAACCGAACCACTTAAATGGTTCAATACAGTTTTAAATAACCATACTAATAACAATTCATTTAACTATTAAAGCAGTTTCAATTCAATTTTAAATTAGTTTAAACCGGTTTGTATGTATAAACTGGTTTAAAACTGTTTGTAGTTATAAAATAGTTTTATATTAAAAATTAAGTCAAAATTATTTTCTAAAAATTTATCTGAGTTTTCGGAAACACGGAAAAATAAATTTTCAAAAATTCAAAAAATGAGGTTTTCGGAAAAACGGAAAATCAATTTTTTTGGACAAACTAAAAAAGAGTTTTTTCGGAAAAACGGAAAATCGAGTTTTATCGGAAATATGAATAATTGAGTTTTCCAAAACCCGGAAAATTTAGTTTTTTTTCCCGGAAAATCAAAAAGTCGAGTTTTCCAAAAACACTGAAAATTGAGTTTTCAGAAAATACAAAAAATCAGTGTCTCTGTTGGGATGAAAACTCTTGTTTAAACTCAACCTTATGTAAATGTAACTTACTAAATCTACCACTAACATGACATTGCTGGGTTATCCAGCTATAGATGCTTCGAAATTCATTCCATGTGAGAGGCGCATACAACAAGACTTTAATCGAACAGGGAAACATTGCCTTTCTTTACTGCCATGTTTAAGGGCAGGGCAGATCCTATAATAAGCTGTAACGGTATTGTATGCTTTGTTCCAACTTATATTTTTCCACCCAATAGAATTAGACATAAAGGGTCGATTGCTCCCAAACATGTATTGTAACTCACCTTTTTGACTCCGACAACCAGAGAGTTTTCCGATCCATCTCCCAAGCTAGTTTTGCCTAATAGAGCTGAAATAGAACACACATTGGGTTTGGGTTTGCGACTGCGGATAATGTCCATAAAGTGCTGGTAACCCATGAAGTCGCCGCGTGGGCTTGTATCTTGTATCATACGGAATTACACGAGTGGCGATCGATAGGGGAATTTCCAGGAATTCCATGTGGAGCCATGGATGATCCTTAGGAAAGTATATTAAAAAAACGTACACATCAAAGGAACCTTAAATTGGTCATCAACAAATGAAGATAGTAGCACGTTATGGATTGTCTCGCTCAATCTGTCAACGGAAACCTTTAATAAAATAGCCTTACCAGCATATGTAAGAATTCCGGATCAAAATAATGAGGGAGTGCACATCGGTGTTTTGGGAGACAACCTTTCCTTTTCTTACTTTAGGAATAAAACTGTGATTGTTTGGATATTGAAAAGCAAAGAAAATTCGGAAATGCTTGCCAAAATCTGCACGAATGTTTTACCTTCATCAGCAGATATAAATCGTAATGCGTTTAAGATTTTCAATATATTTGAAAACTTAAGTGTTATTATATTACAAAACTATTGCCGACTTTTCAAACCCTGACGCCACATGATTTACTACAATTATAAATCAAAAGAGCTGGTTGTTTTTCATGGAGTGAGGTTTGAGGGTTAAGCAGATGCACAACAATCTGGATTGACGAGGTCAATTATGTAAGGATTCTGTTTAGACTAAAATAAATGATGAGGTACGAATGTTCTTAATTTTGTTTAGTTGTCTTAAGTTTTACTAAAATACGTGAGTTGGTTAATTTTGTACGTTTGTATATTGACTAATATATATTCTCATAAACTAGATTGAACCGAACCACTTAAATGGTTCAATACAGTTTTAAATAACCATACTAATAACAATTCATTTAACTATTAAAGCAGTTTCAATTCAATTTTAAATTAGTTTAAACCGGTTTGTATGTATAAACTGGTTTAAAACTGTTTGTAGTTATAAAATAGTTTTATATTAAAAATTAAGTCAAAATTATTTTCTAAAAATTTATCTGAGTTTTCGGAAACACGGAAAAATAAATTTTCAAAAATTCAAAAAATGAGGTTTTCGGAAAAACGGAAAATCAATTTTTTTGGACAAACTAAAAAAGAGTTTTTTCGGAAAAACGGAAAATCGAGTTTTATCGGAAATATGAATAATTGAGTTTTCCAAAACCCGGAAAATTTAGTTTTTTTTCCCGGAAAATCAAAAAGTCGAGTTTTCCAAAAACACTGAAAATTGAGTTTT